>NC_133622.1:81318481-81643981 GCF_048593235.1 Sminthopsis crassicaudata | reverse complement strand
AGCAAGCCAGAGCAGCAGAGAAGGTGTAAACACTGTAGGTAAAGAATAAAACCCCAGAAAGTTAGCGTCTCTCAGGACACGGCCACCCCCACCCCCACCCAGAGAGACTCAACTCATTCTTAGAGCCTCAGAGTGTAGACACAGCCCAGCCATCACTGCCTGTTAGTGCCTCACTGCTGTCTCCCACAGTCTGTAGAGGAAGCCCAGTAACAAGGTCCACCTATATCCCCCCTTTGCCCCCCCAAAACAGACCAATTGTTTCACTTATTAATTTGTTTTCTTCGATTTCCCACTCTGACAAAATGAACAAAAAATTTAAAAGGGCTCTAACCATTGACAGCTTCTGTATAGATAGAGAGCAGACTTCAAACCCTGAGGATACTAAAAGCAGACTGCCTCCAGAGGAATCCCCTAACAGGGATATGATCTGCGCCTCAATACATAAGACTCTCATAGAGGAAATCAAAAAGGTTCTCACAAGAGATCTAGTAGAGAAATGGGAAAAGGAAAGGGAAGCTTGGCAAGAGAGTCTAGAAAAGTCATCCCAGGAATTTAAATATAGAGTGGATAAAGAAATCAAATCATTGAAAAACAAAATTAGTGAAACAGAAAAGGTAAACCACTACAAGGAAAACAGGATTAGTGAGCTGGAAAAAGAAAACAGCTCTGTAAAAAAAAATGGATGAAATGGAAAAAAATTCCATAGAAGAAAAAAAAACTGACTTAAAAACTCAATTGGCCAATTACAAAAAGATATAAAAAAAGTGAGTGAAGAAAATGTATCTTTGAAAATTAGACTAGAACGAGTAGAAATGAATGACTCAAGGAGAAACCAAGAAGTAGTCAAGCAAAACCAGAAAAACATAACAAATGAAAAGAATGTCAAGTACCTTATTGGAAAGACAACAGACCTGAAAAACAGATCCATGAGAGACAATTTGAAAATAATCAGACTCCCTGAAAAATGTGAAGAAAAAAAGATTCTGGACACTATTTTCCAGGAAATTATCAAAGAGAACTGCCCAGACGTTTTGGAAACAGAAGGTAAAATAGAAATTGAAAAAATTCATTGATCACCTACTGAAAGGGACCCTAAAATCAAAATGCCAAGAAATATACTGGCCAAGTTCAAGAATCATCAGACAAACGAAAAAATACTGGAATCTGCTAGAAAAAAGCAATTCAGATATGGAGGAGACACAATAAGGATAACCCAGGATCTAGTAGCATCCACATTAAAAGAATGAAGGGCCTGGAACATAATATTCCGAAAGGCTGAAATACTTGGTATGCAACCAAGATTAACTTACCCAGCAAAAATGAGCATCATTTTCCAGGGAAGAAGATGGATATTTAACGAAATAAATGAATTCCATCTATTCTTGATGAAAAAAACAGACATACACAAAATGTTTGATCTTCAAATACAGAACTCAAGATTTCTAAAAAGATAAAAAGAAATCTTGAGAACTATATTTCTGCCATAAAGATATGTAAAGAACACATGTATAATTTGTCCTAGAAACTAGAGGTGGAAAGGAAATTATATCATGAAAAAGGGCAAAATGGTGGTACTACATGTCATGAAGAGGTAAAGGTAACCTATTATATCTGAGAGAAAAAAAGGAGGGTGATGAACATAGTGTGTATCAATAGACATATTTGTTTTATTGTGAAACTTCTTCCACTTCATTGAAAAGTGGGTAGGAAGGAGTAAGCTAAGGGGAAGAGAATACAGAAATTGTGAGGAAAAGGGGTAAAATAGGGGGAGGAACTTCAAGGTGCGGGAGGGATACTAAAAAGGGAGGGCTGTGAAAAGCAAGTGGTGTTCACAAGTTTAATACTGGGTAGGGGGGTAAGAGGGAAGGAAAGGAGAAAAGCATAAGCAGAGGGTTAACAGGATGGCAAGCAAAATAGAATTAGTCATTCTAACCATAAATGTGAATGGGGTAAACTCCCCCAAAAGAGGAAGCAGTTAGCAGATTGGATTAAAAGCCAGAATCCTACTATATGTTGATTACAGGAAATACCCTAAAACAGGGTAATACATTCAGAATAAAAGTAAAATGGTGGAGCAGAATCTACTATGCTTCAGGCAAAGCCAAAAAAGTAGGGGTAGCCATCCTCATTTCATATCTTGCAAAAACAAAAATTGATCTAATTAAAAGAGATAAGGAAGGGCATTTATATCTTGCTAAAGGGTAGCATATATAATAAAGCAGTATCAATATTAAACATATATGTCCCAAGTGGTGTAGCATCTAAATTCTTAAAAGAGAAATTAAGAGAGCTGCAAGATGAAATAGACAGCTAAACTATAATAGTGGGAGATCTCAACCTTGCCCTCTCAGAATTAGATAAATCAAACCACAAAATAAATAAGAAAGAACTCAAAAAGTTAAATAGAATACTAGAAAAGTTTGATATGATAGATCTTTGGCGAAAGCTAAATGGAGACTGAAAGGAGTACACTTTCTTCTCAGCAGTTCATGGAACCTATACAAAAATTGATCATATACTAGGACATAAAAACCTCAAAATCAAATGCAGTGAGGCAGAAATAGTACATGCATCCTTTCCAGACCACAATGCAATGAAAATTACATTCAATAAAAAGCTAGGGGAAAATAGACGAAAAATAATTGGAAACTAAATAATCTTATGCTAAAGAATGATTGGGTAAAACAGCAAATCATAGACATAATTAATAACTTCACCCAAGAAAATGACAATAATGAGACATCATACCAAAATGTGTGGGATACAGTCAAAGCAGTACTAAGAGGAAGTTTTATATCTTTAGAGGCCTACTTGCATAAAATAGAGAAAGAGAGGATCAACAAATTGGGCTTATAACTAAAATTGCTAGAAAAGGAACAAATTAAAACCCCCCAGACAAACATGAAACTTGAAATACTAAAAATAAAAGGTGAGATTAATAAAATTGAAAGTTAAAAAAAAAAAACAAAACTATTGAATTAATTAATAAAACTAAGAGTTGGTTCTATGAAAAAACCAACAAAATAGATAAACCCTTAGTAAATCTGATTAAAAAAAGGAAAGAGGAAAAGCAAATTGTTAGTCTTGAAAATGAAAAGAGAGAACTCACCACTAATGAAGAGGAAATTAGAACAATAGTTAGGAGCTACTTTGATCAACTTTATGCCAAGAAATTCGATAACTTAAATGAAATGGAAGAATACCTTCAAACATATAGCTTGCCTAGATTAACAGAGGAAGAAGTAAATAGTCTAAATAGTCCCATTTCAGAAAAAAAATAAATAAATAAAACAAGCTATTAACCAACTCCCTAAGAAAAAATCCCTAGGACCAGATAGATTTACATGTGAAGTATACCAAAAATTTAAAGAGCAACTAACTCCAATGCTATATAAACTATTAGAAAAAATAGGGATTGAAGGAGTCCTACCAAATTCCTTTTATGACACAGACATGGTACTGATACCTAAACCAGGTAGATTGAAAACTGAGAAAGAAAACTATACACCAATCTCCTTAATGAATATTGATGCTAAAATCTTAAATAAGATATTAGCAAAAATACTTCAGAAAATCATCCCCAGGACAATACACTATGACCAAGGAAGATTTATACCAGGAATGCAGGGCTGATTCAATATTAGGAAAACTATTAGCATAATCGACCATATCAATAACCAAATTAACAAAAAATCATCTCAATACATGCACAAAAAGCATTTGATAAAATCCAACATCCATTCCTACTAAAAACACTTGAGAGTATAGGAATAAATGGACTATTCCTTAAAATAATGAGCATATATTTAAAACCGTCAGTAAACATCATATGTAATGGCAATAAATTGGAACCTTTCCCAGTAAGATCATGAGTGAAACAAGGTTACCCACTATCACCATTACTATTCAATATTGTACTAGAAATGCTAGCTTCGGCCATAAGAGCCCAGAAAGAGATACAAGGAATTAGAGTAGGAAATGAGGAAATCAAACTATCACTCTGCAGATGACATGATGGTATACTTAGAGAACCCCAAAGGCTCTGCTAAAAATCTATTAGAAATAATTCAGAACTTTAGCAAAGTTGCAGGATACAAAATAAATACACATAAATTCTCAGCATTTTTATACATTACCAACACAATCCAACATCAAATGATATAAAGAGAAATTCCATTCAAAATAATGGTCGATAGTATAAAATATTTGGGAATATATCTACCAAAGGAAAGTCAGGAATTATATGAGCAAAATTACAAAACACTTGCCACAAAAATAAAGTCAGACTTAAATAATTGGAAAGACATTAAGTGCTCTTGGATAGTCCTAGTGAACATAATCAAGATGACAATACTCCCCAAACTAATCTATTTATTTAGTGCTATACCAGACTCCCAAGAAACTATTTTAATGACTTACAAAAAATAACACCAAAATTCATATGGAAGAACAAAAGATTGAGAATTTCAAGGGAAATAATGAAAAAAAAAATCAAATGAAGGTGGCCTAGCTGTACCTGATCTAGAACTTTATTATAAAGCAGCAGTCACCAAAACCATTTGGTATTGGCTAAGAAATAGACTAATTGATCAGTGGAATAGGTTAGGTTCACAGGGCAAGATAGTGACTAAAAATAGTAATCTAGTGTTAGACAAACCCAAAGATCCCAACTTTTGGGATAAGAATTCATTATTTGAAAAATCTGCTGGGAAAACTGGAAATTAGTATGGCAGAAACTAGGCATGGACCCACCTTTAACACCACATACTAAGATAAGATCAAAATGGGTCCATGATTTAGGCATAAAGAACTAGATCATAAATACATTAGAGGAGCATAGCATAGTTTACCTCTCAGACTTGTGGAGGAGGTAGGGATTTGTGACCAAAGGAGAACTAAAGATCATTATTAATCACAAACTAGAAAATTTTGATTACATCAAATTAAAAAGCTTTTGTACAAACAAAACTAATGAAAACAAGATTAGAAGGGAAGTAACAAATTGGGAAAACATTTTTACAGTTAAAGGTTCTGATAAAGGCCTCATCTCCAAAATATACAGAGAATTGACTTTAATTTATAAGAAATCAAGCCATTCTCCAATTGATAAATGATCAAAGGATATGAACAATTTTCATATGATGAAATTAAAACTCTTTCCACTCATATGAAAGAGTGTTCCAAATAGCTATTGATCAGAGAAATGCAAATTAAAACAACTCTGAGATACCACTACATACCTGTCAGATTGGCTAAGATGACAGGAACAAATAATGATGAATGTTGGAGGGGATATGGAAAAACTGGGTCACTGATGCATTATTGGTGGAGTTGTGATAGAATCCAACCATTCTGGAGAGCAATCTGGAATTATGCCCAAAAAGTTATCAAACTGTGCGTACCCTTTGATCCAGCAGTGCTACTACTGGGCTTATATCCCAAGGAAATACTAAAGAAGGGAAAGGGACCTGTATGTGCTAAAATGTTTGTGGCAGCCCTTTTTGTAGTGGCTAGGAACTGTACACTAACGGATGCCCATCAATTGGAGAGTGATTGGGCAAATTATGGTATATGAATGTTATGGAATATTATTGTTCTGTAAGAAAAGACCAGCAAGATTTATATAGAGAGGTTTGGAGAGATTTACATGAACTGATGCTGAGTGAAATGAGCAGAACTAGGAAATCATTATACACGTCAACCATGATACTGTATGAGGATGTATTCTGATGGAAGTGGATATCTTCAACATAGAGAAGAGCTAATCCAATTCCAATTGATCAATGATGGACAGAATCAGCTACACCTAGAAAAGGAACACTGGGAAATGAGTGTAAACTGTTAACATTTTTGTTTTTCTTCCCAGATTATTTTTACCTTCCGAATACAATTCTTCCTTTGCAACAACAACAAAATTCAGTTCTGCACATATATATTGTACCTAGGATATACTATAAGATATTTAATATGTATGGGAATGCCTACCATCTAGGGGAGGGGGTGGAGGGAAGGAGGGGAAAAATTCGGAACAGAAGGGAGTACAATGGATAATGTTGTAAAAAATTATCTACGCATATGTACTCTCAAAAATGTTATAATTATAAAATTAATTCAATAAAAGAAAGGACATTGTTATGGAAATCTCCTTATGGTTAGCTGAAACTCAAAGTTATGAACTCAACACAAGTGGTAACTATAATGGATGAAAACATTTGTTTTTCAGGATTGCTAGCTGCTATTCAATATTTATATACTACAAAGGCAGGAAAAAATGCAGCCAGAAATGGAAGATCTAGAGATTCTAGTCTCAAGTGATAAAAATGAAGTTTCTCACTGTAATGTGTTTCTTCTACAGGAGACAGGACTGCTAACAGATGTTACAGGAAATACGTGGATGTGTATAGGGCTGGAAACTACTCACTTCTTAACCCCTATCAAAAGTCCTTTTGATCATACGATGTTATGAAAATTCTTGTTTTATTCCATAATTAAAAAAAAAATAAAAGAATCCATTCTCCCCAGTTTCTATAAATATTTGGAGAATGTTTCATTTAGAGAACAGGTTTGCTCATCATGTTTTCTAAGCAAGGCATCTTTAAAAAGGGGCCAAAGTGCAGATCTCTAGCTCCGTGGAATGTACTGTATTTTAACAAATAATCACTGTCATCTTAAGGTATATGCAAGATGAGTTACTAAATCAAAAGTTCTCTTGATGAATACCTAGTTATAATTTCATATATATATATATATGTAGGTAGATAGATAGATAGATAGTTAGAGGTAAAAAATGAATGATGTAGATAGTAAATAAAATGAAATTTCAGAAGGAAAGAAGACTTCATGGAAAAGTCAGAATATGAGCTGGACTTTAAAATGGGAAGAAAGAGGATACTTCGGTTTGGGGAGATTAAGATTGTTATTAACAAAGTCACAGAATGGGTAAATTGCTCACATTTTTTTCTGTAATCATCAAAGGAAGGGTTTGAAGCAAATTCTGAGAGAGGAAAAGGAAACCTTTTCTAGGAAGATAAGGAGTGAATATAAAATTCCAAACATGGCAGAATAGTCTCATCTGCCACATGCTACTCGGACCTACTAATTAGTAGTTTTCACATTGTTAAATGCTTTGGGAACTCTCTTTACTGCTCAGTTTACTTTTGGAAGTAGTCTAAATGATCTATATCATGGGATCCATGCTTCCTGATATAACACTAGGAAATGAGGTCCTTCCTAACATTTTTCTTTTAAATTCTATCTTACAGAAATTCAAAGGACAAGAAAATTATTCTCAGATTTGATGGTCTGGGACATTAGAGAAGAATCAGTATTTATACAGGATGCTAGCATACATTGATCCTACTTACTTATATGAAGAAATGATAATGGGAATGTTGACAATAGGTAGCCTAGTTGGCTGTTAAATATTAAATTTAGATAAAGTTGGTCATTTAGAAATTACAGTTTAATAAATTTGATTTGGAATATATAAAACATGTGATTGAAATATTAGTTCCTAAAAACTCAACTTTGCTTATAATTCTTAGATTTACAAAGCACTTTTCTTATAAGTCTATAGAAGGTTGGTATTACCTATATTATTATCCCAGGTATACCAATGAAAAAACAACAACTGAGGCAAAGAAAAATAAAGTTCAATGGGGTATAGCTTCTAAGGGAACTACAGCAGTAATCCTAAGATCCCCTGACCTTATGATGCTTTTTGAGTGGTCTAGATTAGTGGCTATAAGAGAATTGTTAAGAATCCCCTTTAAATTGGCTGCAGGTTTTAGGAGTAAAAGAATTCACTCATTCCTGAATTATTAGTTGCAAAATGAAAGTTTATTGTTAGATAGAAACCAGTTTACCAAGAGACTAACTTCCATAGTCTATATATAGATCTATGGAAAATGGAGAATGCAGTTTTCAGTGGACAGAAAGTCCTGGCAGCTGAGTGAGCTACCAAGGTCCATCTGCAAAAGACTGTCCTTGCAGGAAGCTGTTATATTGGGTCTTAGTGGGGTCTGGGACAACCCAAATTGGCTCATCTATAAACTGGGTTTCAGCATGAGCTGGAATAGTAATAGAATTGAATGAGTTTCTTTAATTGAATAGAGTTGGAATTCTTTTAGCTCAGGACTGAATCAGCCCCACTTAGATAACAGAATGAAGCTGTTTATCTTGTTTCCCTAGGGCAGGGACCCTCACTGAGGCAGATTTGAAGATTTTCTCCTTCAAAGAAGGAGTTTTAGAGTTTTGGGATCACTTCTTCACTTAGAATGATATTTTTGTAACAATCTGTCTGCCAATGATTCTAAGTCTTTTGGTCTTAGGATAGTCCTACAAACATTGCTGACTTTCAGTAGTAATTACCAAGTTCCTGAGACCACTCCTCAGTTCTACCTCTAAGCCATAAATGAGCATATTAGCTATATGAAGAACTGGATAGATCTCTCTTCTTGCTCCTGGTTCTTTGCTAAATTCTTTTGGAATTTAGTCTGCTTCAATTGGGTGTTACAATAATCTTTGCCCCTTGGATTGAAGATGGATTCAAGTTTACAAATTCTTTTGAGCCACTTTGTTTCACTGGTCTGCAATGCAAACCTCTTGCAAATCTCCTTCTGAATTTCAGTATTTGGTGGCCCATATAGGGAGAGATTGGCCTCCCCTGACTTCATTTTCTCCTTATCCAGGTAAGTTTTTTTTTCCCTCTATCATATAGCTGGGACACTCTAAGAAACTGGGAGAAGTTTGTTTGGGTTGTCATGACTTAGGACAACCAGACTTAGGAATTTCTTGCAATTTTTGGCAAAGTTCCTAGGGAACATACGCAAACTTTTTACCTTCTCTGGAGCACCAGAGGAGATGAAGTGGTATAGGATGGCTTTTGGCAAAGAAAGATGGGACAATTCTCTTTTATGTCATTTTAGTTATGTCTGCACCTCTGTGCAGAATGTCTGTGTCATGTTTGTTCTGTGAGCTAGATTCTGTTACCTGGAAAAATTTAAAATGCATACAGCAAGAAAAACTTCTATGCTGTATTTGGAATGCTGGGAAAGATTTCTTAACACTCTTGACTCCTGCCTTAAAAGAGGAAAAAGCCTGACTTTTTCCTGTGGACATAAGTTCTGGGCAAGCTTGGGGCTACAGAAATAGAGTTAGATAATTAAAATTATGGATCCCCAAAATAACACTTTAGCAGATTCTAGAGGTTTGGAAAATAATGATTAAGAAGTATGGCAATTAGTCATTTTAAGATTGAAAGAAAAATTCCTGGAACAATGGGGATAATTCCATGAACTTACCCCAATCTGAAAGAAGGTAGTGAAAAAGAAAATGAATGGTAACTTTTTGCTAACCTTTCCTTGACTCCTATCTTGTCTGGAGTCCCCTTTTGCTCCATTGGGAAAGGATCCCAGAAGATATTAAGGGACCTTCTCTACAACTCTGATCACTCAGCATACTCCATTCCTAAGTGTATCTCAGTTGTGGGGATTGCTAACAAGATTGATATAGCTCAAGTTCCAAGAAAAGAGAATCCTAAAGAATTGTAAGGAAACTCAAATTCTCCCTCATCTGTAGAAATAGGGAGAACAGTAACAGCCATGGGGTCCCCACATAACTTTGCCCAAACACCTTCCCAACTCAGCTTGGAGGAATGGGAATGGAGTGGAGGTCAGGTTCCATGGTCAGCATTTCTTGTGCCCTGGCACCTGAAACTACCATCAAAGGGAGATCATGGCACTACCTCACCCCAGCCTTCAGCAGGTTCTGTCCAGCAATGGCATGGGAAGAATCCAGATGCTCCCATCACCACCCACCATGTCAGTGAGACATGAAAAGCCAGTCAGCCTCTCTGCATTTGGTAAGCCAACTATTGTGTTTCAGTTGCAAATATATATTAGCTATGTAATTTATGGCAAATTATTTTATCTCTGCCCAGTTTTCTGATTTGTAAAGATTGTTGTTGTAAAGTGGTTGTTGTAAAGATCACATAATTGTAAAATTTCTTCACATAAAATAAATACTATATGAATTTTAACTTATATTGAATAAATTAAGACTAGGACCAGGACTAGAAGGATAGTGCATAGAAGAAAGAGTCTCTTTCTCTTTCTTCCTCCTTTTCTTCTTTCCTGACTGAAGCACGGATACATGGACAAAGGGATGAGAGGGAGAGAAAGAAAATATATTCAGTTCAGTGAAATTTGTTATTTGAGACATGACAGTAAAAGCAATTTTAAAGAAACTCTAATAAAAGCCCACAAAAGGGATATGTAAATTGTGATCTATTTGTACTGAATATTAACAGAAGATTTAAGAGTTTGAGAACTTTAGAAAAAACAGAAAAGCAGATCCCTGCTACTTAAAAAACTCGGGCAACAAACAGCCTGCTTTTGAACTATCAAGAGTCAGACTTCTGAGGACCCTGTTACAGTAAAAACTGGCACCTTAACCCTTTCCTGACGCACAAAAGAGAAATGGTTTGTGTGAATTGGAAAAATAACCAAATGGCAATTGAATTTGTCTGAAGACCTAACTTTGGTTATTTCCAACTTCTGTGAATCTATTCAAGACCCTGACACAATTTCCCCCATATGCAACCCTGATCAGGGCAAGACTCTGAAAGCTAAACTTCTCTCTACCTTACCATAGTCCTACCTAAAGCCTTTTACTCTGTATATTGATGAAAGCTAGAACTAGATCCTAGGGATGTTGACTCAGTCCCTGGGATCCTATCCCATACTTCTTAAAAACTTGGTGTCTTTAGGATGACCCTCCAGTCTTAGAGCAGTGGCTCCCCAGCACTTTTAATTGAGGAAGCTGCTAAGCTCACTCGAGGTCAACCTTTGGAGGTTTTAATCCCCCAGTGAGTTCAGAGCATTTTGCCCTCACAGAGCTTTAGACTTGGGGAAAGGAGTGAGAGGGAACATCCATACTGACTCCAAGTAGGCCTTTCATGTTTTCCCTTCTCATGGGGCTATATGGAAAGAAAAGGGACTTTTGATAGAAAAAGAGAGAGAAAGAGAGATTCCTCCATTAAGTAAAGTATGCAGGGGAAATTCTACAATTATTGCAAGTTGTCCATGGACCTAGGGAAGTTTCTGTTATGTTTCTTAAAGGAATCTCTTAAGAGAGATTCACTTCAGAGCAAGAGAAACAGACTGGTTATTGCCTGTTTGCCTCTGGCCATGGTACCTTTAATTCCCCAACTCCTACACCCTTTCATATTGCTCCCAGGAATGAGTCCTTGATGGGAAAAAAAAAAAAATGGAGATACATCCTTATCCCTTCTGGGTGTTTTCAAACACTTTCAGGACAACTTCTATTCTCAAAGGCCAGTCAGTGTAAACTTTCCTTAGGTCTATATTAAGCTACTCACTTGGGGAAAAAAAAAAAATGCTCTCCAATCTCTTGTGAAACCTATTTTTACTGGTCACAATCCGGATCTGTCAGGCCTGTCCAGTTTGTGCCCAGGTAAATCATGAATGGGCTGTTAAACCCCCCATCTTGAAGTCCATCTGGAGCAGGAGTACATACCCAGGGGGAAATTGGTAGATAGATTTTAGATATATACATCCTCACGGGGTCTTCAAACTGCTTTTGGTTTTTTTGTTGACACCTTTACTAATTGTGTAAAAGCCTTCTGTTGTAACACTGAAAAGGTTCCAAGGTTTTGCTAAAAGAAATCATATCCACTTAAGATTAATTATTATCTCCACTCTGTGTCATCCTCTCTACCCAGTGCTTAATGCCTTTTAAATGTTATGGTGTTTGCACCCTAGGCCACAGCACTCCTTTCACTAGATATAATTTCACTCCTCCACTCTTCCTTTGAAGAAACAAAAGCAGGGATGGATGTTGGAAAAATGTTCTTTAGAATTTATCCTAGGAAAAACTGACTGGATGTGAGACATTCATGATAACCTCATCTACCCCACCAAGTCTTCCTTTGGATGGGGTTCTTGGTTACTGTCCCTAGTAGTCTCCATATTAATTAACTCTACTTTTAATTATCCTTTTTTTTTTTCTTTGCTCATATTTGGCCCCAGCATTTCTAATCTACTTGTGAGAAGTGTTTCATAAAAAGTCATGAAATTCCAACTACTTGGTCAACTGAATATCACTTGATAAAATTAGCATATCAGTGACACAAAGAACTGGATAAATTTGTCTTCTTGCTCCTGTTCTTTGCTAAATTCTTTTTGAATTTCCTTGCTGTTACAATTACTATAAACATTGCCCCTTGACTTGAAGATGGGTTCAAACCTGAAAATTCTTTTCAGACACCTTGGGACACCAGTCTGTGATCCTAGCACTCTTCAGGTCTCCTTTTGAACCTCAGCAAAGTAACTTGTTCAGGATCACATGACTAACAAATGACAGATTTGGAGATTAACCTAAACTATACTTCTCCCTCTAAAAGTTAAATTTTCAAATTCAACAGATATTCAATATTCCATATAGGCACTGTACAAGGTACTAATGAAAAATAATACATCTTGAACAATCTGTATGTTTCTTCAAGATACTTTTACTATGACTTCTCATTTTAGTCTCTATGAAAAAATCCATAAAATGTGAAATTTCATATTATTCAACCTTGACATTTTTATTGTTTTCATTATAGGCAAGTTAGAAATTGTATTCACCAATAATAATTATTTTACAGCATTGAAATGCTGTTATAATTATATATTCATCAATATTTTCAGCTGAAATATTCCAAGCTGAAAAAATAAATTTGCATTGTATAAAAGCAATGATTTACAGACAGTCTTTATCTTATTAATCACTTAATGTTCCTAAAATAGTTCTAAGCAAATATTTTAATATAGCTCATTTGACATGTAAATAATTTTATGTATACCTTTAGAAAACTCATTTTTCAGTGGGGGAGGGGAAGATTTTAAAGTCCCTAAAAAACTATCTTTGTCCCTTAAAATGGAAAATGTGATGAAGAATCATTCTCCCCAATTCATATTGATATTATTTTGTTATGCATCTTATCTTTAATTATTTTCTAGCTTTTGCACTCATCTCTTTTTTTAATCACATCTATTTTTAATCTAAAATCAGGATTATAATCTGCATACAATAAAACAAAATATATAAACCATAAATATAAAATATACCTGAGGCATAATAAATTCTGTTCCACTCCCTTGATTTATTTTTCAAAGTGTGTTTCTTGTAAACAATACATAATGAATGGAATCACTCTTTCTTCCAAAACTCAATCCCTTCAGGCTCCTTTGAAGTATAAAGAGTTTATAGTTGTGTTGTTTGTTTGTTTGTTTTTCTAGTAGAACTTGGGAGAGGTTAAAGTACCAGGCTAGAAAGCTTACCAATGCTAGGGAGCTTTTGCAGTTTAATAATTATTAAATTATTTTAAAAACTGAAATATATATTACTTTTCTTGTTCAATGACCACAGTCAGTTACTCCATTATCTTCCAGGCTGGAGAAGGTGAGTGAAGCTGAAAGAAAACAACCATCATCACTACAGTCTTAACCAAAAGCATTACCTGAGGCACAAAGTTCTCTCTTGAGATGCCTTTTTTCTGTAGCACCCATCCCCTACTTCATCATGCTGACCATACCCCAATCTTGCTGATCACACCAATTAGTAGAAGCAGCTGCTGGTACAATAGTTCAAGTGCTAGGCCTAGAATCAGGATACCAAGTTCACATCCAGTCTAAGATTGGGGAAGTCACAACCTTTTTTGCTCCTTTCCTCATGGGAAAAACACCCCCACCCATCTAACTATGTCCTTGTGAGGAATAAGAGATGCTTATAAAACATTATGCAAGTTCCGGTCAAGTACTAAGCACAATATAAATACCTGCCTTCCCTCCAATAATACATGTTTTTGTTTGTTTGTTTGTTTGTTTGTTTGTTTTTTAAAGCACTTAGCATAGTCCCTGAGGCATAGTAGGTGCTATAGAAATGCTTACTCCCAACCTTATTTCTAATATTTGGGGGAAAAAAAAAAAAAAAAAAAGCACTTAGTATGTGCTTGGCCATAGAAAGCAGTACATAAATATTTATTGTCCCTCTTCTTTTCTCTTGTCCTCTTTCAGGCTGGATCTGATACCAGGCCAGTCTCAAATTTAGGCTTGATAAGTGAACAAAAGGAGACACCCAGAGGTTATCCAAAAGGCCCCTTTTACTCAGGTGATAAGGAAGTGACATTGTAGTCTGAACCTTTAGCCTCTTAAACCCACCAAGTAATGGGGAAAGCCTCAATAACATTTAAGGGGAAAAAAAAAAAAATAAAGAAAAAAAACTAGCTTAATATGAAGAGAGGGGCTAGGAGAGTTAAGGAGAAAAGCTTAATCTTCCTCTGCTGCTGTCCAACTGATGGGGGTTGAGGTCCCTTTAAAATTCCTTTCTAATTGCCCCACCCATGGCTGACCTTGATTCACAAATCCTGATCAAAGGCACCCTTTGAATATCGGGGCCCAGCCCCACTATTAGCTCAGCTCCCCCAGCCCTCACATGATCTGAGCTAACTGAAAAGCCCTCCAAGAACTTAGGGGTACCGCCCATCATTTTCTAGGTATAAAAGAAGTGAGCCAGAGTGCTCTCTTTGCAGGAGCCCTTCCCCCCAACACATGGTATCCTTCCAGCCATGTAAGGGTTCCTGCCCGCCCAGCGGCCACCTCTGGCCCTGGCGTCTTTCTACCTGAGCTTTACTTCCAAATTTCTATAATAAACCTTTTATTTATCAATCTAGGTTTTGGGGCCTATAAATTCATTTACAGGGGACACTGTGCTTCATGGGATTATCTTACTATCTATGGGCCGAGAAATGGGGTTTCCCCCTTTCCTGTCCCTCATTACAACAACCACCTACAACTTTTTTGTCTGTTCTATATGGTCATTAATATGTTAGAAATCTTCCTCCTTTGTTTTCCTAGAAAATGTTCTTTTCCCAATAAATAGCAGTGAAATGGGCACAAGGTCTTTCTCTAGCTTCTGCTCCAAGTTAAGGCAACGTGGGAAATATTCTTTTCTGTACCAAATGTGTACATTATAGAGGATCTACAGAAAGAGAGGGAGAAGAATTACAAAGAATGAAAAAGAATGGATGAATTATTATTATTTTTTTTTTCTGTATCAATGGAGCACTATTACCAGTGACATCATGTTTTAAACTCTAAAGGATTCTCCTCATAATTCACTAGGAAATTCTACTGGAGCACATTTTAAACAGGAATCCATGATTATTGTAGGGTAATTTTTGTCACAGGATCATAGAGTTGGAACTGGAAGGGAACTTTGAAGCCATCAAATCTAATCCCTTCACTTAACAAATTAAGTTGAGGCTGACAAAAGTTACATGAGTAGCTTAGCCTCACCTAGCTAAATGAGGTAGATTTGAATTTAGATTTCTTTGACTTTAAGTGCCAGAAGGTAATAAGCAAATATTTTTATATTTTATTTAATAATTGATATATTTTTTAAAAATCCAAAAACTAAAATCATTGAATTTTAGGAATCCTTGAGTTCATCCTCCCTCTACCTTATTTTACCACTGAGGAAAAGAAGACTCTTTGTAGTAATAGCTTCTTGTTTGAGGTGACACATAAAATTAAGAAGAAAGTTAAAATGATCTCCTGATTCTAGCCTAGCCATATCCATTACATTAATTTTTATCCATGGTGAAAAATGCCTTTAAAAGGGAGTTGAAACAAAAAAAAAAAAAGTCCCTTTGAAAAGAGACCTGACAGGGAAGAAAGCTTGTACACCAGGTAACGGTAAAGTCTAAACAATTATATGCAGACAAACAAGAAAAAAAATCAGGCAAGCAAGGAATGAGGGACAATTTAATGCAAGAACATAGCAACTGGCAGTTGCTGCTATAATAGACAGAGGAAGCTTACTCTTTTGCCCCTGTATTATTCTTCTCTGATTTCTGGAGGGATTTTCTGAAGCTTCAGTCTTGGGAAAGTAAAGGAGGTCAGATAGCCAGTGCTATTAAGCCTTCCAAGAAGGAAAGAAAAGAAAAACTGACCATGTTCAAAGTCATTAGAAAGCAAAAGTATCCTCCCTCTGATAAAAAAGCAGATAGAGAAAAGCTCCTCTGTAGCTTTTTTGTTTTTGTTTTTCCTTCTAGCACAGAAGCTGCTGGCACAGAGAGAATCTAAAAGGTAGAATGTATAAACAAGTACACTTTCTATAAAGTATAAGTAATAATGGAATAAGACAAAATTCAGCTCTACACTGAGTTTGAAAGTGTCACACAATTAACACAGTCTCTTCAAAATTGTGAGAAGAGGAAATGCTGAGAACCATAAATGCAGTAATTATTAGATTCCTGAGGTTTACCTTCTGTATAAATAAATAACATCAAAAGACAGAATGGCACAGAAAAGTACTGTATTTGGAGAGAGTGGATATGGGTGTGAATACTGACTCTTTCTTACTCTAAATATGATCCTAATTAAGTCACTTCTCCCTCTCTGGTGACTCATTCCTCATTGATAAAATGAAGGGATTGGATTAGATGTTCTTCCTCATTCCATTAAAGCTTAAATTCAGTTTATAATAAAAACCACAAGGTACATCTTGCAAAGGGTTGTTAGAATATCTCCGCTTTGTTATTAACTGGTTACTCAAACTTTCTATGGGACAGCTCATTTAGTTATATTCCTAATTTTGAAATGCTATCAAAATAGGAAAATGGGTTTAACAAAATCAATGCACGTCAGAGCTCTGCATTTCCACCAGAAGATATCTTCTCCTAATTTTCCTATTTTGATTAATGACATCATTCTCCCAACCTCCCAGAATAGTGGCTGCAATTCTGTTCAATCAATCTAATACTTCCCACTTATTTTTACATGGGCTATCTAGGAGCACTCAAGTCTACACTGTACAAGGTCTTGAGCCACTGAACTGATACACCACCTCAGACAGTAACTGTGTAAACATTTGAAAATAATTTTTTTTTAAAACTATGGCTTAGGTCGTAACCTGTGAATCAAGTAAGTGTTTATACTATTAGTTCACAGAGTTGTGATAGCAGTGTTTTTTGAAACCTTCAGCACTATATAAATATGGGATGTGTTCATTATTTCTGTGTGACCTTGGAAAAATCATTTAATTCCTCCAGGCTTTCATTTATCAATTGCAAAATGAGAGAGTTGGATTCAGTGGTATATAATGTCCTGCAGAAGGAGAGAAAGAAGAGGAGTTTTTTTTGATGAGGAAGAGAGAGGATGGGGAGAGGGAGAGAGCCAAATGATCTCCAATGTGAAAGTATTTATGTAGGGGAAAAACAGGGTTGTTTTGCAATTACTGAAAATTAGTAAACATTTTTAAGAGAACGTGAAAGAGAAGACTATACTAAAACTGGCTCATTGTGTGTGTTAGGTGGGGGCAGAATTAGGGGTGATATTGAAAGGGATGGATGCAATGAAACATTTCTGCTTCTTTAAATAGTAGGCTTCCTTTAGGACAATAGTATTCTATCACCATCACATGTCACAAGTTATTCAGTAACTCCTCAACTGATGGCATCTCCTCAATTTCTAATCCTAAGAGTAGTGTTGAAAGTACACAAAAACTACTCATTTTAGCAAAAATCTCACTCCATATTACATAATTATAATCAATTTATTAAACCTCTAATAGATGCCAGGAACTATGCTAATTAGGTATATGAAAAATGCAAAAGACTGCACCTATTCTCAAGGAATTCACAATATCTTTCTGTCTATTTATCATTTTTCTGATTTTCTTTCTCAACATCTATGCCTGTGTAGGTATGCATATTCACATATATCTATATTTAATAATTAGTTCTCTGAAAAGAAAAATGTCTGCATGACACTTTTAAGCTTAATTTATATTATCAAAACTTGGTTTATCACTTTCTGAGATCTGGACAAGCAATAAAACAATGAATCAACTCTTGATTTATAGCATTTTCCTATTTCAGAAGTATAAATGCATGACCAAGTATGAATTGCAAAACACACCCATAGATATATGAGTATATCTATAGATCTAGATATATCCATCTACCTATCATCTGTTCATCTAATTTATCACCTGTTTGTATCTAGTAAGATATGCCTTACTATACATACATATTTAAATGTATGTTTAAATGTATGTATATATATATATATATATATATATATATATATATATATATGAAAATACATATATATATATATATATATATATATATATATATATATATATATATATATATATATATATATATATATATATATATATATATTCATGGTACATTTAATAATATGGCTCTGTAAAAAATATGTCTGGCGGAGCCAAGATGGCGGAGAAGAAACACACGACTCAGTGAACGTCCTCACTCCCTCACAACCAATTAGATAAATTAAGTCTCAGAATTAGCTCAGGACGGATAGACACCACAAGGACTGGAAGCACGACTTACCAGCGGAAGAGAATCTGGAGTTTCAACAGGAAAGGTCAGTTCTCAGGGGAGGAAGAAGAAAGACCAGCACAGACGGTGGGGTAGGGGCACACTGCGCCCATTGCGCTGGGAGGGGCTCTGGGATCAGAGAAGCCACTGAGGTAAAGGAATCTGGCACAGGCTGTTAGCTCTTCTCTGCTAATTATTTAGCAGTTCAGAAGAGAAAGCCAAAATATTTTAAAACTCAGATTAGATTTTCCCCGGACCCTGGGGGTGACTCAACAGACTCGGCACCAGGGGGTGTGGCCTCAGCTACCACCTGAGAATAGTTAAGAGATTGACAAGTGGGTGGATACGGCCCAAGGCAACACACACTGCCTAGCTTAGCTGGAGGGAGTGGAACTCAGCTCCAGGAAGTCCCAGAGAAGCGGAACCTTTGAACTAGGGACCGCGGTTTCTGGCAGACACTTCCAGTTTGAGCGCAGGGGCTTCTCACGTCACCTGCTGCAGACATCCACTCCCCACCCGGACACATAGGCTGGGCTTCTTGCTGTCTTCACTATTCTACGCCCTCGAAGCACAGTAGTGCTAATCACCTCTGAGGCACTTCCAGGGAGGGGGTGGGGAACTCTCTCCCAGAGCTCTCTCTTAGCTCAGGCTCAGGAGCCGCTGCATCCATCCGGTCTGGGAGGAAGCTGGTAAAGAAGTAAATAATTTCCTACCCCAGGGACAGACCCCAAAAGATTTTTTTTAAGTATGAGCAAGAAAGCTAGAAAAACCATAGATTCCTTCTATACAGAGAAAGAGCGGGTATCCAACCCCGAGGAAGTTAACAGCAAAGATTCAGAAGATAACAACCTAAAGGGGAACGATTCCTGCCCCCCATCACATAACTCTCTCCTAGAAGAAGCTCTTAAAAAATTGAGGGAGATCGAAGAAAAATGGGGAAAAGAAAGGGAAGTTATGATAGAGAATAACAACGTCCTGAAATTGGAGTTGGAAAAAATAAAGAATTCACAGGAGATGCAGGGAAACAAAATTAGTGAATTAGAAAAGGTTAAAAAAACACAGGAAAGTAGGATTTCTGAATTGGAAAAGATAAAAAAGTCTCAAGAAAATAGAATTTCTGAATTGGAAAAAGAAAATAATTCTCAAAAAAAAAAATTAGGGAAATGGAAAAAAACTCAATAGAGCAAAATAATTCATTTAAAAACGAAATTGGGCATTTACAAAAAGAACTAAAAACTGTGAAAGAAGAAAATAACTCCTTAAAAGTCAGGATGGAACAAATAGAAATGAATGATTCACAGAGAACCCAAGAATCAGTCAAACAAAACAAAAAAAATGAGAAGCTGGAGAACAACGTCAAATACTTACTGGGAAAATCTATAGACCTGGAAAATAGATCTAGGAGAGATAATCTGCGAATTATTGGACTTCCAGAAAACTATGACCAAAAAAAGAGCCTAGATTCTATTTTACAGGAAATTATCAAAGAGAACTGTCCAGAGATAATAGAAACAGAAGGGAAAGTAGATGTGGAAAGAATTCATCGAACTCCTTCTGAAATAGACCCTAAAAAAAGAACACCACGGAATATTGTGGCTAAGCTGCAGAATTACCACACAAAGGAGAAAATCCTGCAAGCAGCAAGAAAAAAACAATTTAAATACCAAGGTGCCACAATAAGGGTCACCCAAGATCTGGCTGCCTCCACATTAAAAGATAGAAGGGCCTGGAACCTGATATTCCGAAAGGCAAAAGATCAAGGACTACAACCAAGAATGAACTACCCAGCTAAGTTTAGCATCTTTTTCCATGGAAGAAGATGGTCATTCAATGAAACAGAGGAATTCTATATGTTTCAAAGAAAAAAAACAGACTTAAACAAAAAATTTGATCTACATCCACAAGACTGAAGAGAAACAGAAAAAGGTACACAGAACCCTTGAGAACTGTAACTCTGTTGTGGGTATATAAAAAATACTCAAGGATAATTTGATTTTACTGATATAAAAGAAAAAAAGGGGGGTGTGGTAAAGGGAAGGAGGTCGGTTCAGAAAAAGGGGAAGGAGTGATAAAAAGAGGGAAACTACATCCCAGGAAGAGACATAGAAAATACACCATATCTGAGGGAACTTAGTGAGGGGGAGAATCATTGTGTGAATCTTACTCTCATCAGAAGAGGCTCAAAGAGTAAATAATTAACATATTTGTTTTTCAGAGAATTTTCTCTCACCTCATTAAAAGGGGGGAGAGGAAAAGGGGAAAGGAAAAGGAGAATAAGTGAAGGGACTTGAGGGAGGGGGGAGGGATCCTAAAAAAAAAAAAAAAAAAAAGAGGGAGGGTTGTGCGTCACAAGGGGGGTCTGTAAATTAAATATCGGGGAGGGGGATCAGGGGGGTCAAGGGAAAAAAGTATAATCTGGGGATAATACGATGGCAGGAAACACAGAATTAGTAATTTTAACTGTAAATGTAAATGGGATGAACGATCCCATCAAACGGAGACGGATAGCAGATTGGATCAAAAAGCAGAACCCTACAATATGTTGTCTACAGGAAACACACTTAAAGCAGGGAGATACATACAGAGTAAAGGTAAAAGGTTGGAACAGAGCCTATTATGCTTCAGGTAAAGCCAAAAAAGCAGGGGTAGCTATCCTTATCTCAGATCAAGCAAAAGCAGAAGTAGATCTCGTTAAAAAAGATAAGGAAGGAAACTATATCCTGCTGAAAGGTAGCATAAATAATGAAGCCATATCAATACTAAACATATATGCACCAAGTGGTATAGCATCTAACTTTCTAAAGGAAAAGTTAAGAGAACTGCAAGAAGAAATAGACAGTAAAACTATAATAGTGGGAGATCTCAACCTTGCACTCTCAGATTTAGACAAATCAAACCACAAAACAAACAAGAAAGAAATTAAAAAAGTAAATAGAACATTAGAAAAACTAGGTATGATAGACCTTTGGAGAAAACTGAATGGCAATAGGAAGGAATATACTTTCTTCTCAGCAGTTCATGGATCTATACAAAAATTGACCATATATTAGGACATAAAGATCTCAAAATTAAATGTAGGAAGGCAGAAATAATAAATGCCTTCTTCTCAGATCACAATGCAATAAAAGCTACATTCAGTAAAAAGTTAGGGGTAAATAGACCAAAAAGTAATTGGAAACTGAATAATCTCATCTTAAAGAATGACTGGGTGAAAGAGCAAATTATAGAAACAATTAACAATTTCACCCAAGATAATGATAATGATGAGACATCATATCAAAATCTTTGGGATGCAGCTAAAGCAGTAATAAGGGGAAATTTTATATCTTTAGAGGCTTATTTGAAGAAAATTGAGAAAGAGAAGATTAACGAATTGGGCTTACAACTTAAAAGGCTAGAAAAAGACCAAATTATAAACCCCCAACCAAAAATTAAACTCGAAATACAAAAATTAAAAGGAGAAATCAATAAAATTGAAAGTAAAAAAACTATTGAATTAATAAATAAAACCAAGAGTTGGTTTTATGAAAAAGCCAATAAAATAGATAAACCTTTGGTAAATTTGATCAAAAAAAAGAAAGAGGAAAATCAAATTGATAGTCTTACAAATGAAAAGGGGGATCTTTCCACCAATGAAGAGGAAATTAGAGAAATAATAAGGAGTTACTTTGCCCAACTTTATGCCAATAAATTTGATAACTTAAGTGAAATGGATGACTTTCTCCAAAAATATAGGCTCCCTAGATTAACAGAGGAGGAGATAAATTGCTTAAATAGTCCCATTTCAGAAAAAGAAATAGAACAAGCTATTAATCAACTCCCCAGGAAAAAATCCCCAGGGCCAGATGGATTCACATGTGAATTCTACCAAACATTTAAAGAACAATTAGCCCCAATGTTATATAAATTATTTGAAAAAATAGGGGATGAAGGAGTCCTACCAAACTCCTTTTATGACACAGACATGGTACTGATACCTAAACCTGGTAGATCGAAAACTGAGAAAGAAAATTATAGACCAATCTCCTTAATGAATATTGATGCTAAAATCTTAAATAAGATATTAGCAAAAAGACTTCAGAAAATCATCTCCAAGATAATACACTATGATCAAGTAGGATTTATTCCAGGAATGCAGGGCTGGTTTAATATTAGGAAAACTATTAATATAATTGACCATATTAATAATCAAATTAATAAGAACCATATGATCATCTCAATAGATGCAGAAAAAGCATTTGACAAAATCCAACATCCATTCCTACTAAAAACTCTTGAGAGTATAGGAATAAATGGATTATTCCTTAGAATAATCAGGAGTATATATTTAAGACCGTCAGTAAGCATAATATGTAATAGAAATAAACTGCAACCTTTCCCAGTAAGATCAGGAGTGAAACAAGGTTGCCCACTATCACCATTACTATTCAATATAGTACTAGAAACGCTAGCCTCGGCAATAAGCGCCGAGAAAGAGATTCAAGGAATTAGAGTAGGAAATGAGGAAATTAAACTATCACTTTTTGCAGATGACATGATGGTATACTTAGAGAACCCCAAAGACTCTGCTAAAAAGCTACTAGAAATAATTCAAAATTTCAGCAAAGTGGCAGGATACAAAATAAATCCACATAAATCCTCGGCATTTTTATATATCACTAACAAAATGCAACAGCAAGAGATACAAAGAGAAATTCCATTCCAAACAAATGTTGAGAGTATAAAATATTTGGGAATCCATCTACCAAAGAAAAGTCAGGAATTATATGAGAAAAATTACAAAACACTTGCCACAAAAATAAAATCAGATTTAAATAATTGGAAAGACATTCAGTGCTCTTGGATAGGCCGAGCAAATATAATAAAGATGACAATACTCCCCAAACTAATCTATTTATTTAGTGCTATATCAATCAGACTCCCAAGAAACTATTTTAATGACCTAGAAAAAATAACAACAAAATTCATATGGAAGAATAAAAGGTCAAGAATTGCAAGGGAACTAATGAAAAAAAACTCAGAGGAAGGTGGTCTAAGTGTACCTGATCTAAAGCTATATTATATAGCAGCAGTCACCAAAACCATTTGGTATTGGCTACGAAATAGACTGGTAGATCAGTGGAACAGATTAGATACAAAGGACAAAAAAGGGTACATCTATAGCAATCTAATCTTTGACAAACCCAAAGATTCCAACATTAGGGATAAAAATTCATTATTCGGAAAAAACTGTTGGGAAAACTGGAAATTAGTATGGCAGAAATTAGATATGGATCCACACTTAACACCATATACCAAGATAAGATCAAAATGGGTCCATGATTTAGGCATAAAGAGGGAGATAATAAATAGATTAGAGGAACAGAGGATAATTTACCTCTCAGACTTGTGGAGGAGGAAGGAATTTATGACCAGAGGAGAACTAGAGATCATTATTGATCACAAAATAGAAGATTTTGATTACATCAAACTAAAAAGTTTCTGTACAAATAATACTAATGCAAACAAGATTAGAAGGGAAGTAACAAATTGGGAAAATATTTTTAAAAACAAAGGTTCTGACAAAGGTCTCATTTCCAAAATATATAGAGAACTGACCATAATTTATAAGAAACCGAACCATTCTCCAATTGATAAATGGTCAAAGGATATGAACAGACAATTCTCAGAGGAAGAAATTGAAACTATATCCACTCACATGAAAGAGTGTTCCAAATCACTACTGATCAGAGAAATGCAAATTAAGACCACTCTGAGATACCACTACACACCTGTCAGATTGGCTAAGATGACAGGAACAAATAATGACAAATGTTGGAGGGGATGTGGGGAAATTGGGACACTGATGCATTGCTGGTGGAGTTGTGAAAGAATCCAGCCATTCTGGAGAGCAATCTGGAATTATGCCCAAAAAGTTATCAAACTGTGCATACCCTTTGACCCAGCAGCGCTACTACTGGGATTATATCCCAAAGAAATACTAAAGAGCGGAAAGAGACATATATGTTTGTGGCAGCTCTTTTTGTTGTAGCTAGAAACTGGAAGATGAATGGATGTCCATCAGTTGGAGAATGGTTGGGTAAATTGTGGTATATGAAGGTTATGGAATATTATTGCTCGGTAAGAAATGACCAGCAGGAGGAATATAGAGAGGCCTGGAGAGACTTAAATCAACTGATGCTGAGTGAAATGAGCAGAACCAGAAGATCACTGTACACTTCAACAACAATACTGTATGGGGATGTATTCTGATGGAAGTGGAAATCTTCAACATAAAGAAGATCCAACGCACTTCCAGTTGATCAATGATGGACAGGGGTAGCTACACCCAGAGAAGAAACACTGGGAGGGGAATGAAAATTGTTAGCACTAATATCTGTCTGCCCAGGTTGCATGTACCTTCGGATTCTATTGTTTATTGTGCAACAAGAAAATGATATTCGCACACATGTATTGTACCTAGACTATATTGTAACACATGTAAAATGTATGGTATTGCCTGTCGTCGGGGGGAGGGAATAGAGGGAGGGGGGGTAATTTGGAAAAATGAATACAAGGGATAATATTATAAAATATATATATATATATAATAAAAAATATGTCTACATGGTACACTTTTAAGCTTATTCTGCATTATTTTTTAAATAGTCAAAAGATTAGGGAAAAACAAAGGTAAGTACAGAGCTTAGACTATAAGGGAGAAAACTTCATCAGTGTCATAGAGTAATATAGAATGGAACAAATAGAACTTGATAACAAAACATTGGAACAAAGTTAAATTTTTTTTTTAAATGGAAGTATAAGGTATCTATTCTTTTTAAATGTCCTAGAAATAGGTCAAGGAGAGATAATTTATTCATGGTTTTTAGTCTTCTGAATTTGGGCTGCTATATATAAATATATGTCAAATATACATTTATATTATATGTGTATATATGCATATATATGTATGAAAGTATATAGATAATATTTTTTATTGTTGTTTCCATTGAGTCATACAATCCTGAATATGTCAAATACTTGATTTCCTTAATCATGGCTTCTTATGGGGATTTTTTTTTTCCTGAAAAGTTTTGGTTTTGGTGGTAACATTTTTGAATGTAGTTCAGCTCTTCCTTCCCCTTTTTTTAGGAAGTAGTCAGAGGAATCTCTCTCTCTCTCTCTCTCTGTCTCTCTCTCTCTCTCTCTCTCTCTCTCTGTGTGTGTGTGTGTGTGTGTGTGTGTGTGATTACATTTCCTTATGGTTCTACCTGTTTGAGAAAGTAAAGGTTATTTTAATAGCAATATTCTTACATTATCTTTACTGACTCAGTTTTATAGGTCATTTAGTTGTTTTTCAAAATATTATAGATATATTATTTGTTCTTTTAATTTTGGGGATTGTTGGTTTATTTAAAAATCTCTTCTTGTTTCATTGAATTCAGATGGTTTTATTCTTTAGGCTTTATTATTTTAGGGAGATTGTTCACATTTTTATTATTTATTTTAAGTATTCTAATTTCATTCTTAATTGACTTGTTACAGCTTTTCCTTATTTTTTTCCATTTTATTCCTCAAATTCTTATGGTCTATCTGAGATTATTAATGATTATTTTAAAGTCATTTCTTTCTTGGATTTTATCTTTAGGTTCTTTTAATTTATAGTATCTTTTCATTTCTAGTAGGATTTGTTCCCTTTCTTCCTATTTGCTTATCTTTATAGCTTCAATTCAGAAAGTATGACTTTGTGTGAGGGAAAAGTTCTGCTCCAGATCTGTCCCTCCTTAACTTTTTGGTATGATGAGTATATTTTAGTCAGATCCTATTTTTTGGTGTATTCTAGGAGAGTAAGATATTGTAATGGAGCTATTTAGGCCATGCTAACTCCAATTTCAGTTCTCTAGAGGTAATACTTCCTCTCATTTCTCTATTGTCATAAATATTCAATAAACTTACTTAAAGGGATAAAAAAGTAAGTGATATCAAAATCAATATGTATTAATATAATTATTTTATTAATTCAGTAGTATAATTAAAAGGTAATAGATTCCTATATGGTGATATTTCCCTAGACTATCTCCTATGACATGGTATTTTAAAAAACTCACCCACTATAAATTACTCTAAGATTTTTTTGAGATATTTGTCAGAAAGGGCATTTATGAGTTTCAAAAGAGATAATTGATATGAAATAGTTTACAAACTTTGAAGAACAACAAAATTTTAACAATAATAGAAATATCTATATTATATTCTTTCTTTAATATGGAAATGTTACTCTTTAGGAAAATTAAGTTCTTATTTCTAATCTATTATTTTCAAAATTTCTGTGGTCTTGAGAAGAGAACCATCAGGATTATTGAAAAAGATACATAATCATCTTATAATCTTGTTAAATATATAGATGTCATGATTGCATATGCCTGATACAACTGATTAAGTGAAAAAAGGAAATATACCCATTCATATAATAAATGATTGAAAAAATGTTAAAGAATATAATAACTTCTTACTCTAGTTTCATAATGATTAAAAGTTACATTATACTTGTTATAAATGACATAAAAAGAACATACCAGGCAGGGATGTGACGGTACTATTTGCATACTTTATATTTCTTTAAAAATGGAGTTGACAACATTTCAACCAAATCCAGGGCTTAGCTTTTCAGTCAACAAGAAGATATAGGATAGGGATTCTTTCAACTTTTCTAAATGACAATGTGTTTGAAAGATGTTAACTAATATTCATTTTTCATGAACCCCTATTCTTTCATTTTTTTAACTCTATGAAGGTAAAGTATTAAAAACTTGAATAATTTCAAGAAAAAAATCAACCTTGGATAAACCTTTCCCTGTTTCTATTTCTATCTGCTTCTGTCTCTCTGCATCTTTTTCTGTGTCTCTGTATCTCTCTGTCTCCCTCATTTTTTCTCTCTGTCTGTGTGTGTGTGTGTGTTTTGTGTGTGTGTGTGTGTGTGTGTGTGTGTGTGTGTGTATGTGTCCCTTCCTCTCTGTCAGTCTCTGTCTCTCTGTCTTTGTCTCTCTGTGTCCCTCCCTCCCTCCCTCTCTCTCTCTCTCTCTCTCTCTCTCTCTCTCTCTCTCTCTCTCTCTCTCTGTCTCTGTCTTTCTCTGCTGTCTGTCTGTCTGTCTGTCTGTCTGTCTCTCTCTCATCTCCTACTCCTGTTTTACTGAAATATTCTTTTTTACTGAAGGACATGGTTAAAAATGCAACAATAAATGAAAAAAATAAGATAAAAATAATCAATATAATATTTTGAGATTAATAGAAGATGTGAAGGCACCTGAATTCTAGAATTTCTAGGCATATAGAAGAATAAAAATTAAAGATTCAGAAGGCACTTTCAGAGATTATCTAGTCCAACTCTTTCACTTTATAAATGAAGACATTATGGTCTACCAAAGGGGAAATGACTTGCAAAATCTTTGGTATAGTCCAGGTCTCTTGACTACAAGTCCATATTTTTCTCAATATATCATAATATTTGTGATGACCCCACCATCACCAAAGGAATAGATTTGTACTGTTAAAATATAAAGTGCAAGGAAAAGATAATGATGAATGTTGGAGAGAATGTGGGAAAACCAGAACAGTAGTGAAATGATCCAAACATTCTGGAGAGCAATTTGGAACAATATGCAAAGGGCTATCAAACTGTGCATATCCTTTGATCCATCAGTGTTTCTACTGGGCTTATATCCCAAAGAGATCATAAAAGAAGGAAAAGAAATCTCATGTGCAAAAAAAAAAAAAAATGTTTATAGCAGCCCTTTTTCTAGTGGCATGGAACTGGACACTGAATGGATGCCCATCAGTTGGAAAATGGCTGAATAAGTTATAATATATGAATATTATGGAATATTATTGTTCTATAAGAAATAATCAGCAGGATGATTTCAGAATGAAATGAGTAGAAATAAGAGAACATTGTACACAATAAAAACAAGATTATGTGATGATCCACTGTGATGGATGTGGCTCTTTTCAATAGTGAGGTGATTCAGGCCAGTTCCAATGGTCTTGTGATGAAAAGAGCCATCTGCACTTAGAGAGAGACTGTGGAAACTACATGTGCATCACAACATAGAATTTTCATGTTGTTGTTGTTGTTTGCTTATAATTTGTTTTTTCTCTCACTTTTTCTTATTTAATCTGCTTTTTCTTGTGTAATGTGATAATTGTGGGCATATATATATATATATATATATATATATATATATATATATATGAATTGTATATTGGATTATTTGCTATCTAAATGAGAGGGGAGGGAAAAGGAGGAAAAATTTTAGAATTTTTAGAATAGAAGAATTTTTGCAAGGGTGAATGTTAAAAACTGCATGTGTTTAAAAAATGAAAAAGCCTTAATTAAAAAAAATAACTATGTGACTGTGGGGTACTCATTTCAACTTGGTGAGCTATAATTTCTATAAGTAAAATTAAGAGGTTTTTCTCCCCAGGAAAGAGAGAAAAATCACCTCAACAGACTTCAATACTACAAATTTGCTGTCTTGTTGATATGGATATGTTCACCACAACAAGATCATCTAATGTGCTAAAAGGGCTTCTTCACTTTCTTGTGACTGTGATGATATAAATAGTGACTTCAATCTAATTTTCAATCTCACTATAGGAGCAGTATATCTATTTTTCCCTTTCCATGTATATTTCTCCAGTAATTCTGTTATTCTCCATAATTCCTTGTCTGTAATATGTTACAGCCTACTAATGTCAAACGGGCTTTTCTCCAATATCCTTTGAATGACCCCCAGTTTCAAGTCCCAGAAATGATTATGATCTGTAACTCCCAGACACAAAAGAATAATGAAATAATTTTGTTATTAAAGAGATGGACTTTAAAGAGAAGTTTTGGGTCACTGCAATAATTTTAAATGATTACATGTGGATCTCTATGGGAAGCATATTGACTTACTTTTAAAATGTGCTATTATCTATATTTTATTGTACTTTAAAATTTTATTTTGTCAAATATTTACCAATTGCATTTTACTCTGGTTTGAGTACTTGGGAATGTTGTGGGTCCCATGTGGTCTATAGATTTATGTTTGACACCTGCTTCAGGCAACAAAATCTAGGGCTGTAAGACTATAAGAAATTTTTAATTGATCAGAGTTCTTAAATTTTTCAAAATCATTCATATTTATGATATTACAATCATTGTATAAATCATTATTCTTGTCCTATTCACTTCATTTTGTATCAGTTCATACAAATCTTACCAACTTGAAACTGTCACTTCTGGTCATTCCTTATAGCACAATAATGTTCCATTATATTAATGTATCACAATTTGTTCAGCTATTGACCAAATGATGGACACACATTTTTTGATAACACAAAAAGAGTTGCTTTAAATATTTTTGTACATATGGTCCTTTGCTGAGTCAAGGGAGATTGATGGTTTTACAATGCTATTTGCCTCCTGACAAAGAAGTATGGAGTAATATGTAGATGTAGTCACAAATTTTGGATGTAACCAATTTGAATTTTTATTTTTACTTTACTATGCAGGGAGAGCCAAAAAGAACAAATATTTGTTGATTGAAAAAAGATAAAATATTAATTTAAAAAATAGATTATAAGTTGCAAAAAAAGAGACTTGTACTGATGTGTATAATTCATATATGGACTTCTCTTTGTTACCTTCTATTCTTTGGAAAGTACTAATAATTATATTTGAAATTGATTTTATTGGGGCAACTATGTGGCACATAGAATACTAACCCTGAAGTCAGGAGGACCTGAGTTCAAATCCAGCCTTAGACATGGTATTTACTTAACCCCAATTGCCTTGCTATAAAAAAATAAGAAAAAAATATATTTTATTCCTTGGTCTTTATAGATTTGGCCTTTAAAATACTCTATTTCTTGTCTAATCAATGGTTGAAAAAGCACCTATTTTCAACAAAGTTCAATTTCAAAAGCAGGCAAAAGAAATAGCTTCCTTACTCTCCTAACTGTTCATAAACTGGTAAGGAATTTAAGTAGATGGTTACAGTTGTACTAGTAAGCAAGATAGAATAAAGCCAAGGGTGGTCAGGGTACACTTTCAAGACCTCCATGGACCTTTTCAATTTTGAAAATAAAATACCAGATGAGTGACTTTGGCTTAGTCATTTAACCTTGCCAGGCTGCAATTTTCTCAACTGTCAACTGAGGGAATTGGAGTAGATGATCCTAAAGTCCCTATAAACGCTCAAATTCTATGATTCTATTACAGTTTTATAGCTTTGAGACCTTTCTCATGGCTACCCTTTCAGAAAACTAAGAGAATATACCACTGGCTTATAGGGCTAGACAGGTCACTGTACAGATGGTACTCTGGATTTTTATTTTGCAACTAAATACCTTACAGACCTTAGCACAGAAAGCCTAAAGAATTTGCTTGATCAGCAGCTCCTAAGCAAACACACTGAAGAAAAGAACATTTCATAAAAACCTCAGTTCAAAGGCATAATTGAGTCCTGTAGTCACCTCAATTACATGACCTTCTGCTATTACATTCCTGACAAGTGTTCACACAGTCTGTGCTGCAACACAATCCGTGACAGGGAACTTACTACCTCATATTCTTGTAGAGAAAGGGCTCTTAAACATTTTTTGTTGTCTTGTTATCATCAATCCTTTTGGCAATCTGGTGAAGCCTAGAGGCACTTTCAAAGAATATTTTAATGAAAAAAATAAAAGAAATATAATTACAAAGAAAACTGAAATAATTGTAAAATATTTATTAAAAAAGTTCATCAAATCCAGGTTAAAAACTCTTACTATAGAGGCAAATTCCACTTGGGGCAATTTGTCTGTCACAATTAAATGCATCTGAACATATGAGTTTTGTTGCAGCTTTCAAAGAGACTCATATAATAAGAATTGATACATCAATGTTATGAGGTTCAGCAGAACAAATAAATGTAGCCTTTGTAAATCTTAGCGCACTATAATTCAATTGTGCCTGCTATACCATGATATAAGGCATTATGTTTATTCTGTGTGTGTGTGTGTGTGCGCGTGCGTGTGCGTGCGTGTGTGTGTGTGTGTGTGTGTGTGTGTGTGTGTGTATCTCTTTTCCTCTGGGTCTGTTTGTCTCTCTCTTTCTCTGTCTCTCTGTCTGCCTCTTTCTTTTTGTCTCTGTCTCTTTCTTTGTCTTTCTCTGTATGTATCTGTCTCTGTCTTTGTCACTCTCTCTCTTTATCTCTGTGTGTGTGTCTGACTGTTTCTATCCCTGTCTGTGTCTTGGTGTGTCTGTTTCTGTTCCTCTCTCTCTGTCTTTCTGTATCTGTAGCTGTGTCTATGTCTATGTCTGTTTCTCTCTGTCTCTCTATCTTTGCCTCTGTCTCTCTCTTTGTCTATGTGTGTGTATGTCTGAGTATGTCTGTCTCTGTCCCTCTCTCTCTGTTCTGTCTCTCTGTGTCTCTGTGTCTTTCTGCCATCTCTCTCTCTCTGTCTGTCTCTCTCGCTCTGCCTCTGTCTGTCTGTCTGTCTCTGTCTCTGTCTCTGTCTCTGTCTCTCTCTCGCTCTTGCTCTTGCTCTATCTCTTTCTCTCTGGCTATATCTGTCTGTGTCTGTCTCTGTGTGTCCATCTTTCTGTCCTTCTCTGTCTCTGTCTCTTTCTGTCTCTTTGTCTCTGTCTCTCTCTGTTTCTCTTACCCTTCATATATGATATTTGTAGATCTTATAATAGTATCCTTTTAAAAATGTATTTTTTTTAACAGATCTGCATCTCTCACCATGCTTATATGGAAGCCATTTACTGGATAATAAAATCAATGAATGTTAGAATTGGAGAGGACCTTGGGGGGCATTTAAAGTCTTTCTCACTTGCTCATGCTTCCTCAACATCTGAACTTCTGTCACACATTTTCTTTCTCTTTTTTTACACATTATCCTCTTTCATTATGATAAAAACACTTTGGATTTAGGGTCTGTCTTGTTTTTCTGTATTTGCAGCAATATCTGTCACAGTATCTATTATGTAATAAATCTTTAATGAATTCTTTCTCTAGCTCTCTGTTTCTTTGATTCTGTTTCTCTTTCTCTGTTCCCACCTTAATTTTATTTTTCTTTACCACTCCCTGTCTATTTAATTCAAATCCTTATTTTAGAAGATAAAGAAAGAGGTAAAGCCAAATTAAACAAGGTGATACAAGTAGTATTTATTTTCAAATGTGACTATCTCTACGAGTTACTTGGAAATCCAACCTGACCAGCACCGGTCATCTCTGATATTTTGCTGACAATTTAATACATAACATATAGTGAAGAAAATAAACAATCAGGTTCTTCTGCCTTTCTTAGTAACATTGTACTTGAGTGAAACTATCTACCTCTCTAATTAGGAAGTAGAGAAGGAATAAATAGAGTAACTTGACGTCATTTCTATGAAATGGCAATGTTATCATTTTTGCTTGTCATAACCCTAGTAAAGAAGCTAATGTGGGACACTGCAGGTGGTAGAATATATATATAATTTTTTCCCTTTGTTTGTATCCTCAGCCCTTAGCATGATGCTAGGCATCATCAGGTGACTAACGAAATGCTGGTTTATTTGACAATAATGCAGCATTATTTAATGTATGTAGATATACTCTACTTTTTGTCCAATTTTCTAACCTTCTCCTCCCCAGAACTCCTTCTGTTTCTTACTGATGACTTTGAATTCACAATACATACACACCCACACACATATAATATTATTTTAGAGTGATATTAAAACCTTTTGTTAAATAAACTTCTGTCAGTAGCTCTTTTTGAGAATGTGGAAATCCTGCTGAGGTTGATATAGTTGTTGCTTATTTTATCACAGGATTGAGAGGGCAAGTGAATGCCCTAGAGTAGGGAACACCATTTCTCCACCATGGTGGGCAATTTTTTTTAAAGTAATTTTTGCTTAATAACAAAACTGAAATTGTTCATGTTGCCAAGAAGTTAGAAATTGGCCCCATGAAAGCAATCAATTTCCATTTTCACCTGATTTTCAATTCATCTAAAAGCTAAATACAATATCTCAGGGAAAAAAATATAAAGGTGTTAAGAGAATGAAGGCTCTCCTATGGACTTAAATACCAGACAAGTCTCATTATAGGCTGCAGCAACTCAGAAAAATCTTACAACATTCCCCACACCAGAGGAAGCATTTAAAATGCTGAACATAAAAGATCCTGGAGCTCTCTCTCTCTCCCTGAAATGGATCATTAAATGAGGCTGTAGCTATTCTTCAGAATTATATCCTTTCATCTGACCAGAATAGTTGCACCTGTGTTGAACTTCATTTTTTTTTTCTTAGTTTTATCCATGGATAGTCCCTCCTGTATGTTTTTATCCTCCAGTTTAATAGTAAGTTCCAGGTCTCTAAACCGTTTTTATTTTGACTCACCAGCTTAGCTCCATCTCAGAAAATTAATTTCATCACCTTGTTGAGATGTTTTTTAAAGTTTGACAGTTGGGTTGACTTTTTTTTTTTTTTTTTTTAAGAAGAGAGGCAATGGCCTGGTCTTTTTCACAGTAATAAAATACTGCAAAATAGTCAATGAAATGTTGTATATTCTTTTAATGGTCAATCCTTCCTCACCATGAGACCAATCTCTAAGTGTTATGGCTTGTTTTGTCAGGTAGCGAGTTAGGGATTCAAGAAAAAGCTGGATGAACACTTGTTGAGGATGTGTTTGGGATTCTTGTTCAGGCTGGTGATAGACACTGATATTTTCCAACTCTGGGCTAAATTTGTGATTCTTAATTACATGTCCTAATAGTTGTTATGTTCTTCATGGGAATGGGAAAAAAAATAATAAGAAAGGATTGAGTTATTTAGCATTTATAACCATGGGTAATAAGTAGTAAATTTATGTACAATCAGCCCTTAGAGCAAAAGTTATTAATATCTGAACTGAAGTATAACCATTTACCCTTATATGGGAAGTCTATTTTTCTTTCTTAACTCAAAAAGGGGGAAAGGCACATAAGACTGAAATATAAGGAAATCTTAAATACTGTTTGATTAAAGTTATATTTATGTTCATTCACTGCTAATGTCAATCTGTATTTGAATTACTTTCCTAAACTGAAGTAATATAAAAATGAATTTTTACCAGGAAAGAGTATGGAATAATTACACCTCTGCTATTAGTTTTGCGATAATTGATAAAGCTTCTCTCATTCTCAGTTTCCTAGATTGTTTATACTATAGTCAGAACATTGTTGATAAACTTTTAAAAACCTTATATCACTATGAAAAAGAAAGATTGCTTTTAAAGTCTTCTTTATTTGAATTAGATCTTCTGGATCATATGTTTTTAACAGTCTATCCATGCATTCATTCTTTTGATATTTTGATGATTATATTTCAATATGGGTTTTTTGTGGGTTATTTTTGTTGTGATTCTCTATATTTTAATTTTATGCATTTAAAGCATTATTCTAAAAAAGAAATCCATAGACTTCGGTAGACTGACAAAGAGAACCATGACACAAACAAGAATTTAAGAACCTCTTCTCTAGAATAAAATGTTTATTTTTAAAATAGAGATATTCAATGAAGAGCTCACGTATATCATCTCAAAACCATTCATACCTATGGATATACATGTATATATACTTATGTATAATACATGTGGATACATGAATATAGTATATATAACTATATATCTATATTAAAATATGAAAATTCTTCTAAAACTTAAATTTTATGAGAGATTATGATATTCTTCTTTGGGTAACAAAATTATTTCACTATTTAGCTTATTTGGAACATTCCTCTTTTAAATTCAGATTGATGTCCATCAATGGCAGAATAATTTATATTATATGAACGTTTTAGAATACTACTGTTTTGTAGGAAATGATTTAGCAGGATCATTTCAGAGAGGACTAGAGAGACTTACATGAGCTGATGCTGAGTAAAGTGAATAGAACCGGGAGAACATTGTACATAGCAACAGCAAGATTACACTATTATCAATTCTAATGGAGTGGCTCTTTTCAATATCAAGGTGATTCCATAGGAACATTCACTATGTGGAATGTGAATCACAACATAGTATTTTCACATTTTTGTTGTTGTTTGCTTGTATTTTATTTTCCTTCTCATTTTTTTTTCCTTTTTGAGCTGATTTTTCTTTGGCAGCATGATAATTGTGCATGTTTAGCATATATTGGATTACTTGCCATCCAGGGGAGGGACTTGGGGGGAAGGGAGGGGAAAAAATTTGGAACACAAGGTTTTGCAAAGGCGAATGTTGAAAATTATCTATACATATGTTTTGAAAATAAAAGGCTTTAATTTAAAAATAAAGCTTTTTTAAAGATTTCAGATCTTAAAAACATTTTTCCAATGTATCCAATTTAAATGTAATTTAGTAAAACATGAATTTGCAGAATATGAAGCAGAAATTTCAAATCATAGTATCTTTAAATAATACTAGTTAGAAATTTGTCTGCTTCTTGTTTTGTTTTGTTTTGCTTTTAGATGTCCAACATGGTTTTATAAAAGAAAACAAAAAGGCTCCTGATAGTGTACTTTTTCTATAAAATATGTCAAGTCAGAGGGCAGAGAGTCAAATCACATAACTACAGAAATATAGAAAATATATAATGAATTACTGTCTTTAATTCATATAAAAAAGTGTTCAAACATATCAATAGCTTGCCAGATCCAGAAAATCACTTCATATCTGATAAGACCAAGATGAACTCAATTCACCTATTCAAAACCTCTAGACCTTATAGAAGACAATGATTTTTGAAGAAACTGAAGGCAGCTTGAATTTCAAGGAGGCAAACCTTGTCCCTTCAAGCTTAACAGAACATTACCAGTTACTTATATTAACAATGTATCCCTGAGGTATCCTTTTGGGAGACACTTGCAGCTTTTTTTCTATTTGATTATAATTGGCTAGGACCTATATTCAAAATAAGCTTCTAACATTATCTATGTGACATTGGACCAGGAGCCTCAAGATAGGGATATTGGACTTAATGGCTTCTGAGGGCCTTTCCAAGTCTTTATGATGCTATGACCAACTTGATGTAGCAGAATCAGATGGGCATTAAACAACGAAAGTATAGTAAATCAGTTTGTCTATAAAAGACTTTGGCAATCATCTAATAGAACCCCATCATTTTCCAAAGGAAGAAACAGAGTCTGAGACAGAGGAAATTATTTAATCAAGATCACAGATGTGATATGACTTAGCTAAGATCTGAACTCATTTACTCTCTTTCCAAACTCAAGGCTTTTGGCACAACACAAGATTCCTCTCAATATTAAATTAGTTTGGTTTTCTATTGCTCCTAAATTGTGCTTAGAACAAAAAAATTATTGTTTTGATTGTCTGAAACTCACAGTGCTATATATAAAAATAATTTCCAGTAAATCAGATGAAATCGATCATTCTGACTCTAATCAACTCTCTCATTACAAAGGGTGGTAAGCAGTGATAGCATAGGACAGAGCATGAGAGTATCTACCTAGATTGTGAATTTATAGATATTGTTTTGACCAATTTAATTTAGAGTAAATCTAGCATGGAAAACTCCAAAAAAATATTATAATTCAAAGTTTACCATTTATTAATTGAATCCTTTGGGAGAGTCTAGAGCTAACAGACTATAAGGTATACAGACTATAAAAGACTATAAGTATAAGATAAGACTATAATCTAAATATTTTATTTGACAAAGGAGGGAATTAAGCTGTAGACTTTCCCACTATAATAACTCCAGCTACATCTTTATCTTGATCTATAACTCATTGTAGAACAACTATCATTTTAATATATGTAACACCATGCAGTATATCTGAAACAGTGTAAGACTCAAGAGTCAGGAATAACCTGAGTTCAAGCTTTTACTCTTATATTAACCAGTCATTTAATCATACACAAGTTATTTCTTCTCTTCTACTTTTTGTTCTGTGTGGTCCCAACATAAGGTGGAAGTTAATTATTACTACATCATTGAAACAGAAGATAAGTAGTGATTTTACTACTACTATTATAATCTTAATTATGAGAACTATTCATAAAGAAATGTGATTTTTTTTAATTGTAAAAATAATCTATTGGTTCCTTTTGACTCAGATGCTGCTATTAGGTATCTACTCCAATAAAGTCAATGATGGAGGGAAGAAGGTTCCTATGCCCCAAAATATTCATATTACTTTTTTGCAATAATAAATTAATCAATTACTAAGTGCTATTCTGAGACAAGCACTGTGCTAAATGCTAAAGATAATGATAAAAATGAAACAATCTCTTTCCTCCAAGAGGTTACAAACCTCAAGGAGACCTGAATTAAAATGTTGCTTTAGTCACCAGTTGTATGACCTTAGGCAAATCACAACCTCTGTTTGCCTTAGTTTCCTCAACTGTAAAATGAGAATAATAGTAACAGCAGTAACTTTCCAGATTTGTTGTGAGGATCAAATGAGACTAGATAGATAGATAGATATTGCTACATATATAGATTTCATCTATTTGTGTGTGTGCATGCTTATGTGTAACATTGCACATGTTATAGACACATATACAAAAGAGATGTAAGTTAATTAATTTTGGTGGGTGGAAGCTAAAGAAGCCAGGGAGATAAAAGATCTTATTTATAATATGACACTTAAATTTACACTTAAAGGAAATTGTTATTGCAAGAAGTGAAGGAAAAGAGGTAATATATTCAGAAAAACCAATGCAAGGAAGGACACAAATAGAAGAGATGAGATACTGTATGGGAGGAATAATAAAAAGAATAGTTTGACTAGACAGCAAGAATGAAAAAATCTCTCCTAAAATATACCTTAATAAAATCATTATCCAGCTTTTGCTTGATTTTTTTTTTTTTTAACTAATGAGGAGCTCAAGTTATCACAAAGCAGCTAATTTGTAGTTGGATGGTTATAACTGTTAGAAAGGTCATTCCTATACTGCACTGATATATGCCTCCTGTTACTTTTTTCTGTCCTCAGTAGAATTATGTAGAATATCTTGACTTTCCTTATAAAATGAAAAGTTCTTTAAATATTTGAAGTCAGCAATCATGTCTTCCTTAAGCCTTGTTGTCCTTTGTCAGCTGATCATATGACAATTTTCAGACAAATTACTATCCTGCACACCCTTGACTCCTTCAAAATGGGATATCTTATTTTCAAGGCCAAAGAAACCTACACTCCAAAGAGCTTCCAGAAAGAATCCTAAAAAATCCATAAAACAACAACAACAAAAAATCTGTATGTTCTCCTATACTACATTATTCAAGTTCATTTATAAAGTAATACTGTGATCTAAAAAGAATGCAAAATACTTAGTTCTTTGAAGCTCTTTCCCTTCAAAATGTTGCCAGATAAAAAATAGTCCTCCTTTGGCTATATTGTGTTCTTATATTACTGAATTTTTTCATTCCTCCCCATCCCCAGACTGAAGATGAGTTTCCTTGCAAATTTTATCATGCTATTTCTTTTCAAGACCCTACCATCTCAAAGACATTATTCAGTGGTTGGCTTTTGAAAAAGAGAACAGATTTGATTACTGATATTCTAAAGGAAAAAAAAAATAAAGATAACTCGTCTCGCTGATTATAGACCCTTTTCCCTTTTTAATACAGGCATTAAAACCATTATTAGTGAGGCTAAATGAAATTTTGGCAGTACTTATTCATCCTAATCAAAATGGCTTTATGAAAGGAAAGCTTGTCCCAGAAAACATCTACAAAATTGCTCATTTGAGACACAGATAAATTATTCAACCGAGCACATATTTACTTTTCAATTGTCACTAAGAAGGTATTCAACAGCTGAGATCTCTCTGACTCTTTGAAATAAAGTAAGTCTTGTTTAAACTAGTCTTAATTACATCTTCCTAAAGGTTAATTTTTCATGGAAAACGGACTTGCTCTTTGCACTTTTATTTCAATACTGCTTCCCATTTGATGATTCTTCTTGTGCCCTCATATTCAGTCTAAGCCAGAATCTGTTTTACTCTAATACTGGAGAGAATTAGAGGTTATTCCAAAGTTTTGTAATGAATATTCCATGACACATAGCAATGATAGACAATCTGCTGATAGGATTATTGTGATTAGCCTATCCAGCATTGCAAGATTGAGGAGTCAGAACTACTATCCCTAACAAGATTTAGAAAAACGCAAAGTGATTATGCCTAATAATTAATACTTGTTCAGTACTTTTTGTGGGCAAAGTACTATGCTAGGAGTTAGACTTTTATATGGGGCATTTACATAGTGCCTGCTATGTACCAAGCATTATGCTAAACATTTTACAAACAATATCTCATTTAATGGTCATAACCACATGGGGAAGAAAATGCTAGTATTATCTCCATTTTATAGATGAGGAAACTGAAACAGACAATTAAATGAATTACCTAGGATCACAAACTTAGGACAGGCCTCGTGTTCTGTTCATTCTCTATCTACTGTGCCATTGAATTATCCTAACAAATCCAGAATTCAACAAGATCATAGCAGGTTAGTTAGAATGATGCCTTGAATGAAGACCAAAAGTCAAGAAGACTCATTTTTCTAAGTTCTAATTGGTTTCAAATATTTGGTAGCTATGAGACTCTGGGCAAGTCATTTCACCCTATTTTCCTCAGTTTTCTCATTTATAAAATGATCTGGTGAAGGAAACGGCAAACTACTCCATTATCTTTGCAAGAAAACCAAAAATGGGTCATGAAGAGTCCAACATGAGAAAATGATTTAACAACCTCAACAATAAGAATGAGCAAATTCTGCTTGTCCTTATTGGATGGAACAACAAGAGGAAGTTATTTTTTAGTATAAGAATTGGGATTGTTCCAAAGTAGGATTGACTGCTCCTTGAGAAAGTGGATACCATTCTCTGAATATCTTCAAACCACTTTAGGTCTCTTACAAGTTTTTTTTGTTTTTGTTTTTGTTTTGTTTTGTTTTTATTCAAAGATAGCTTCAACTTCGACTAGGTGATTTTTGAGGTCTCGTAAAATTCAAGTATTCTGGAATTCTATGATTCTATGGTATACTTTCCATTATTGAATATTTATATAAAATATGTAGTTTCAGAGCATACATGGATATTCTTGTGACTGTCTACTGTGTAATGAAGAAAAGCCTTTTAATTGGCTCTAAAGCCAGACCTCAGTGTGTATTGAAAAGATGTGAATAAGCTAAATCTTTCTTTTTTTCATGTGATAAAGAGGCAGGAATTGCAATGAGACCCTTGATGGGAAAGGAATTTTGAAGTGTCTCTGCCTTTACATTTATGGCTACTATATATATAAAATACAATATATACATTAATATCATATCTTCTATTTCATCTTCCTTTATCTTTGAACAGTAGTGTTGCAGACAAGATGACTTTATGAACTTCTAAAGATCAAAAGAAGAGAAGGTGGAGTCAAAATAATTTAATAAAGAAATAATATCTGGAGGGACAGAAATAACAAAAGTTTGAGTGAGACAATTTTCCAGTTCAAGACTACTTAGGAGGTTGGCAGGAAAAAAAAAAAAAATCAATAGCTTGGTAAAAGAGGCAAAAAAATAAAAAATAAAAAATAAATAGTAAAGAAAATAATACCTTAAAAAATTGTCCAAATGATAAGAGGCTCAAAAGTCTGCTGAAGAAATGAATGCCTTAAAGAGTAGATTTGATCACATGGGAAGATATTAAAAAAAAATTCATTGAAGAAAATAAATCTTTAACAATAGAATTGACCAATTGGGAAAATAGGCGGTACAACTCATTGAAGAAGAAAAATACTTTAAAATTAGAATTGGGGAATTGGAAGCTAATTATTCCATGAGATATGAGGAAGTGATAAAACAAAATTTTAAAAAATGAAAAAAGAAGAAAATATGAAACTCTCATTGGAAAAACAACTGATTTGAAAAAATGATTGAAGAGAAATTAGTTAAAAATTGTTGGATGAAACCATGACAAAAAAAATTATCCTAGACATCATATTTCAATAAATTATTAAGGAAAACATCCTGAATTAGAGGGGGAAATTAAAAATTGAAGGGAAAATCTACTAATGATCTCCTAAAAGAGATTAAAAAATTTCAAAGCTCCTACTTCAAAGAAAAAAAAAAAAAGGAAAAAAAAAACTCCATACAGCCAGAAACAATTAAAATATTGTTAAGCCAAACTTAGGATCACATAAGATTTAGCAACTGCTACATTAAAAGCCTAGAGGGCTTAGAATAAGTTAAAGAGGCTAGAATTACTAGGAATCATAATTTATCCAGAAAAAAAATCAGGAAAAATGGATATTTAATGAAATACATGACTTTCAAGCATCCCTGATGAAAAGACCAGAGGAGAATAAAAATTTTGACTTTCAAATACAAGAGTCAAGAGAAGCACGAAAAAAATAAACATTAAAGAGAAATCATAAAGGAGCCAAGAAGGTTAAAATATTTGCATTCCTTTTTGGGAAGATGATAATTCTAACTCATAAGAAATTATCCTTACTGGGACAGTTAAAAGAAGTATATCTATAGAGAGGGCACTAATGTAAGGTGACTATAATACAATGATTTTTAAAAAAAATGTAATTAAGGAAAGAAAAAAAGGAGATCACTGAGAGCAAAGGAGGAAAGAAGAATACAAATTATTATCACATTTTATATCACATAATTATATCACATAAAAAAGTGCAGAGTGAAGAGTTTCTACAATGAAGGGGAAAATGCTGGTAACAGAAAACATTTGAACCTAACTCTCTTTGGAATTGACTCAGAGGAAACAGCATACACGCTAAATTGATTATGTAAATCTATCTTATCCTACAGAGAGTAGGAAAAAAAAATGAACAGTGGAAGTGGGGAGGGGAGCTAATAGAAAAAAGAGTAGATTAAAGGATGAAATGAATAGAAGCAAAACAGATTTATGGTGAAAAAAGGGGGAAAAAAGAATAAGAGAAGAATAAACAGTGAAATAGAATGGAGGGATATATAAATTTAATAATCATAAATGTGAATGTGATTGGGATGAACTCACCCATAAAACAGAAGCAAATAACAAAGTAGATTCAAAACCAGAATCCAATAATTAATTTTTTATAAGAAACACACTTGAAACAAAAAGATACACAGAGTTAAAATAAGGGACTGGATCAGAATATATTACAATTCAGGTAAGTATGATTAAAAAGAATCACCAAGATACTATATTTTGCAAAACAGAATCATTCTTATTGCACAGCCCAAACTAAAAGAAAGAAAGAAAGAAAGAAAGAAAGAAAGAAAGAAAGAAAGAAAGAAAGAAAGAAAGAAAGAAAGAAAGAAAGAAAGAAAGAAAGAAAGAAAGAAAGAAAGAAAGAAAATAAAAAAAAATACATCATCTTTCTTATTGGGTTTCTAAGCAGAAGGATCAGTATTTTACCTCCACATGGACTGAATATCAAGGTAGTAAGCCTCTCCAGGGGTACCTCTAAAGCCTTATGCAGTGAGGGAAAAATCTGATTCTTTTCCTTGGATCAGAAGGAGTTTCTCATTTATCAGGTTTTGAAGAGTGCGCTGTTTTGTTTTCCTGAACTGGAATACAAGAATTAGGCTGTTAAAAATTTGAAATGAAAGTATAATTTAGACAACAATTTTTCACTATGTTAACTTATCATGTCTCATTTGAATAATTTTACTTTTACACTAAATCAGACTAAGAGAAAAGTTAGACTGCATTAAAAATACTGACTTTAAAAAACTGACAGTTTTGAATCCTCATCTTGGCAAAAAAGCTCTACATAGCTTCATAATTAACCTCCTAAATAGGGAGGTAAATGCCTTACTGATTGAAACTGCAATGTGTATGCAATGCCTTTAAAAATGGAATCACAAATATGAGTAATTGGGAAGCCATCTGTTTGTGGGACATAAACCTAAAATGTCCAGTCAGATATAATACATTACCGTCAATACTGTCAGGCATTTATACTGAGGCTTTTTTGAGGGTGTAAGAGGAAACAGAAAACTGACTTTTGGACATTTATCTTAATGTTCTGTTTATTTAGGAGTTAAAAGACTGCAATTACAAGATTCATTAAGGTTCGTTAGACTGTATTTACACTGTTGGATCACTAGCAGGAGAAGGCTTAGCAGGAGTGACATAACTAAAAAGAGCAGACTGAGGCTACAATAGTAGCCATGCACGATAACAATTTCCTTTCAGCAAATGCCAGCATTATTTCTGGCTAAAATTTCCAATGTGTTAAGTTATGGCTTAGCCTCCATTGGAGAGCCATTTTTATAGGGTTCATCAGCTCATGAACTCATAGATTCAGAGTTAGACAGGAACTTAGAGATTTATAAATCCAATTCTACTTATTTTACAGATGAGGAAACTAAGGCACAGAAAAATTAAATAATGTATTTATAGAGTCTTACAATAATGTCTTGGACTTATGATTTGGGCCCAATTCTATCCTCCAAGACCAGTGTCTAACTTCAATAAATCAACCAAGTATACATTGGAGAGAGTGCTAAACTTGGAGTCAAGAGGATTTGTGTTGAAATGTTGACTCAGACATTTATTAGTTGATTGACTCTTTGGCGAGGCACTGAACCTCAAGTTCTTCACTTATAAAAGAAATATAATAAGTGCATTTGCCTCCTAGACTTATTGTAAGGATCAAATAAAGTAATATGTATGAAATATTCGACAAACTATCAATACTATAAAAATGATAGTTATTGTTGTTGTTGTCATTGTTAAAGCTGTACTGCATAGTCTCTGACCTTTCTAAAAAGATGACTTTGGAGAGAATTCTAAGAAGCACAATTATAGAACACGCAATTTATCTTTTATCTTTGAACTTCAACTCTCTACCTCCATAATGTTTATAAGTAAGCAGAGTGTTTATTTCTGTTGTGTCCTTTGAAATTGAGATCATTCTATTGAATTCTTCCAGATCAGCACAACAGAAGAGCTGAGCATCATTAAAAATATCACCATTGGAATGTCCTTGTGAATTGGCAGTTATTTTCTGACTTTTTCTTGAACTCAAGTTGGTTCTCTTAAGCAGCTTATTTCTTCATGCTCCTACAAGGTACTTAATTTCATCACAAAGCAGATAGCTTTTAAAGTAAATGTCCATTTCAATCTTGTAAACCTTTGGAAAGTTATAACTTCATGTAAACAAAAGGACAATGACCTGTAAAACCAATTCAAAAACTATAATGTCCGAACCATGCTGCTCCCTGAAAAATGGAATTAGAATTGGAAATCACAATATAGAGAAACCTAGTTATAACCTAGAGAAGTGAGACAAAACATGGAAAAATGGTTTAAGAAAACAATGTTAAGGTTTATATGATTTAAATTTATGATTATTTTATTGCTATCATTTTTATTTCTAGAGTGATAGTTTTGTTTTGTTTTTGAGGGAGGAAAAAGCCTATTTTGGTAAAGGTGTTATTCAAAGAATCTCCATCCCCCAAAAGATAACAACAAAGGACAGACCACTGAATAAGGATTCATGAATTTTGAATTTATTTCTGATTCTGCCATTTCCAACTTTGTGTCCTTGAACAAACCACTTAATCTGGTTAGTCTTCAATTTCTTCACCTACAAAATGAGATGGGTAGGGAGATGGATGTGATAAAAGATCTCTCATGCACCTTCCATCTCTAAAATTCAGGCAATTTATTATAATCATGAAAAGGAATATAGTGGTTTTAAATGGCATTTTGGTCAACATTTAATTATCCTGTAGAAATCCAAGTTCATGGCACTGGATTTAGATTACATGAAGTTGGTTGTTTCAGAATCTGGCTTCCTCACACTTTTATAACACAGCTGTGTGATCTCAGGTGTCCCTTAACTTTCCCAGACCTCTGTTCTCTTATCAGAAAGAAGTCAGGAGTAGGATTAAAGTCCCTATTCTAAAACTATGATGCCATTATCCTGCAACAATAAATCTTTAATATACTGAATGATTCATCTAGATATTGCAAAGTTAGAGACAGGATTGTTTTTTGCTTCTTGGGCATCACATGCTTAGAAGACACACTCTTTGGAAAGGAAAAAAATAGGGCAGCTGATGCTTTGGAAACATAAGGATATTTTTACATATATAAAGAGTCAAACTATTTTTACTGAATTGACCAAATGTTTGACTGAACAGCTGGTCAAGTTCAAAACCATCAAATCATTAGTGTGCATAGAAATAGACCAAAAAAACCATTTTGCTGTACACCTGCACCAAATAAAAGCTGAACTGATGCCAGCAAAGGGGATGGTTCAGTCTTCCTTATGGACTTCCCATTCAGCTGTTCAGATAGTTTTAGGTATGGAAATGATATTTCACATATACCAACTTTCTAAATGGGATGATCCTCAAGCCAGACCTGTCAATTGCTCAGACTGCCAATATCAATATTGGAACAAGGCTTGTAAGTGCACATGTTACTAATCAGAAGAGCCTCAGAAAAATGTTCCTTCAAGTCCCTGATGGGGAAAATATCCACATTATGTCCTTTATAAGAATTTTCAAGTAATGGTGAGAGAAAGGATGTTTATAGGTAAATTAACAAGTAATTCACAAAAGGCACCAAAACATTTATCACCACTGCCACCTCCACTACCACTACCACCATCATAGTTACTATCTATAAAGCACTTTCAGCTTTACAAAAAACATTACATTTATAACCTTATTTATATCTCACAACAAACCTGTAAGGTAAAGGCTATTATTTTCTTTCATGTTACAAATAAGTGAACTGAGGTTGAGATGGGTTAAGAGACTGAACCAGAGTTATACTATAAGAGTCTGGGACAAAATTTGAAGTCACATCTTTCTCACTCCACATCCAGCACTTTATCCAAAGTGCCACCTAGTCAAGAATGGAGTACAGATAGATGGCAGAAAAAGGGTAAACCCTTTCTCCCTTTTTGGGTGCAGTAGGTAGACTTTGATGACCAAGTTGGAAATAAGAGGTAAGTTTGCCAGTAGGAGGGCCAAGTAGGACAATTAAAGAGCAAGTGGCACATGGTTCAGTAACAAGTATGTGGAATGAGGGCAGCATCTCCCTGCTAAGATCTTCCTTTAAGACCACTTATCATGAATGAACCAATTGGGAGAGATCTTTAACAAAGACTTCCACAATCTTAGCACTTCTTGGAGATTAGGTGAGCATATGAGTGACACAGTAGACCTTACACATTCCAGGGTCTAGTTTTTTTTTTTGTTTTTTTTTTTTTTTGGTGGTCGGTATCAGATAGATAATACCACTTGGATTTAAATAGGATTCACAGTCAAAGGGAAACTTGGAGATGATATGATCATATAGTAATAGGTTCAGAGATAGAAGAGATCTCAGAGATCTATCTCAGAGATAGACTGATGATATTGTTCTCTCTTTGTATAAATTCACATTCCACAAATTTGACTTGATCTAAAGAATTTTGAAAGAAATCTATATTCTCCCCCCAAAACAACAACAAAACTAAATTAATTAAAACTGCATATAACCTTGCTCTCTCTCTACTTCTGCCCTTCAACTTGATGTTCTGCAACCACCTGCCAAAAAAGAAAATAAACAAACAACAAAAATTCCAAGTAAAAGCAGAAGAAAGAACTGGAGGAAAGCCAATTGCTGCTGCTCTATCCCTTCCAGATTGGGGCTTGTTTTGAGACCTCAAATGCAAGATAAGACTTTGACCATGCTCCACCAACCCACCCACGTGTCAGGCCCTTATTTGTATTCCCTCCATCTGTCCATAGATACCTTGAAGCTATTCCTGATCCCTTGTGTCATATTTCCTTACTTGACTAAGTCCCTATCTGTCCGTTCCTTCTCTGCCCCAAAATTCTTCTTCCTTTTACTTCTTGCCAAGTCCCTATGTGTCTACCTCCTCTCCCCCCTGGTTATTCCTTCTGCTCTCATGTAGGCCCCAATGTGTGCTTGAACCATGTGCAGGCCCCCTTCTTCTATAGGCAAGAGGATGGAGTCTTTCCTATCTCAATCTTGTCCCTATTCTTATGGGCAAATTCATACTACATTTTTTTAAAAAGCACTTTACATAAAGGTCTGCAAAATGGTCAACTTACATGAAATGAGAACTTTTCATATATTTATACAATAAACTATATTAATATTAATTATAATGTAATGATATATTAATTTAAATATTAAATTTATATTATTTCAATTATGTACATTTATTTTAAAAAGTAGTAAATATTTCATAGCACAAAATATTAATAAATGACATAATTATATAACATGATTTATGATGATAATTAAAATATAACACATATTGTAAAAATATTCCAACTCTTCTCACCATTTTGCAAATAAATAAAATGGATATCAGAAAAATGAAGTGATTCATATAAGAATACAGAGTCAGTAAATGACAAAAACTGAATTTGAAAGCGACTTTGGATTCAGTGTCTCCCTTTTCTACTATATCACACTACCTCAAAAATTGTGGTGTTTTAAGAGTTTGTAAAAATCCCAAAACAGAAGACAGGAGCCTGCATATGCAGAGAATTGGAAGAAGTAGAGCCCCAAATCAGAACTGAAAATGTGATTGTTTATAACAAACACATTTGTTTTTTAAATCACACTATTAGCAGGATGGTAGATAAGTTATTCTGAGCAACACTCCTCCAGACAACCACAAAATATGGGGATAAAATACTCATAATTCAAAGAAAAAGACAAACTAACAAAATAAGTAAGTATAAATATAGTACAAAGTTAAAGGGTCATGAAATGATATTAGAGATGGGAGATAGCCAAAGGTTTCTACTTAGCCTTAGCCTAGCTACCACCATTTCTTCCTATGCATGGTTATTACAAAATAATCAAATAGATTCATCTATCAGGATGAGTTCTTATCCAATACTCTTATAGCAGGGACTCAACATGAACTACTCCATACTCCATAAAAAGAAATAAACCATTTGTCCTGTCCAGATATGCCAAGAAGAGGAAATTCCCCAGGGGGAAAGGCTAAGTGACAAGAGTAATGTCTGAAGAAGATGGAACTTCCACAACTAAGTGAATGGATATGGGAGGTAGAGTTGTAGTGGGCTTTCTTTCTGCAGCTTTACAGGCTTCATTTCTCTCAGATGGAAGAAATTAAGAATATCCATGAAAGAGAAAGCACGCACATGTCCCAATGGTGGAAGAATGGACCAAACAGTGAAATAAGAAGTTATATAAAAAGTTACTAAGAATAAAAGAGAATGTGGAAAGACAAAAAGTTCAAGTGAACTGGTCTGGATGTATAATCCAGTTCTCAAGAAGATAAATCATAAGTGAGAATCACAAAAGCAGAATTAAAAATGAATACTTTTAAAAGTTGAAATGAATTAATATTAGATTAAAAAGATAAATGAAAGAAAATGTTATGATGCAAAAGAAAATAAGAAGATAGTAAGTTCTACAAATTCTCTAAGAATTGAGACAAGAGAAATAAGCTCCAGAATATTTCAAAAGAAAAAGAAAATATTAAAAAGTTATTAGAATGAGAATTAAGTTTAAAATTAAAATGAACAATGCAAAAATAAAAAATATATAAAAAGAGACAACCTATAACAAGTGATAGAGACACTAAAAATAAAGCTATTTTTTAAAAAATATATTTGAAAGTAAATATAGAGGTAAAAAATTAATAAATGAGAATAAGATAAAAATTAAATTAAAAAACATGAATTCTATAAATCTAATAAGATTGAAGATTGACTAAATGTAAAAAAAGGAAACAAAATAAACAAACTCTTTAAATAAAGTTAGAAAAAAGTAGCATATAAACAAAAATAAAAGTTACAATTTGCTGGAGATAATGAAAACCAACATAATAATAAAAATAAGAAAGTACAATTATTAGGAACTATAAAGAAAAGAATGACAATTAAAGAAAATCTTAATAGATGCAACTAAAACAGAACTCTCAAGAAAGATTTCTTAAAACATACACTCACAAACTATAAAATAGGAGTATAGAATAATTGATCATTCAATATAAAAAGAAATCTAGGTAATCAAAAAATATGCAATGGAAGTACAAAAGAAGAAATCCTGAACATTGGTATGTGGTAATGGAAGCATACATAAACAAAAAGATACATATGTACATATATACAAATACATATATGCATACATACATGCATGTATATACACAATACATATATGTATATATGCATATACAAACATATGTGTATGCACAGATATATGTACATATGTATACACATACATGTGTGTGTGTGTGTGTATATCTTAGTAGAATTCACCAGATATGGAAGACCATTATCTCCTGAACCAGACCCAGAAGAAACAGATAGATACATACATAGAGAGATAGAGAGGTGTGGAATGATGGAGTTGTAAAGTAAAAGATTATGAATTATATAAACAATTAGTATAGGAGAAATAAAAAAATCAGTAAATACTTTATACAATTAGTTTCTAAAAAACAATGATTTTTAAAGAATTAGATGATTACTTACAAATACAAAATAATCAAATTAACAAAAGATAGATGCTTTAACTGATCAAATTCCAAATGGAACTGAACAAATAATTTTAAAAAACCACATTAAAGTGTAGAGAGAGGGGGATATCTGGTCCATATGGTTTACAAATGAATCCAATTAAAATTTAAAGAGTGGTATAAATATACATATATATTTTTAAAAATTTTATTCATATGTTATATCTTATATGTGCTGACATATTAATATCATATTGTTACATTTCTATATGTTTATTACATATAAATAAGATTAACTTATATACATATAAATACACACAGATATAGTGTAAAAATATTTTCAATACTGAGAAAATAAATTTTACGAAACTCCTTCAAAGAGACAAATATAGTTCAAATACCTAAACCAGGGATGGATAAGTCAGATTAAAAGAAATATAGACAAATATTGCTGATATTAATGTAAAAAATAACAATATTATGAATATGTATATGTGTTTATGCATTTATTCATTTGTTAATTTGCAGGAGTATGTGTATATACAATATATAGGTATATTATATATGTATATATATATGTATATATAACTATTTCAAAGTTGAATTTTTTCTGAAGATACAAGAATAGTTAAATATTTGAAAATAATTAGCATAATTAATCATATTTTAAACAACCAAAGCCACATACTTACATGAACAGTCAAAAAAACTAATGTCCTTGAAAAATCACAGCACAAATTTATAGTAAAAATACTGAAAAATCAAAGCTAAAACAGGATCATTTTCACTGTATGTATATGATACATATGAACAAAAATGTCTAAAATCAAAAGCTACCATTTCTTTTTTCAACTGAGTACAGTGAGAACTTTTTCAATCAATAGTTATACTTTCCTCAGAGCCTTTTGTAAAGATCAAGAGATAATACGCAGCAAACTCTTTTCAAACCATAAAGAGATAAGACTTATTCTGCCTATAATTATGATTAGTTGCATTAGGTCTGGCAAAAAACAAATATATATCTTCCTCTCAGTATAATTTAAAGCATTACTAGAAATGCTAATGATAGTAAAAAGCCAAAAGCAAGAAATTTAAAACAAACATCAGCAAAAAAAGAGACATAATAATCTACATCTATAGACACATAATGATTTATTTAAAATACCCCAGGTAATCTAAATGTCCACTAATTTACAAATGTAATCAAATTATAAATTAATCATATCAGAAAACAATAAAAAACATAAAATGCTTTTAGAATGACCATAGGCCTAGAATTATTAGAGCAATAACGAATTTTTAAAAATAAACTAGAAATGATACTTCCAGATATACTTCTAAGTATATTACTCCAATACTCAAAAGGGAGCCATGCTCCCAACAGTGATGAACAGCACCACTCATATCTGCCTGTCCATCTTGTCTAAGCGCTCATGTTAGTTTGTCATACAAGGTTCACCCTATGTATCAGAGAACTACCTTTAGTTTTCTTTATATTGCAATGATAGCTGTGGAAAGCTCCTTTTCTTATCTCTCACTCTTATTTACTTGACTTTCCCATTTTCTCTTCATAATTCACATTTCCCTGATGAAATTGGGTCATAAACATCAGGGAAGTTATAAAACACTATGTAAACTCCATAATGGAAAGAATAAAAAAGTGAAAGTTTAAGAAGATGGTTTCTCTATTTTTAGAGAAATTTTCTTGATACTTTTGTTTATAGATAATATTATGCTGGCTGCAACATTATGCTGGGCCACAATTATAAAACACTTCTCACACAAATAAAATCAGATTTGAACAATTGGAAAAAATATCAATTGCTAATGGGTAAGCCAAACTAATATAATAAAAATGATAATTCTATCTAAATTAGAACAAGTGTTCAATGCCATACCAATCATACTGCCCAAAATTATTTTCTAGAGCTAGAAAAAACTATAATAAATAAACAACATACAACATAAATTATCACCATTCCAAGGAAGTACTAATATCTGAATTCTTTGACTACAAATATCCAGAGTCTTGAGTGGGAACCATACTAGATATGTTTGTATAAGACTTCTTAACCCATATCTTCAAAGTTCCTTTCCACTAAGGGGTTTTTATAGGTTGAGAACAAAGAAAACATGATGCTAAATCTTCTCATTTGATAAGTAACTCTTGAAATGTAGCAGCCTCCCAAATACTAAATGCTCCCTCACAAGAGGCCCACCAAGGAAAATATTTGTTCATTCATTAGGATGATTATGTTTACTCCAGGAACTGACAAAGTTTCCAGGGTAAACACAGGCTTACTATAAAGGATACTCATCAATTAAGGCACCAGAACAGTGGTTAACCCTTCTGTGCCTCCCTGGCATTTCATCAGATAACTGCAAACATGTTCTCATATTCTCAGCAAAATGTTAAGCAAAAGATATGACTGAGACTTACTTAAGATTCCTTATTCATTAGGATTCCTCACACAAGCCATACCAAAATAAGAACAAAATGGCTACATGATACCCTAAGCAAATTGGAAGAGCAAAGGATAATTTACAAATCAGATCTTGGAGAAAAGGAGGAATTTATGATCAAAGAAGAACTAGAGAACATTATGAAAGCAAAATGGACAATTTTGATGATATTAAATTAAAAAAACTATTGCGCAAAAAAAAAAAATGCAATGCAAACAAGACTAAAAGGGAAGTTTAAAGCTGGGGGAAAATTTTTACAACAGCATTTTTGAGAAACATCTCTTTTCTAAAATATATAATGAACAGTGTCAAATTTATAAGAATACAAGTCATTCTCCAATTGATAAATGATCAAAGTATATGAACAGATAATTATCATATTATAAAATTAATGTCATCTATAGTCATGTGACTATTGATTAGAGAAATGCAAATTAAAACAACTCTGAGGTACCACCTAATACCTCTCAGATTGGATAAAATAACAAAAAAAGATATTGAAATATGTTGGAAGGGATGTAAGAAAACTGGGACCCTAATACATTGTTGGTGAACTTGTGAAATGATCCAACTATTTTGGAGAGCAATTTGGAATTATACCCAAAGTGCTAAAAACTGTGTAAACCCTTTGACCCAGCAGCCCCATTATGTGAGATACAGTCTGTATCCCAAGAAAATCATAAAGGAGGTGAAAAGACCCATATGAGGAAAAAAGTTTGTAGCAGCTTTTTTTGTGGTAGCAAAGGACTGGAAAATGTGTAGATGCCCATCAATCAGGGAATGGCTGAATAAGTGCTTGTATATGAAGGTAATGGAATTCCATTTTTCTATTAAAAAAAATGATTCACAAGCTGATTTTAGAAAAGTCTGGAAAGATTTACAATAACTGAAGCTGAGTGAAACAAGCAGAACCAGGAATACATTGTACATAACAATAGCAAGATTGTGCAATAATCAGCTATGAAAGACAGTTCTTTTCAATGCTTCAGTGATCCAAGGCAATCCCAATAAACTCTAGTGTTGTACCCACTCATTCTTTAAGATTAGATTATTTAGTTTCCAATTAATTTTTAGTCTATTTTCCCCTGGCCCTTTGGTATATGTAATTTTTATTGCATCATGATCTGAAAAAGATGAATTTACTATTTCTATATTTGTGCATTTAATTTTGAAGGTTTTATGTCCTAACACATGGTTGATTTTTGTGTAGGTTCCATGTAACACTGAGCAAAAAGTATTTTACTTCCTTTCCCCATTCAATTTTCTTCAAAGGTCTATCATACCCAACTATTCTACAATTCTATCCTTAACTTCTTCCTTATTTCTTTCATAATTTATCTAGTTTTGAGAGAGCAAAGTTGAGATCCCCCACCAGTATAGTTTTGCTTTTAAGTTCTTTTAAGTTCTCCATTAGGAATTTAGATGCCGTATCATTTTGGTGCATATATATTTAAGTATTGATATTACCTCATTATTTATGGCACCCTTTAGCAAAATGTAGTTTACTTCTTTATTTCTTTTAATTAGATTTATTTTTGCTTTTATTGATCTAAGTTCAGGATAACTACCCCTGTTTGTTTGTTTGTTTTTATTACAGCTGAAGTATAATAGGTTCTGCTTCAACCTTTTACCTTTCTATGTAGCTATTTTTCCTGTTTGTACCTATATATCACTCTGCTTAAAATGTGTTTCTTGTTAACAAAATATTGTAGGATTCAGTTTTTTAATCTACTCTGCTATTCACTTCCATTTTATGAGAGCATTCATCCCATTCACATTCACATTTAAAGTGACTAACTCTATATTTCTTGCCATCTTATTTCTCCATAGTTATTCTTTTCTCTCTCCTTTCCCCTTTTCCTTTCTTCCCAGTCTTTTGGTTCTGACCACTACCTTCCTCAATCTGTCCTTCACTTGTACAGTCCCTTCCTCCTTTCTTATCTTTTCTCCCTTCTACTTATGTTCTCTTTTCTATTAACTTTCCCCTTTTCTTTTCCCTTTCCCCTATTACTTTCCTATGGAATGGATAAATTTCTCTTATCAAACTAAATCAAAATCAAATGTTTGAAAATCTCTCTTATAGCTAAATATGATGAGATTAAAGTTCATACAATGCTCATCCCCTCCTTTCTTTCTTTCAATTGTAATATGTCTTTTCCTGTGATGTAACTAATCCCATTTTACCTTCCCTTTCCTCTTCTTCCAATGTAATCCTTTTTCCACCTATTGTCTCTTTTTTATATCATCCATAGTAAAGTCAGCTTATACCTATACCCTCTAAGTATATCCCTAACAAAGATACAGTTCTCAAGAATTAAACATATCATCTTCCCATAGAGGGCTGTAAACAGTTTAACCTTTAAAAAAAAAAGCTTTTTTCTTTCTTTTTTATGCTTCTTTTAAGTTCTGTATTTGAACATCAAATTTTCTGTTCATCTCTAGTCTTTACATCATAAATAAATGAAATTCCTCATTAAATGTCTATCTTATTTTCCCTTAAAGATAATGATTAATTTTGCTGGATAATTGATTCTTGTCTGCATTCCAAGCTACTTTGCCCTCTGGAATCATATTTTAGGGCCCTCAATCCCTTAAAGTAGAAGTTGCTATATCCTGGGTAATTCTGATTTTGGCTCCTTGGTGTTTGTTCGTTAGTTTGTTTGTTTGTTTGTTTTGTGGCTACTTGTAGCATTTTTTTCCTTGATCTGACAATTCTATAATTTAGCAATAATATTCCTTGGAGTTTTCATTTTGGGGTCTCTTTCAGAAGGTGAATAGGAGATTCTTTCTATGGTTATTTTAACCTCTAATTCTAGGACATCAGCACAGTTTCCCTTGCTGATTTTTTAAATGATGTTGTCTAGTTTCTTTTTTTTTCATCATGATTTTCAGGTAGTCCAATAATTCTTAGATTGTTTCTCCTGGGTCTATTTTCTAGGTCATTTGTTTTTCTGATGAGGTATTTTACATTTTCTTTTATTTTTTTCATCTTTTTTGGTTTTGTTTAACTAATTCTTGATGTTTCAATTAGTCTATATAAGTAAATAGTCATTCACTTCAATTTATTCAATTCTAATTTTTAATCAATTCTTTTCTTTAATTAGCCTTACTTCCTTTTACATTTAGCCATCTAAACCTTAAAATGAGTTGTTTTGTTCATTAGATTTTTTTTTTCCATTTCTTCAATTCTATTTTTATGGAGTTATTCTCAGTTTCCATTTTATCAATTGTGCTTTTTCAGAAATTGTTTTCTTTTTCCATTTCATAAAATCTATTGTAAAGGAATGATTTTCTTCAAAGAATTTCTGAAGTTTTTTTTTTTTTTTTTTCCCCACAAAGCTCTTAATTCCTTTCCTCTAATTTCTCTTTTAACTCTTCTCTTTTCTTCTAACTCTCTTTTAAGATAGCTTTTAAATTCTTCCAAGAGAGCTTTGTGAGGTGGATACAAATTCATACTACTCTGGAGATATTTTACCCTTAGTGTCACCATAGTTTGAAATCTGATCTTATGAAGACCTTGTCTTCATAATAGCTATCTATGGTCAGAGCTCTTTCTGCTTTTTTGCTCATTTTTAAAGATTGAGGTTTACTGTTAGAGCAAAGGGATTATTGTCCCAAGCTCCCTCTACAAGTGATAGTGGCTTCACATTACCCTGGGGCTGTTCTGCTGACTTTCTTGCTATGCCGGGTAGGTATGGGCAAATTCCATGCTACTCTGTGGTTTGGGGTTCAATATTTGCCTTCTGTAGTTGTGTTGGATGTCTCAAAGCTAGTCTGTTGATCCATTGGCTTCTGAACCAGGATAGAGTAAGCAATGCTGCTTTAATTTGGCTAAGAGTCTCCCAATAGATTCTCAGGCATGCACAGGCCTCTCTACACTGTGTCTCCCTGTGCTGCACCTAAACTGAGCCATCTCTTCCCCACCCCCTTCCTGATTCAGAGAGACCTTTCCTGAAATTCTTCTAACATATCTTCTGCTGGAAATTTGTTATACTCCCAATATTTGTAAGTTCTATCACTCATAAAATTGTCCAGAGGCTTGATCTGGTGTTGTCTTAGGAAAATCAGGAAGAGCTCAAAGAAAGCCTGTCTACTCTCTGCCAGCTTGGCTTCACTTCCATCCCATCCCATCCACCAGTGAACTTTGGATATAAAATGCCATCTGTATCCAGAAAAACAACTATGGAGATTGAATGTAAATTAACACATACCACATTCACATTCACTTTTTTTTTCTGTTTTTTTTTTTTTTCTCTCTCTCATGGTTTTTCTCTTTTGTTCTGATTTTTTTCTTCCATCATGATTCATAAAAAGTGTATTGTAAAAATTAATATACATATATAACTAGAAAAGATAAAATAATTTTAAAAAGTAAAAAAAAAAAAAAAAAAAAAACTAAAACATTATTCTGGGTGTGCCAAAATTTAGAAGATTGTAGAGTCTTTTGAAGACAGTCATTACCACTAAGAAAAATTAAGCCTAGTCATCAATTAGGGGAAAAAAAATTCAATACTAAAAATAAATCCCTAATGAATAAAAAAAAGGTTATTTCTAAAAATATAATATGGATTTGGATGGATATTTACATAATTTACCCATAAGTATATGTACCTTTTATAGAAATTTAGAAGGAGAAAAATGGGCTGGATTACTATATAGAAATTTAAAAACATCTTTAACGACCTGTTTCTTCTCATGGAAATAAAAATCTGTTGTTTTCTTACCAATATCTCTCTATATTAGTAAAACATGTAGCACAATATTTTTTCAAAACATTAAAAGTGATTTTTTCATAGAAGGCAATGGAGTTTTCCTTGTTGGATGAGAATAAACCGAAGCATATAACCAATAAGGAGTGTCATAGAATGTCATATTACCAAGACATAGCCATCAAAAAGTTTGGTTCCAATTAAATAATGGAAAAAGTAGAAAAGATTGAACTCAAAAACTTAGTATTGAATAAACCTAACTCCTAAAATGTTCAGAGGAAAATTCCTTTATTCAATAAGAATTGTTAGGAAAAATAAAGAGCAATTTGGCTAAACATAATAGTTTAATCCAGTATTTTACACCACAAACCACAAAATTACAAATAGATATGCTATCTAAAAATTTGTCAGAACAGAAGTCACTCCCCATTCAATACAATAGTCAAATTATATGAACAACTACTTTGCAAAAGAATTACCAAAAAAAGAAGAATTTAGTGATTGCTTCATAATATTCATAATATGAGAAATGAACATCAAAATATGACTTATATTTCACTTAAAAAAACTATAGAGTCAATTTTTGAAGGGTTATGGGAACAAAGGAATGCCATTACCTTAAGGGAAGATTTTTTTTTAATTTATTTATCATGGGAAGAAAGACATTAGAAACAATTTGTAATCAACCTTTCCTTACATTTCATTTGAAAGTAAAAAAAAAAAAACAAACAAAAAAAAAAAACCAGTAGATATTTATTTATCCAGGGATCCCTCTACAATGGTATACATCAAAATAACCAATGGCAGAAAGAAAATTGCTCTATAGAAAGCAAAATACTCATGGTAGCAATCTTTGCAATAGTAAAAACAGAGTAGGTACACATTGATTGGAAAATAGCTAAAGAACTTGTTATATGACTATAATGGAATATTATCACAATATATAAAGAGACCCGATAAAATGAAGGAATGGGTGGGTAGTAGATATATAGGCAGTTTTATATAAATTGATGTTAAGTCAGTAGTAGAATCAGGAAAATGATATAGCCAATGTCTTTTGAAATAGAAATGAAAAGAGCCGTAAAATGAAACTGAACTATGTATATTTCTGTAGGGCAATTTTGGTCCCAGAAAAGCCATGAGGAAATGCAATTTCCTCTTTTCCCCCCTTAGTTAGAGGGGCTGTGAAGATATGTGTGTGGTTTCATAATTATTGAATGTTTTTGAATATATCAGTCAGTTTTACTCAATCAACTTTATTTACTCTATTATAAAGAAAGATTTCCTAGAGAAGGGGGATGGAGATAAACAAAAATAATTATGACATAAAAATATTATGATATAAAAAAAAGATTAAAAAAGGCAGTCTCTTAAAGTCACTAGACCCTTCATAGCAAAATCTGTCTTTTTATTATCCAACTCCATAATCTATGAAACTAACCTTCTAAGGGGGAAAAAAAAACAAAAAAAAACAAAAACAAAAACAAAAACAAAAACATAAGAATAAGAGTGAGAAAGAAATGCCTTCTGTTTTTGGTACAAAAATGCCCCAAATTGTAAAAGTATTATGTGCACAAGTCTTTGAAATCATCCAAGCCATTACACTTTTCAAGGTACATGCATCACAATCCTCTCTGAAGCCATATAAAGCTGTTATCTCTAATCTAATGCCTGATTAGACAGCTTCATTGAACACTAAGAGATTAAGGAACTTGCTCAGGGTTGTAGAAAAACAGGACTTAAACCCAGTTCTTCCTGATTCTCACCATAGTTTTTATTGTATTTTTTCCCCCACCCTAGCTTTTTACCACACCCACATACTATGTTGCTTCTATATAAATATAAATAAATAAATATGTTTTTATGTATGTGTGTGTGTGTGTATATATATATAGATATATAGTAATTTTTAATTGAAAAAAGTAGAAGAACACAAGGGTAAGAGAATAAGTGTGAGAAGGAAAGGCCTTCTGTGTTTTGTACAAAAATGCTCTGAATTGTGAAAGTGTTAGGTACACTAGTCTTTGAAATCATCCATGCCATTAGACTTTCAAGCCACATCCATCACAATCCTCTCTCAAGCCATATAAAACCCTTATCTCTAGTCTAATCAGGTATTATTCTCTCTATAGAAATCCTCTCTGCTTTGGCCTTCCATTTCACATCTCTTCCCTTCAGGAAATTAAAAATATATCCTTTGACCACATTTGACCTCATCTCTCCCATCTTCACTCCCATCTCTTTCTTTCTCTGACACAAACAGATTTTTATGTCTTTCTGTATCTCTTCTCTAGGTTGTCATTCATTCAAATCTATTTTATTTCTCTATTCCTGAATTCAGCACTTCATTCCTTTCTAATCATAACTATTTCTTTTCATAATTTATATATATATATATATATATATATATATATATATATATATATATATATGCTAATTACACATTTGATTTATTTCTTATTCTGTACCTGCTTGGTTTTTGACTCATTTATCTGTTCCATACGGTCTATCTTTCCCTATTTGAAAATAATGTTCAAATTTCATTTGAGCATTTGTTTCCTCATCTGACCATTATTTCAAACTAATCTCCTTATATTTTATCATTATTTTGATATTTTCCTTTTCCTATCTTAATATTTTTCTTTTCCTTATTTTGCTAATTTTAATTTTGACTCCTTCACAAATAACTTACTCTTTGTGTGACCCTAATCAGGTCATTTAATCCCTGTTTCCCTCAGTTTCTCCTTCTGTAAAATGAGCTGGAGAAGGAAATGACAAGCCACTCCAATATCTTTTGCCAAGAAAACTTCAAATAGGCTCACAAAGAATTGGAAACAACTAAAAATAACTACATACATACATGCATATGCACATACACACATACATGTATATGTATTTATGTATATGTAGAAGCAATATAGCATGTGGATGTGGTAAACAGATAGGGTGGAAAAAAACAGCAACAATAAAAAGCTAGGCTGGGAATCAGGAAGAACTGGGTTTAAATTATAGAGAAGCAAGTTCTTTAATGTCTCAATGTTCATGTAAACTGCCTAAAGCTTTGAATTGAAAAATAGATGATAGTCTGAACTATTAGAGGGAGTTTCCTTCTGAGGAATTTCTTATCCTATTGAAATCATAGGTCAGGTTTAAAAAATAAAAATAAACCTTTCTTGTATACATATTATACTCTCTCTTAATGATAAACTTCTTTAAGGTCAGGGACTGTTTTCTTTTTGCTTTTGCATCCCTCGAATTTTGCATATGCCTGGCTCCTGTTGAATTGAATAGAACTAAATTGATATTTTCTGCAAATATATTGAGAAATAGCATCATTCATACAAAGAACATTGGAGGAGGAGGAAAAGCAATAGTTTAGCATGCCTTATTTCAGGATTCATATTTATATTATGATCCTATTAGGTAGGGATTTTGTTCTTATGTTTCTTGCATACATTAAACATTTAAAATAATTAACACATTACATGCTAAATAATAAATATTGTCAATATTGTTCCTGAGTCTACTATGAACTTGCAGTCTTGACATATTTACCCAGTATTTGATTCTTATCTCCGAGACAATTTTCGACCTAAACTATTTATCCAGAAAGGAGATGAAATAGCAGTTGTCTTAAGTTATGTTATTGTTGAGTGAGTGTGTGTGTACAATGCAGCTTTTATCTTTGCTCCACATTGATGAAGTCCTGAATGTTGGTGTGTTGGGCAGAGAGATTGAAAAATTGATCCCTGAAGCAGACAGGGAGAAGGTAATGATAGGGATCAGTTTAGCTCCTTGGTCCCACCCATTGGGGAGGTTTCCAGTCAAAAATTCCAAATTATATCAAACCCCTGATGCCCACTCTCTGTAGGGGTATTGGGCAGCCTCACCTTGCCATGTCCTGTCAGAAATCCCAGTCATGTCCTTGAGGTTAAATGCTCCCTATATAATCTACTGATGGCCATGCTGTGCTCATTTCCTTCCTTTGAATCAAACCACCATGGCACTCTGCATTATGTGTTTTTTTCCCATTACCCCTCCTCCATGCCATGCATTCTCTTCTAACTCCACCTTGCTTTCTTATACTAACTTCTTTAGAGTGCTAAGTCCTTTTCAGGATTTAGTCTGCCAGCTAAGGGCATGGCCCAACCCAATGGGGTATTTCCTTTCTCCTGGTTAAACCCTTTTTTTTGCTCTCCCACTCTATTTCACATGTACCATTCTTTATGTCTATTGCATTTCTTTATTTTGTCTGTAATCTATTCGCCTAAATAAATCTACATTTTCCCAAAGAGAATGGCCTTTGTGAATTCTTCATATGACCAAACCCCAACTTTTGATGTCTACATCAGCTACATCATTATATATTTTGTTTCCAAACCATTCCTCCAAGACGCAATCCACATTTGTGTAATATTTATATAGCTAGGTCCCTTAGAATTTTGATCAGACTAATGGGGATCTGGTAATTCATTAAATGGAACAGATGTGAATGAAGGAAAAAATAGAAATATTTAGAGATACCATGGCAGCAACAGGATGAACTCTTTTTTGTATCCTGAGCAAGTGAAAACATTTTAAAAAGTAATGATCTAAAGTTGTCCAAACGATCTACTATACTAAGAACTTTTTCTTTAATTTTTCCTATTTAAAAAGTTTTCAACTTACTACTATTCTTTTCCCATGTTTTCAGTATCATTATTGTTAGAGAGTCTTCTGATATGTAATTTTAACTGATTATCATTGGAATCAGTATATTTAATTCCATTTTTTTTAACCAAACAGGCAAGTATTACCTGAGAATAATTAGGGACACACTGACAAATTAAAGAAGGCATTATGAGTATTTGTAGAGTATCTCTATTTTATCATTTTGCAGTGAAAGTAGATTCCATACCTTTCCCTAGTATTGTGAAATCAGTCAATTAGTATTTAGTAAATATCTACTGTATGTCAAGTATTAAGTTAAGTGCTAGAGATACAAAAGTAAAAAAGAAGCATCTGCAATGCTGTCCTTAAAGATTTTAAATTCTATCAGGAAACATAATTTACCCATATAAATATATGCAAAAAATATACACTTTAAAAGATAGAAAAGTAGAATCTAGAAATTTGAGAAGGACTAGGAAGTGGGATAAGGCAGTGCCTTATATGACATGATAGATTCATAGCTGGAATTAACTTCAAATAATACTTATTCCAATGTCTTCTAGGTTGATTTGAGGAATTGAGGTTAATTGATTTGTTCAAGGTCATACAGGTAGTTATTTTAAATGCATATACTTCCAATGGCTCCAAAGCCAATATAAATTTCACTGAACTTCCTTCTAAAATTCAGTAACTATTATATGCATGAGAAATATTTTCCTAGTAAGATGAAAAACAAACCAAAAAATGATTATTCCATAGTGAAGAAAATTCTTAAAAAAAAAAAAAAAAAGCCAACAATCACACCTACTACAAGGCCATACATTTGATAATCATGGGCAAGGCTGCAAGATTGGGGAACAGGGGCTTTGCTTCATGTGTTGAGGGTACTTATAAAATAGAATTTAATGAGATTGGGTTTAGTTTTGGGATTTCTCTCAATGCAGGGTGTCTTGTTTCAACGTATAAAGTTGTTGTTTTTTTTTTTTTTTTTTGGTTTTTTTTTTTTTTTTTTAATGTTTTATTCTCTGATTAAACTTGCCTTAAAAAGTTAATTTGGGATCACTTTTCTTGCTTCCAGGCCTGGGATAAATTTTGTGTTACTTGAATCATGCATCAGACTTAGTAATAAAACTTTGCCTTTTGTATTCCTATTATGCCAAAGTCTTTTTCATTTTCTTTTACTCAAAGATTCCGCAATGACAATGATCTTTAGTTGTTTGTAACATAATAAAGCACAAAATAGCATCCACACATTTTGTTCTATTTTGTATTCTTCTTTCCCTATCTGGCAAATAGAATTCATTGAAATCAGCATTTTTTGGGGATGCTGGCTATGTGCATATCCCTGTGATGATGAAATTGCCTATAGTATATAATCCTTGTTTAAAAAAAAAAAATCCTTGTAAAAAATCCTTTACTGTAGCTGATGTTTTATTTAAAATTTTCACATCCATATTCATTAGAGAATTTGGTCTATCATTTTTTTTTTCTCTGTTTTGACTCTCTTGGTTTAAATATCAGCACCATATTTGTGTTGTAAAAGGAATTGGGTATGATTCTTTTGTCTATTTTTTCAAATATTTTACATAGTATTAGGATTAATTGTTCAATAATGTTTTATAGAATTAGCTTGTGAATCTATCTGGTTCTGGAGGATTTTTTCCCTTAAGACATCTGTTGAAGGCTTGTTCTATTTCTTTTTCTAAAATTGGGTTATTTAAATATTTTATTTATTCTTCTGTAAATTTGGATAATTTATATTTTTGTAGATATTCAACCATTTCATTTAGACTGTCAAATTTATTGGCATAAAATTGGGCAAAATAATGTCTAAGAATTGTTTTAATTTCTTTTTTGGAGATGAATTCACCACTTTCATTTTTTGATGAAAGTAATTTGACTTTAATTTTTAATCAAATTAATCAATAATTGATTTATTTTATTGGATGTTTATTCCCATTAAATCAGCTTCTAGTTTTATTTATTCATTCAATGTTTTTCTTATTTTCAATTTTATTAATTTCTCCTTTGATTTTCAGAATTTCCAATTTGGTGTTTAATTGAGGTTTTTAAAATAATTCTATCTTTTTTGGTTGTGTGTCCAATTTATTGATCTGCTTTTACTCTATTTTCTTGATGTAAGCAATTAGAGACATACATTTTCCAGTAACAATTTGGCTGCACCCATAAATTTGTTGTATGTTGTCTCATTGTCATTTTCTTTAATTAAATCATCATTTTTCATCCACTTATTTTAGGATTAGATTATTTAATTTCCAGTTAATATAAAAATCTCTCTTTTCATTATTGGATGCAATTTTTATCACATTAGGATATGAAAAGGCTACATTTACCTTTTCTGCCTTTGGTTCTGAGGTTTTATGTCCTAACACATGATGGGTATCATGTACTAGTGAGAAAATGTTTGTTTTTTTTTTTTTTTTTTTTTTGGTTTTTGGTTTTTTTTTATGTTTCTCTTGAGTCTCGTATTTGAATTATTTGTTTATTTATTTTTTCTTCAGTTCTGGTCTTTTAATAAGAAAAATGTGAAAGTCTTCTATTTCTTTAAATATCCATTTCTCTTCTGAAACATTATATTTGATTCTTCTTGGTGGGTAATTCTTGATTGGAATCCTGATGATATAAACTGTATCCTCTTTAATCATTGGTGGGGATGTGTGTGAAGGGTTGGAAAAGAGTTTTTGAGGGAAGGGTAGTCCTAGATCTCAAAACCTCTAGGCCTCTGGTAGGGGCCCCACCCTCCTATAGGGGAAACTCCCTGATAAGTAATCTCATTCATTTGGAAATCTCAGCCTGGGGCATGGTCATTGTCCTCTATTGAGCTAAAGATTAGTCCCTGGCACTACTTCCCAGCTCAGGCCAGGACAAACCCAACATAACCAAGGACCTGTCAATCTATCTCTGCTAATTCCTAATCAGGAATGCCCACTGAGTTGCTTATTAGTGTAAACCCATTTTAGCAAAAGTCCCAGAAATAAATAAAGTACCCAGAAATAAATTGAATATAAAAATAGACAAGCAGGAAACTTTGGTATGGTCTAAACTAGTCACTTTCGTTTTTCAACTGAAATGGGTAAATACTAAGAAAAGAGCCTCCCCCACTCCAGTGCAAGTGTGTAGAATGCATAATTAGGTTAATAAAGAAGCAAAGTTTGTTGATAACTCAGAAGCAGATCACTGGGCTCTTAAATATATTAGAGTACATGTCTCCTTGGTTCTCTGCAGAAGAAAAATTAAAGCCAGATATGTGGAAACTAGTGGGAAAGCAACTAATTGAATATTACAAAGTTATTGGTCCTAATTCAATTCCTGAAGAAACATTCCTTACCTACAACATAATACAATTGCTTTGAAGAAACCCACAAGTTCTAAAAAAAGGAAAAGTTTTAAGGTGGACAGCCAGATAAGGAAGTGTGAGGAGAAAGAACAGGAGGAGGGGCATGCTACTGACAACGTATAGCCAATTAGACCAAATTCAATATTTCAAATACCATGCTGATCAGCTTAAAGAGTGTGGTGCCTATCATTTTCACAGCTTAATTTTAACAAGCAAAGTGTCCTCAGGGCATTCCTGATCTCTTGACACTCCTTCCTTAATTTTACTTTCTTGGGGGGGAGAAAGGAGGAGTAGTGGGAAGGACAGTGACACCATCAGCACCATCCATGAAGCAGCTTTGTCAACCCCCTGTTACACTATTATAAAAGGTACCAATTAAAGCTAAAAAGGAAGGACAGGATACATCTGATTTGAGAATAGAAGTATACCCTGTGATTGAAGAGTTTGACACTTCAGGTCAAGAAAAAAGAAGATGCACATCTGAAAATTATCAAAGACCTGAAAAAGGCTTGCACTCTTTATGTGTCTACATTGTCTTATGTTAAGATGTTATTAGAGAATTTGGCTTTTGAAGTTTTAATCCCTAATGATTGGAAATCTATAGCAAAGACATGCTTAGAACCTGGACAAAACTTGTGGCTTTCTGAGTATAGTGAATTCAGTAGAATATAAACCCAGTGAAATATGCAACCTGGAGTTAATATACCAGTCACCTTTGACCAACTGGCAGGTTTAGGTCCTTATGCAGACACTTTAGAGTAGATTAATTACCCTTTGACAGCATATAATCAACTTGCTGCTGCTGCTTTCAAAGCATAGGGCACCCTCCCAGGAAGACAAGATAGAGGGTAAGAGGTCACGAAAATAGCACAAGGTCCAAATGAACCCTTTGCTGATTTTGTGGGACATCTGCAGACAGCTGTCATATGAACTATTGGTGAAAATGCAGCAACAGAAATTATGATAAGACAACTTTCTAAGGAAAATGCTAATGAGGTTTGTAGAAGAATTATCCTAGGATTACACAAGGATCCTTCTTTAGATGAGATCATAAGACACTGTGCCACAGTTTTATACCCAGGCTACAATACAAACTTCTCAAGATCTGAACATAGGAAGACAGGATCCCATTTGGCAAGGGACTTCCAAAGAGACTTGTCAGTGCTTTCAATGTGTTAAAATAGGACATTTGAAAGCTCAATGTTGGCATAAATATAGAGTGAAAAAACAGAGTAAGAGAACAAGACCCAAAACCTCATGTCCAAAATGAAATAAAGGTTTCCAATGGGCATTAGAATGTAGAATGATTCAGGGAAATTGGAAGCAGGACTCAAATCAGGGCCCAAGGCAAAAAACACTTGGGGCATGATGGCAGCCCATGTTACACACAGAAAGACTTTAGAAGTTCAGTACTCCCATATGATCAATCAGCTGAGAAGTAATCTGATGGGAAAAAAAGAGAGATTAAAATTGGGGAGAATAGAGTTGTATGCAGCTGGAACTACTGAGATATCCCCTAAGAGGTGAAATCTGTCCCTGTCTGGACTATGGATCCTTTGCCTCCAGGCATAGTAAACTTGGCCATTTTACCTCCTGAGAGTGCTTCCATCCATACACTGATTTGGAAAACTGGTAGCTAATATCTCAGTCACTAATAGAGGTAGACAATGTATGACTTATCACTCAGGAAAAGTAATAGCATCAGGTTTACTAATATACACTCCTGATAGGCAATCTGGTGATAGTTGCCCAGATTTTTGACTCCAAGCAACAGAATCCAGGAATATTCTGGAATGCAGCTGTTATAGCTGATTGACCTATGCTCACTATATATGTAAATGGAATACCATTGGAAGGATTGGTAGATACAAGTGCAGATCATAGTCATTAGAGGTGCCAATTGGCCCAGTCATTGGCCAAAGATTAAGGAAAACACGTATATATCTGGCATAGGAGGATTAATAGCAGCTGAAGTTAGTGCTACCCCTTTGAGATGGACTTTTGAAAGTGAAACAGGAGTTTTTACTCCTTTTATAATTGAAAAATTCCCCATCAATTTATGGGGCAGAGACATCTTACAACAGTTAGGATTATAACTGAGCACTTTGGCTTTTTAAGCAGTGCTGCTGCATTCTCACCTGTTCCCATTGAATGGAAAACTGATGCACCATGTAGGTACAACAGTGGCCCTTATCAAGTGAAAAACCCAGGCCTTATTAGATATAGTACAAGAGCAATTTGACCAAGGACACTTACAATCTTCTCTAAGTCTTTGGAATCCCCCTGTATTTGTTGTAAAAAAAAAAAAAAAAAATCTGGAAAATGGAGGATGTTGACTGATTTAAGAAAAGTAAATGAACAGATGAAAATTATGGGAACTCTTTAGCCTGGACTTCCATTTCCTACTCAATTTCATAGAGAATGGGGTTACAGATATTAAGGATTGTTTCTATTCTATCCCTCTAAATAAGGAAGACATGAAAAGATTTGCCTTTTCAAAACCCAGTGTTAATTTAGCTGAGCCTTATAAAAGATATGAATGGAAAATTTTGCCACAGGGAATGAAAAATAGCCCTACAATGTATCAAATGTATATTGATGTTGCTCTTGCTCCAGTAAGAAAAGCATTTCTAAAAGTTATGTTGTTACATTACATAGATGATATCTTGGGGCATGAACCTGAGAAGCAAATGTTAGAAAAAGTTAGAAGAAGAAGGTCTACAAAAGACTATAGAAACACTAAGGAACTACAAATTGCATATAGCTCCAGAAAAAATTCAAATACTTGCTCTTTTTCAATATTTAGGATATGAAGTATACCCTAAGGTGTTTATAATACAAAAACTTTCTTTAAAAACATACACTTTAAATGACTTTTCAGAAATTACAATCATTATATGTCATTTTAAGGGGAGACAATGCTTTAAATTCACCATGCCAGCTTACAAAAGAAGCTCAAGAGGCTTTGAGAGAAGTTTAAATGCCTTTATCCAATGTAGTCACTCAAAAACCCTTGCAAATATCAGTTTTTACCTCAAAAGAGCCAGCCATAGCAGTCCTTCATCAAGGAGACAGTGTGATAGAGTGGGTGAACTTCCCAGCACAATCAGACCAAAGCCTTACTCCTTACCCAGTACTTCTGGCTAGAATTTTATTAAAGACCATTAAGTGAGCAGTATAATTATTTGCTATTAGACATGACAAGATATATACCTTTTATACTAATGCACAAATTAATGTATGCTGTGAAACCATCACAGAGAGAGAACTTTTATAGGTCACAGCTCCAAATTTTACACATGGGTTTTCATTAAAGATATCCTGGCTATTACATAATTGACAATGGATTTTTAAAGAAAAGGGTTTTTTAAATTTTTATCAAAGGCATACTGGCTCTGGCAGGCAGGTTTTATTACCTCCCCCCTCCCCCCCACCCAAGAAGGACAGTATCCAGTGCGAGCAACTCCACTATCTTTCCATAATCGCCAGGTGATATAGACAGATCCAGAAAGTGGTGGATGAAAGGGACCAGAGAGGTTAAGTGCTTGGAGGAGAGGGTTTGCTTGGATCTATCTCTACAAATGGAGAAGGAATCAGATGGGTGCCAATGAGTCTTATTTACCATGTCTACTGGAGAGAGATGGAGCAGACTCTTGAAACAAACAAGAAACATTGGGTGGTTCCATCTCTGATGTGTGCCACTGAAAGAGCCTGACAGTTAATCCTATATGTATGGCAATTGATTCATGAACATCAAAAATTGTTGATGAGACTGTTGCAGGACTTCAAAACCAGCAGGAATCATTGGATTCCCTGAGACATGATGAGAGTGTTGTAGGACTTAAAAATCTGCAGAAATAATTGGATTTCCTAACACATAATAAAACTGTTTCAAGACTTCAAAACTTGCAGGAATCATTGGATTCCTTGACATGTGAAGTAATGGACAATAGATTGGCTTTGGACTATCTCTTGGCTGCTGAAGAAGGTGTATGTGTGATTATTATTTACATAATTCCTCATGTTGATTCATGTTTGTTACATCACTACTAGCCTGTGTTATATTACCATGTGTTTGTGTAATACCTATCATGTTGATGGATTTATGTACACCTGTTTCAATTTCAGCCCAGAGGAAACCCACTAATGATATCTGGTTTGACCCCATTTCCCTTTGGTGTTTTCACCTCCCTTCCTGAAAAGTCAAGGAGGGTGTGACCACCTGTGTTCTAAAACAAAAGAAACTGGAGATATAGAGGGCCTGAACTCTGAAGAGTTGAATCAAGAACAGCAGGGTACTTATAGTTAAGCACCTACTCAGTGTGAGATAATGGTTCTTTAAATGTTTACTTAATGATATAGTAATGTAATGGTTGATCATGCTCAGTGTGTTGTACTGATGTAAACGAACTGAAGTATTTAAGGGAGTCTCAGACACAGAAGAGTCTCTCAGCCTTAGACACAGAGAAGACTGGAGACTCCAGATTCCAGACTCTGGACGCCATCTTTGACCAGCCTTGTGGTGGCTAGACTGCCTTTCATCACTTCTCCACTAAGACTAAGGATTCAGGCTGATCTCAAGGTCCTTCAGAGAGCTTGTCCAGACTTTATATTTTTTTTTTATGAGTTTCCCACATTACTCTCAATTGTTTTTCCAATTTTTCTTTTACTTCTGTAATTTACATTGTAAAATCCTTTTAAAGAATTCCAGGAATTCTTTTTGGGACTGAGACCAAATTATATATATATATATATATATATATTTTTTTTTTTTCTTTGAGGTTTTACATATAGTCATTTCAACAGTGTTGTTCTCTTCTAAGTTCATGTCTTGATCATCCCTATCACCATAATATTTTGATAGTCAAGCTTTTTCCCCCCCCCCCCATTTTTCTGCCTTTTTTGTATCTTAGTGTTTTTTATGTAATACTTGAGCTCTGGCATTGCATTGTCCCACTTTTTTTGTTTTGGGATTCAAAAGTCTTACTGTTGGCTTTCACTGGTTTTCAGAGTTAGCTGCTTGTTTTTTCTGTAGGATAGGGTTCCCTTCAGACTTGTATTGGGGATGAGGCTTCCCATTTGGCTTCCCCTGAATGTGGATTTTAGCTGCTTGTTTGCACCTAGGGTGGGGGCTTGCTGCTAGGTTATTATGATCTATATTGGAGTCTTTCTGGTAATTCAAGCTGGAAGAGGGACCTTATTACTGATTTGCCCCAGTGATGGAGCCCTGCTCTTGGGTTGCTATGAAAAATGGAGTTTCTCTGCTGGCAAGTCCCAGGGGTATGTTTCACTGTTGGTCTATCCCTGGGTAGGACTTCACTATTCGTCAGCAATGAGATCAAGGCTAGTTGATGGCTTGCTCTGGTAGAGGGGTTGTTGGGATATAACTGTTGCTGTGGTACAGAAATTGTTCACTTGTCCAGGAGCTGCTGCTGGCTTGCAGAAGGGTGGGGTCTTGTTGGTGGATTGTCCCAGGCTTGGAGCCTTGTTGCAGAGTCCCTGCTATGAGAGTGGCTGCTGCTGCTATTACCCTGCCATCCCCTCAACAAGGTTTCAGAAGATTCCTTCTTCAGTCCACCATTTAATACCAGAACCTGGGAGATTAATATTATTTATGAATTTTAGCTTGATAGAGGAAGTTATCAAGTTGCTAGGTAGCACAGTGGAATAATAGAAGGTAGTAGAAGTAAGGGGCTGAATCCGGACTTAGAATACCAAGGATCTAAAATTATATATCAAACCTGTTTTCTACTTTGTGAAATGGGGATAATGATTAAATTGCCCACCCCATAGGACTGTGAGGAGTGTTCCTTGTAATTAAAGCACAGCTTAATTATTTCCCTTTAATACATCTTGTCTGTAGTAATCACTTGGTCCTTGGTATGTCTAGCAAGTGGCCACCTATGTTAATTGTTGGCATTAGTGATGAATCTCTCCGGGGGTCCCATTAGCACAAAATAGTTTGTATTTTTCTCCCTTCAGAGGTTCTTTCTCATAATTGCACAATTGTTCAAGATAGTAGACAGTGACAATGATTGTAGATTCATTTGACAAAATAATGACAGTAAATTCAATTAAGTACTTTCCAATCAGCTACCTTTCTTGTTGAGTAATCCAGTGATATATCTTGATGCTGTCGTATAAACAGGTACAGAGTCTCAAGGTACTGACTACATTATTGGATTTTTTTTGTAAATAGTCAGTTGGTAAAATTCAAAGATATAGTTCCATTTAGGAATTTCTATTATGTTCAATTATTTCTGATCTTATAAGTGAGGTGGACCTAGAAACGATTCAGGAATAATGCTTAGATAGTAAGATAGATGGATGGATGATAGTTGGATAGATTGATAATAGATGAATAAATGAATGAATTATTAAATGGATGGATGGATAAAAACATAGATTTTCTATAAGTACTATGTTAAACAATGGAGATAAAAATACAAGCAAAATAATCCCTACCCTCACAAAACTTTCATTCTAGTAGGGAAAATCAATGTTTAAGCTTTCAGGAAATAATAGAGATGAGAATGTGATAGAGGGTAACAGGGTAAGCATCTTTTTTTCTTTAGCTGGCCATTCCAGATAAGTCCATTTTGTTCTACATTCTATTTCTGACAATTAGGATAGTCTCATGTTAATAACTCACACTAAGTTATGAACAACTTTATAATTATTAAGTTTTTAAAAAATTTATCACTTTGAAATTGTAGAACATTATTATTATCCCCATTTTATTGAATAAGCAAATTGAGTATAAGAATAAGTAGTTGTTTGTCCATAGTTCTGGTAGATGACCCTAACATCAGAGTAGCGAACTATAGCATGCAAACGAATTGGATTTAGGTGAGGTTGGGATTTGTAAAGTCCAGTCTCACTTTCTCCTCTAAAACCACCTGGATCCAGAGGAAAGATATATTTCAAGATGATTGGAGGTGTTCCTGGATGTAGTAGAAGACCTTGGTAAAATTATTAAGTGACCTGCCCAAGGCAATATAGACAGTTGAAAAAATAGAGCTGGACTTCAGATTCTGAAAAGTGTATACTTTACACTATTCCATGCTGCATTTCTAACTTTTTATATCTAGCCTTATGAAACCCAACTTTTATAATAAGAGCTAATAATTACTGGTTATATAACTTTTCTAACCATCATGGGACTCCCATTGAATTTAGAATTTTAAAAGTTCCTACATAGTAGATACTGGGTTAGGCAATTAGAACAAAGATCCTTTACATTTCAAGGGAAATGTTAATACATTCTTTTTATAATGAATTTTGTTTTTAACTTTTAAAGCTATTTCTGTATCTATCAATTCATTTTATTCTCTCCCATTCCCTAGGTGATATCTAGGGAAAGCATATTTGATAGACAAAGAAACTAGGGCATGCAGAAAGTATGTGACTATGCTAAAATGAAATAGCTAATAAGATAATATTTGAGCCCATAGTCTCATTGTTCAATCTAGTTAATTATTCTTGAGGATTAACAGAAAAAAAAAAAAAAAACATATGGTACAGAGTAAATAACTATGTTTCTAAACAAGCTGAAGCAAAGCAAGAAACAAAAACATTATAAAAAGAATAATTGCAAGTCAAGTTGGGTCTGGGGACTAATGATCTTCCTGAACTCAGAAGTTTGGACATTTTGATTCTGTATTAGAAATCAGAATCAGATTTGGGGAATAAATCAGTATTACTAATCTTTGTATGCTTACTTAGGTTATTCTTTTCTTAAGGGTGAACTCAACTTCTGGATCTGCCAGCATTCAAAGAATTATTGAGTATATATATTCTCTTTTCCAAATGAGGCTCTCTGAGACTTGACATTAGAGGATGTTTAAGTTTTCATCCTTGTATTATGGAATGCCAGGGGAGTTAAGCTGAAGAAAGATGGCAACTTCATAGGGATAGCTTTGAAGAAAATATTGTTGTTCCTCATAAGGGGAAAGAAGAAAATATTTCAACAAGAAACAAGTCTCAATATTTGATCTCCCTGCCTCAGTGGGGAGCACACACAATGTGTTTTTTTTTCTTAGTAAATGTGTTTATTTTTAATACACATTGCTTTATGAATCATGTTGGAAAAGAAAAATCAGAGCAAAAAAAAAAAACATGGGAGAGAGAAAAAATAGAAAAAAGAAATGAACCTAGTAGGTGTTGATTTACATCCTTACTTCTGTTTCTGGATGCAGAGGGTTATTTGTATCACTGAACTACTGAAGACCAAGTCTTTGATGATTGATCATTACACATTCTTGATATTATTGTGTACAATATATTCTTGGTTCTGTTCATTTCACTCAGCATCAGCTCATGAAAATCTTTTCAGGACTTCTGGCCAAGATGGCAGCATGGAAGCAGACAGCTGCTTGAGCTCCGTGTTTTCTCTCAGGACTTACTTCATGGCAAGCCTCAGAATTAATGCCTGACCAGAAAAGAAACCCACAAATAATCACCAACAGAAGACATCCTGGAAATTCACCAGAGAAGATCTGTGTTTGCTCGGGAGAGGGTCGAACAGACTGGGCACAGACTAAGGGCAGGCAGCCAGAGTGAGACAGGCAGCTCACACAAAAGACCAGAGTGGGGAGGGGTATGATCTCTTCTATTTCTGAGAAATGACTTTTACCCCAAAGTGGATGTTCCATATTGGCAGCAAGCCAGGAGCAGCAGAGAAGGTGTAATTACCGGAGGTGAAGAATAAAACCCCAGAAAGCTAGTGTCTCTCGGGACCTGGCCTCCCCCACCCCTACCCGGAGTGTCTCAGCGCATTCTTAGAGCCTCAGAGTGCAGACACAGCACAGCCATCACTGTCCTGTTAGAGCCTTGCTGCTGTCCCCCTCACTCTGTAGAGAAAGCCCGTTAACACCATCCAGCCTCATCCCCCCCAAAACAGACCAATTGTTTCTCTTGTCAATTTGTTTCTTTGAGTCTTGCTCTGACAAAATGAACAAAAAATTCAAACCATTGACAGCTTCTGTATGGAGAGAGAGCAGACTTCAAATACTGAGGACACTAAAAGCAGATTGTCTCCAGAGGAATCCCCTAAGGGGGATATGATCTGTTCCTCAAAACAAAAGAATCTCATAGAGGAAATAAAAAAGGCTCTCACAAGAGAACTAGAAGAGAAATGGGAAAAGGAAAGGGAAGCTTGGCAAGAGAGTCTAGAGAAGTTATCCAGAGTGGATAAAGAGATCAAATCATTGAGAAATAAAATTAGTGAATTAGAAAAGGTAAACAACTCTAAGGAAAACAGGATTAGTGAGCTGGAAAAAGAAAACAGCTCTCTAAAAAATAAAATTGATAAAATGGAAAAAAATTCCACAGAAGAAAAAAACTCACTTAAAAACTCAATTGGACAATTACAAAAAGATATAAAAAAAGTGAGTGAAGAAAATACATCATTGAAAATTAGACTCGAACAAATAGAAATGAATGACTCAAGGAGAAATCAAGAAGTAGTCAAGCATAACCAGAAAAACAAAACAATTGAAAAGAATGTCAAGTACCTTATTGGGAAAGACAACAGACCTGGAAAACAGATCCAGGAGAGTCAATTTGAGAATAATTGGACTTCCTGAAAAATGTGAGGAAAAAAAGAGTCTGGACACTATTTTCCAGGAAATTATCAAAGAGAACTGCCCAGACATTTTGAAAACAGAGGGTAAAATAGACATTGAAAAAATTCATCAATCACCTGCTGAAAGGGACCCTAAAATCAAAATGCCAAGAAATATACTGGCCAAGTTTAAGAACCATCAGAGGAACAAAAAAATACTGGAATCTGCTAGAAAAAAGCAATTCAGATATGGAGGAGACACAATAAGAATAACCCAGGATCTAGCAGCGTCCACATTAAAAGAAGGAAGGGCCTGGAACATGATATTCCAAAAGGCTAAGGAACTTGGTATGCAGCCAAGAATAACTTACCCAGCAAAAATGATCATCCTTTTCCAGGGAAGAAGATGGACATTTAATGAAATAAATGAATTCCACCTATTCTTGATGAAAAAACAGACCTACATAAAATGTTTGATCTTCAAATACAGAATTCAAGAGATTTCTAAAAAGGTAAAAAGAAATCTTGAGAACTATAGTTCTGCCATAAAAATATGTAAAGAACATATGTATAATTTGTCCTAGAAACTAGAAGTGGAAAGGAAATTATATCATAAAAGAGAGTAAAGTAAAGTGATGGTACTACATCTCATGAAGAGGCAAAGGTAACCTATATATCTGAGAAAAAGAAAGGTGGGAGATGAACATAGTGTGTATCAATAGAGATATTCAATTTATGGTGAAACTTCTTCCACTGCATTGAAAAGTGAGAGGGAAAGTGTAAGCTAAGGGGAAGGCAATACAGAAATTGTAAGAAAAAGGGGTAAAATAGGAAAAGGAACTTTAAGGTGAGGGAGGAATACTAAAAAGGGAGGGCTGTGAAAAGCAAGTGGTGTTCACAAGTTTAATACTGGGTAGGGGGGTAAGAGGGAAGGAAAGGAGAAAAGCATAAGCAGGTGTTATCAGGATGGCAAGCAATATAGAATTAGTCATTCTAACCATAAATGTGAAGGGGTAAACTCCCTCATAAAGAGCACACAGTTAGCAGACTGGATTAAAAGTCAGAATCCTACTATATGTTGTTTACAGGAAACACCTGAAACAGGGTGATACATTCAAACTAAAAGTAAAAGGTTGGAGCAGAATCTACTATGCTTCAGGTGAAGCCAAAAAAGCAGAGGTAGCCATCCTCATCTCAGATCAAGCAAAAACAAAAATTGATCTAATTAAAAGAGATAAGGAAGGGGATTATATCCTGCTAAAGAGAAGCATAGATAATGAAGAAATATCAATATTAAACATATAAGCACCAAGTGGTACAACATTTAAATTCTTAAAAGAGAAATTAAGAGAGTTGCAAAAAGAAATAGACAGCAAAACTATAATAGCAGGAGATCTCAATATTGCACTCTCAGAATTAGATAAATCAAACCACAAAATAAATAAGAAAGATGTCAAAGAGGTAAATAGAATAGAACTAGAAAAGTTTGATATGATAGATCTTTGGTGAAAGCTAAATGGAGAGAGAAAGGAGTATACTTTCTTCTCAGCAGTTCATGGAACCTATACAAAAATTGATCATATACTAGGACATAAAAACCTCAAAATCAAATGCAGTAAGGCAGAAATAGTAAATGCATCCTTTTCAGACCACAATGCAATGAAAATTACATTCAATAAAAAGCCAGGGGAAAATAGACCAAAAAATAATTGGAAACTAAATAATCTTATACTAAAGAATGATTGGGTGAAACAGCAAATCATAGACATAATTAATAACTTCACCCAAGAAAATGGCAATAATGAGACATCTTACCAAAATGTGTGGGATACAGCCAAAGCAGTAATAAGGGGAAGTTTTATATCTCTAGAGGCCTACTTGCAAAAAATAGAGAAAGAGAGGGTCAACAAATTGGGCCTACAACTAAAATTGCTAGAAAAGGAACAAATTAAAAACCTCCAAGACAAACATGAAACTTGAAATTCTAAAAATAAAAGGTGAGATTAATAAAATTGAAAGTAAAAAAACTATTGAATTAATTAATAAAACTAAGAGTTGGTTCTATGAAAAAACCAACAAAATAGATAAACCCTTAATAAATCTGATTAAAAAAAGGAAATAGGAAAAGCAAATTGTTAGTCTTGAAAATGAAAGGGAGAACTCACCACTAATGTTCTAATAATTTAGAACAATAGTTAGGAGCTACTTTGTTCAACTTTATGCCAATAAATTCGATAAATCAAATGAAATGGAAGTATACCTTCAAAAATATAGTTTGCCTAGATTAACAGAGGAAGAAGTAAGTAGTCTAAATAGTCCCATTTCGGAAAAATAAATGGTACAAGGTATTAACCAACTTCCTAGGAAAAAATCCCCAGGACCAGATGGATTTACGTGAAGTCTACCAAATATTTAAAGAACAACTAACTCCAATGCTATATAAACTATTTGAAAAAATAGGGATTGAATCCTACCAAATTCCTTTTATGACACAGACATGGTACTGATACCTAAACCAGGTAGATTGAAAACTGAGAAAGAAAACTATACACCAATCTCCTTAATGAATATTAATGCTAAAATCTTAAATAAGATATTAGCAAAAATACTTCAGAAAATCATCCCCAGGATAATACACTATGACCAAGGTGGATTTATACCAGGAATGCAGGGCTGGTTTAATAGTAGGAAAACGATTAGTATAATTGACCATATTAATAATAAAAGTAATAAAAAAAATATGATCATCTCAATAGATGCAGAAAAAGCATTTGATAAAATCCAACATCCATTCCTACTAAAATCACTTGCGAGTATAGGAATAAATGGACTATTCCTTAAAATAATATGGAGCATATATTTAAAACCATCAGTAAACATATGTAATGGCGATAAACTGGAACCTTTCCCTGTAAGATCAGGAGTGAAACAAGGTTGCCCACTATCTCCATTACTATTCAATATAGTGCTAGAAACACTAGCCTCGGCAATAAGAGCCCAGAAAGAGATTCAAGGAATTAGAGTAGTAAATGAGGAAATCAAACTGTCACTCTTTGCAGATGACATGATGGTATACTTAGAGAACCCCAAAGACTCTGCTAAAAAGCTATTAGAAATAATTCAGAACTTTAGCAAAGTTGCAGGATACAAAATAAATCCACATAAATCCTCAGCATTTTTATACATTACCAACACAATCTAACAGCAAGAGATACAAAGAGAAATTCCATTCAAAATAATTTTCGATAGTATAAAATATTTGGGAATATATCTACCAAAGGAAAGTCTGGAATTATATGAGCAAAATTACAAAACACTTGCCACAAAAATAAAGTCAGATTTAAATAATTGGAAAGACATTGAGTGCTCTTGGATAGGCCGAGTGATATAATTAAGATGACAATACTCCCTAAACTAATCTATTTATTTAGTGCTATACCAATCAGACTCCCAAGAAAATATTTTAATGACCTAGAAAAAATAACAACAGAATTCATATGGAACAACAAAAGGTGGAGAATTTCAAGGGAAGTAATGAAAAAAAAAAAAAATAAAGGAAGGTGGTCTAGCTGTACCTGATCTAGAACTATATTATAAAGCAATAGTTACCAAAACCATTTGGTATTGGCTAAGAAATAGACTAGTTGATCAGTGGAATAGGTTAGGTTCACAGGGCAAGATAGTGACTAAAAATAGCAATCTAGTGTTAGACAAACCCAAAGATCCCAACTTTTGGGATAAGAATTCATTATTTGACAAAAACTGCTGGGAAAACTGGAAATTAGTATGGCAGAAACTAAGCATGGATCCACATTTAACACCACATACTAAGATAAGATTAAAATGGGCCCAAGATTTAGGTATAAAGAATGGGATCATAAATAAATTAGAGCAACATAGGATAGTTTATCTCTCAGACTTGTGGAGGATGAAGGAATTTGTGTCCAAACGAGAACTAGAGATCATTATTGATCACAAAATAGAAAATTTTGATTACATCAAATTAAAAAGTTTTTGCACAAACAAAACTAATGCAAACAAGAGAGAAGTAGCAAATTGGGAAAACATTTTTACAGTTAAAGGTTCTGATAAAGGCCTCATCTCCAAAATATACAGAGAATTGACTTCAATTTATAAGAAATCAAGCCATTCTCCAATTAGTAAATGGTCAAATGATATGAACAGGCAATTTTCAGATGATGAAATTAAAACTATTTCCACTCATATGAAAGAGTGTTGCAAATCACTATTGATCAGAGAAATGAAAATTAAGACAACTCTGAGATACCACTACACACCTATCAGATTGGCTAAGATGACAGGAACAAATAACGCTGAATGTTGGAGGGGCTGTGGCAAAACTGGGACACTGATGGAGTTGTTAAAGAATCCAACCATTCTGGAGAGCAATCTGGAATTATGCCCAAAAAGTTATCAAAATGTGCATCCCCTTTGACCCAGGAGTGCTACTACTGGGCTTATATCCCAAGGAAATACTAAAGAAGGGAAAGGGACCTGTATGTGCCAAAATGTTTATGGCAGCCCTTTTTGTAGTGGCTAGAAACTGGAAAATGAATGGATGCCCATCATTTGGAGAATGGTTGGATAAATTATGGTATATGAATGTTACTTAATATTATTGTTCTGTAAGAAATGACCAATGTTTACAAGAGTAAACAGAGAGGCTTGGAGAGACTTACATCAACTGATGCTTAGTGAAACGAGCAGAACTAGGAGATCATTATACAATTCAACAATGATACTGTATGAGGATGTATTCTGATGGAAGTGGATATCTTCAACATAGAGAAGAGGTAATCCAATTTCATTTGATCAATGATGAACAGAATCAGCTACACCCAGAAAAGGAACACTGGGAAATGAGTGTAAACTGTGAGCATTTTTTTGGTTTTTTTTTGTTTTTCTTCCCAGATTATTTTTTTTTATATTTTTTATTTTTTTATTTTATATATATATATATATATATATATATATATATATATATATATATATATTTTATAATATTATCCCTTGTATTCATTTTTCCAAATTACCCCCCTCCCTCTATTCCCTCCCCCCGACGACAGGCAATACCATACATTTTACATGTGTTACAATATAGTCTAGGTACAATACATGTGTGTGAATATCATTTTCTTGTTGCACAATAAACATTAGAATCCGAAGGTACATGCAACCTGGGCAGACAGATATTAGTGCTAACAATTTACATTCCCCTCCCAGTGTTTCTTCTCTGGGTGTAGCTACCTCTGTCCATCATTGATCAACTGGAAGTGAGTTGGATCTTCTTTATGTTGAAGATTTCCACTTCCATCAGAATACATCCTCATACAGTATTGTTGTTGAAGTGTACAGTGATCTTCTGGTTCTGCTCATTTCACTCAGCATCAGTTGATTTAAGTCTCTCCAGGCCTCTCTATATTCCTCCTGCTGGTCATTTCTTACCGAGCAATAATATTCCATAACCTTCATATACCACAATTTACCCAACCATTCTCCAACTGATGGACATCCATTCATCTTCCAGTTTCTAGCTACAACAAAAAGAGCTGCCACAAACATTTTGGCACATATATGACTCTTTCCGCTCTTTAGTATTTCTTTGGGATATAATCCCAGTAGTAGCGCTGCTGGGTCAAAGGGTATGCACAGTTTGATAACTTTTTGGGCATAATTCCAGATTGCTCTCCAGAATGGCTGGATTCTTTCACAACTCCACCAGCAATGTATTAGTGTCCCAATTTCCCCACATCCCCTACAACATTTGTCATTATTTGTTCCTGTCATCTTAGCCAATCTGACAGGTGTGTAGTGGTATCTCAGAGTGGTCTTAATTTGCATTTCTCTGATCAGTAGTGATTTGGAACACTCTTTCATGTGAGTGGATATAGTTTCAATTTCTTCCTCTGAGAATTGTCTGTTCATATCCTTTGACCATTTATCAATTGGAGAATGGTTCGGTTTCTTATAAGTTATGGTCAGTTCTCTATATATTTTGGAAATGAGACCTTTGTCAGAACCTTTGTTTTTAAAAATATTTTCCCAATTTGTTACTTCCCTTCTAATCTTGTTTGCATTAGTATTATTTGTACAGAAGCTTTTTAGTTTGATGTAATCAAAATCTTCTATTTTGTGATCAATAATGATCTCTAGTTCTCCTCTGGTCATAAATTCCTTCCTCCTCCACAAGTCTGAGAGGTAGATTATCCTCTGTTCCTCTAATCTATTTATTATCTCATTCTTTATGCCTAAATCATGGACCCATTTTGATCTTATCTTGGTATATGGTGTTAAGTGTGGATCCATATCTAATTTCTGCCATACTAATTTCCAGTTTTCCCAACAGTTTTTTCCGAATAATGAATTTTTATCCCTAATGTTGGAATCTTTGGGTTTGTCAAAGATTAGATTGCTATAGATGTACCCTTTTTTGTCCTTTGTATCTAATCTGTTCCACTGATCTACCGGTCTATTTCTTAGCCAATACCAAATGGTTTTGGTGACTGCTGCTATATAATATAGCTTTAGATCAGGTACACTTAGACCTCCTTCTTCTGAGTTTTTTTTCATTAGTTCCCTTGCAATTCTTGACCTTTTATTCTTCCATATGAATTTTGTTGTTATTTTTTCTAGGTCATTAAAATAGTTTCTTGGGAGTCTGATTGGTATAGCACTAAATAAATAGATTAGTTTGGGGAGTATTGTCATCTTTATTATATTCGCTCGGCCTATCCAAGAGCACTGAATGTCTTTCCAATTATTTAAATCTGATTTTATTTTTGTGGCAAGTGTTTTGTAATTTTTCTCATATAATTCCTGACTTTTCTTTGGTAGATGGATTCCCAAATATTTTATACTCTCAACATTTGTTTGGAATGGAATTTCTCTTTGTATCTCTTGCTGTTGCATTTTGTTAGTGATATATAAAAATGCCGAGGATTTATGTGGATTTATTTTGTATCCTGCCACTTTGCTGAAATTTTGAATTATTTCTAGTAGCTTTTTAGCAGAGTCTTTGGGGTTCTCTAAGTATACCATCATGTCATCTGCAAAAAGTGATAGTTTAATTTCCTCATTTCCTACTCTACTTCCTTGAATCTCTTTCTCGGCTCTTATAGCCGAGACTAGCGTTTCTAGTACTATATTGAATAGTAATGGTGATAGTGGGCAACCTTGTTTCACTCCTGATCTAACTGGGAAAGGTTGCAGTTTATTTCTGTTGCATATTATGCTTACTGACGGTCTTAAATATATACTCCTGATTATTCTAAGGAATAATCCATTTATTCCTATACTCTCAAGAGTTTTTAGTAGGAATGGATGTTGGATTTTGTCAAATGCTTTTTCTGCATCTATTGAGATGATCATATGGTTCTTATTAATTTGATTATTAATATGGTCAATTATATTAATAGTTTTCCTAATATTAAACCAGCCCTGCATTCCTGGAATAAATCCTACTTGATCATAGTGTATTATCTTGGAGATGATTTTCTGAAGTCTTTTTGCTAATATCTTATTTAAGATTTTAGCATCAATATTCATTAAGGAGATTGGTCTATAATTTTCTTTCTCAGTTTTCGATCTACCAGGTTTAGGTATCAGTACCATGTCTGTGTCATAAAAGGAGTTTGGTAGGACTCCTTCATCCCCTATTTTTTCAAATAATTTATATAACATTGGGGCTAATTGTTCTTTAAATGTTTGGTAGAATTCACATGTGAATCCATCTGGCCCTGGGGATTTTTTCCTGGGGAGTTGATTAATAGCTTGTTCTATTTCTTTTTCTGAAATCTTCCCAGATTATTTTTACTTTCAGAATACAATTCTTCCTTTGCAACAACAACAACAACAACAAAATTCGGTTCTGCACATATATATTGTACCTAGGATATACTATAAGATATTTAATATGCATAGGAATGCCTGCCATCTAGGGGAGGATGTGGAGGGAAGGAGGGGAAAAACTCAGAACAGAAGGGAGTACAAGGGATAATGTTGGGAAAAAAAATTACCTCTGCATATGTACTGTCAAAAAATGCTATAATTATAAAATTAATAAAAAAATCTTTTCACGCCTTTCTATAATTAACTTACTCATCATTTTTTATAGAGCAGTAATATTCTATTATCTTCATGAACCACAATTTGTTTAGCCATTCCTCAGTTGTTGGAAATCCACTCCTTTTCTAATTCTTTGCTACCACAAAAAGAACAGGTAGAAACATTTTGGCACATAAGGATCCTTTTTTTCCTCCTTTATGATTTCCTTGGGATATAGATTCAGTAATTGCACTCCTGGGTCAAAGGATATGCACAGTTTTATAGTCCTTTAGGCATAGTTCCAGAATGCTCTCCAGAATGGTTGAATCATTTCACAATGCCATCAACAAAGCATTAGTGTCCCAAGTTTTCCATATCTTCTCCAATATTTATCATTATATTTTCCTATAATCTTAACCAATCTGAGAGCTGTGAGGTGTACCTCAATGATGCTTAAATTTGCATTTGTTTAATCAATAGTGATTTTGAGCATTTTTTCATATATATAATCCCCACCTTTGTACTTCTCTTTTTATCTTGTTTCTGTTGGTTTTGCTTGTGCAAAAACAACAAAGTTGTCAGTTTTACCTTTAAATATTCTCTAGCAATTATTTTGTTCATCAATTCCTTCTCCAAAAATCAGAAACGTAAATTATCCCTTGTTTTTCTAATTTGTTTATAATATCATTCTTTATGCCCAAGTCTGACCTTATTTGCAGTATGCAGTATGAGATGTAGGTCACTGCCAAGTTTCTGACATATTGTTTTCCAGATTTTGGAACAATTTTTGTCAAATAGTGAACTCTTATTCCAGAAGCTAGAGTTTGGGGATTTATCAAATACTAGATCATAATACACCTAGATTATTGTGTCATGTGTAGCTAATCTATTCCACTGATTCACCACTCTGTTTCTTAGCCAGTACCAAATGGTTTTGATCACTGGTGCTTTATAATACGGTTTTAGGTTTGGTAGTGCTAAGCCACTACCCTTTGTATTTTTTTTTTTCATTAATTCCCTTGATATTCTTGACCTTTTGTTCTTCCAGATGAATTTTGTTATTATTTTTTCCTAGTTCTACAAAATAATGTTTTGGCAGTTTAATTGGTATGGCACTGAACAAGTAGACCAATTTAAGCAGAATTGTCATTTTAATTATATTAGCTCGGCCTACCTAAGAGCAACTGATATTTTCCCAATTACTTTGTGTGAAAAGTATTTTGTAATTGGGTTCATATAGTTCTTGGATTTGTCTTGTCAGGTAACTCCACCTGTCCCCCAAATTTTATTTTGTGCACAGTAATTTTAAATGGAATTTGTACTTCTTGTTGATGAGCTTTGTCAGCAATATAGAGAAATGCTGATAATTTGTGTGGGTTTATTTTATATCCTGCAACTTTGCTAAAGCAAAAATTGTTTTGAGAAGCTTTTGGATGATTTTCTAGGATTGTCTAAGCATATCATCAAATTATCTGCAAAAAGTGAAAATTTTATTTCTCAATGCTTAGTTTAATTTGTTTAATTTCTTTTTTGTTGTTGTTATTGCTAAAGTCAATATTTCTAGCACAATATTGAATATTAATGGTAATAATGGGCATCCTTGTTTCACCTTTCATCTTGTTGGGAATGCAGCCAGATTCTCTCCCTTACAAATAATGCTTGCTGATGGTTCTAGAAAATTACTACTTTTTATTTTTAAGGGAAGCTCTTTTTATTTCCATATTTTCTAGTGTTTTTAATAGGAATGGGTGCTGTATTTTATCAAAATGTTTTTCTATATGTATGGAGATTGTCATATGATTTCTGTTGGTTTTGTTATTTGAAATGGTTGATTATTGTAATAGGCTTTCTGAAATTGAACCAGTCCTGCATTCCTGATATAAATTCCACGTGGTCCTGATGATAAGTTACTGTAATGTCTTTGTTAATATTTTATTTAAAATTTGTATGTCAATATTAATTAAGGAGATGCATCTGTAATTTTCTTTTTGTGCTTTGGATCCTCTCTTTGGGTAGCAATATCATATTTGAGTTACAGAAGGAATTTGGCAATACTCCTTTTTAACTTATTTTCCCCAACAGTTTATATAATATTGAAATTAATGGTTCTTTAAATATTTGGTATAATTCACTTTTGGATCCATCTGGCCCTGGAGATGTTTTCTTAGGGATTTCATTAATGGCTTGTTAAGTTTCTTTTTCTAAAAAAGGAGTATTTAAGTACTTTATATCTTCTTCTGTTAATCTGGGAATTTATATTTTTCTATGTATTGATCTTTTCAGTTATATTGTCAGACTTGTTGCCATACAGTTGGACAAAATAGCTCCTAATTGGGGGGGGCGGAGCCAAGATGGCGGAGAAGAAACACACGACTCAGTGAAAGTCCTCACTCCCTCACAACCAATTAGATAAATTAAGTCTCAAAATTAGCTCAGGACTGATAGATACCACAAGGACTGGAAGCACGACTTACCAGCTGAAGAGAATCTGGAGTTTCAACAGAAAAGGTCAGTTCTCAGGGGAGGAATAAGAAAGACCACCACAGACGGTGGGGTAGGGGCACACTGCGCCCATTGCGCTGGGAAGGGCTCTGGGATCAGAGAAGCCACTGAGGTAAAGGAATCTGGCACAGGCTGTTAGCTCTTCTCTGCTAATTATTTAGCAGTTCAGAAGAGAAAGCCAAAATATTTTAAAACTCAAATTAGATTCTCCCCGATCTGGGGGGTGACTCAGCTGACTCGGCACCAGGGGGTGTGGCCTCAGCTACCACCTGAGAATAGTTAAGAGATTGACAAGTGGGTGGATACGGCCCAAGGCAACACACACTGCCTAGCATAGCTGGAGGGAGTGGAACTCAGCTCCAGGAAGTCCCAGAGAAGCGGAACCTTTGAACTGGGGACCGCGGTTTCTGGCAGACACTTCCAGTTTGAGCGCAGGGGCTTCTCACGTCACCTGCTGCAGACATCCACTCCCCACCCGGACACATAGGCTGGGCTTCCTGCTGTCTTCACTATTCTACGCCCTCGAAGCACAGTAGTGCTAATCACCTCTGAGGCATCTCCAGGGAGGGGGTGGGGAGCTCTCTCCCAGAGCTCTATCTTAGCTCAGGCGCAGGAGCCGCTGCATCCATCCGGTCTGGGAGGAAGCTGGTAAAGAAGTAAATAATTTCCTACCCCAGGGACAGACCCCAAAACATTTTTTTAAGTATGAGCAAAAAAGCTAGAAAAACTATAGATTCCTTCTATACAGAGAAAGAGCGGGTAACCAACCCCGAGGAAGTTGACAGCAGAGAATCAGCAGACAACAACCTAAAGGGGAACGATTCCTGCCCCCCATCACATAACTCTCTCCTAGAAGAAGCTCTTAAAAAATTGAGGGAGATCGAAGAAAAATGGGGCAAGGAAAGGGAAGTTATGATAGAGAATAACAACGTCCTGAAATTGGAGTTGGAAAAAATAAAGAATTCACAGGAGATGCAGGGAAACAAAATTAGTGAATTAGAAAAGGTTAAAAAAACACAGGAAAGTAGGATTTCTGAATTGGAAAAGATAAAAAAGTCTCAAGAAAATAGAATTTCTGAATTGGAAAAAGAAAATAATTCTCAAAAAAAAAAATTAGGGAAATGGAAAAAAATTCAATAGAGCAAAATAATTCATTTAAAAACGAAATTGGGCATTTACAAAAAGAACTAAAAACTGTGAAAGAAGAAAATAACTCCTTAAAAGTCAGGATGGAACAAATAGAAATGAATGATTCACAGAGAACCCAAGAATCAGTCAAACAAAACAAAAAAAATGAGAAGCTGGAGAACAACGTCAAATACTTACTGGGAAAATCTATAGACCTGGAAAATAGATCTAGGAGAGATAATCTGCGGATTATTGGACTTCCAGAAAACTATGACCAAAAAAAGAGCCTAGATTCTATTTTACAGGAAATTATCAAAGAGAACTGTCCAGAGATAATAGAAACAGAAGGGAAAGTAGATGTGGAAAGAATTCATCGAACTCCTTCTGAAATAGACCCTAAAAAAAGAACACCACGGAATATTGTGGCTAAGCTGCAGAATTACCACACAAAGGAGAAAATCCTGCAAGCAGCTAGAAAAAAACAATTTAAATACCAAGGTGCCACAATAAGGGTCACCCAAGATCTGGCTGCCTCCACATTAAAAGATAGAAGGGCCTGGAACCTGATATTCCGAAAGGCAAAAGATCAAGGACTGCAACCAAGAATGAACTACCCAGCTAAGTTTAGCATCTTTTTCCATGGAAGAAGATGGTCATTCAATGAAACAGAGGAATTCTATATGTTTCTAAGAAAAAAACCAGACTTAAACAAAAAATTTGATCTACATCCACAAGACTGAAGAGAAACAGAAAAAGGTACACAGAACCCTTGAGAACTGTAACTCTGTTGTGGGTATATAAAAATACTCAAGGATAATTTGATTTTACTGATATAAAAGAAAAAAAGGGGGGTGTAGTAAAGGGAAGGAGGTCAGGTCAGAAAAAGGGGAAGGAGTGATAAAAAGAGGGAAACTACATCCCAGGAAGAGACATAGAAAATACACCATATCTGAGGGAACTTAGTGAGGGGGAGAATCATTGTGTGAATCTTACTCTCATCAGAAGAGGCTCAAAGAGTAAATAATTAACATATTTGTTTTTCAGAGAATTTTCTCTCACCTCATTAAAAGGGGGGAGAGGAAAAGGAGAATAAGTGAAGGGACTTGGAGGGAGGGGGGAGGGATCCTAAAAAAAAAAAAAAAAAAAAAAGAGGGAGGGTTGCGCGTCACAAGGGGGGTCTGTAAATTAAATATCGGGGAGGGGGATCAGGGGGGGTCAAGGGAAAAAAGTATAATCTGGGGATAATACGACGGCAGGAAATACAGAATTAGTAATTTTAACTGTAAATGTAAATGGGATGAACGATCCCATCAAACGGAGACGGATAGCAGATTGGATCAAAAAGCAGAACCCTACAATATGTTGCCTACAGGAAACACACTTAAAGCAGGGAGATACATACAGAGTAAAGGTAAAAGGTTGGAACAGAGCCTATTATGCTTCAGGTAAAGCCAAAAAAGCAGGGGTAGCTATCCTTATCTCAGATCAAGCAAAAGCAGAAGTAGATCTCGTTAAAAAAGATAAGGAAGGAAACTATATCCTGCTGAAAGGTAGCATAAATAATGAAGCCATATCAATACTAAACATATATGCACCAAGTGGTATAGCATCTAACTTTCTAAAGGAAAAGTTAAGAGAACTGCAAGAAGAAATAGACAGTAAAACTATAATAGTGGGAGATCTCAACCTTGCACTCTCAGATTTAGACAAATCAAACCACAAAACAAACAAGAAAGAAATTAAAAAAGTAAATAGAACATTAGAAAAACTAGGTATGATAGACCTTTGGAGAAAACTGAATGGCAATAGGAAGGAATATACTTTCTTCTCAGCAGTTCATGGATCCTATACAAAAATTGACCATATATTAGGACATAAAGATCTCAAAATTAAATGTAGGAAGGCAGAAATAATAAATGCCTTCTTCTCAGATCACAATGCAATAAAAGCTACATTCAGTAAAAAGTTAGGGGTAAATAGACCAAAAAGTAATTGGAAACTGAATAATCTCATCTTAAAGAATGACTGGGTGAAAGAGCAAATTATAGAAACAATTAACAATTTCACCCAAGATAATGATAATGATGAGACATCATATCAAAATCTTTGGGATGCAGCTAAAGCAGTAATAAGGGGAAATTTTATATCTTTAGAGGCTTATTTGAAGAAAATTGAGAAAGAGAAGATTAACGAATTGGGCTTACAACTTAAAAGGCTAGAAAAAGACCAAATTATAAACCCCCAACCAAAAATTAAACTCGAAATACAAAAATTAAAAGGAGAAATCAATAAAATTGAAAGTAAAAAAACTATTGAATTAATAAATAAAACCAAGAGTTGGTTTTATGAAAAAGCCAATAAAATAGATAAACCTTTGGTAAATTTGATCAAAAAAAAGAAAGAGGAAAATCAAATTGATAGTCTTACAAATGAAAAGGGGGATCTTTCCACCAATGAAGAGGAAATTAGAGAAATAATAAGGAGTTACTTAGCCCAACTTTATGCCAATAAATTTGATAACTTAAGTGAAATGGATGACTTTCTCCAAAAATATAGGCTCCCTAGATTAACAGAGGAGGAGATAAATTGCTTAAATAGTCCCATTTCAGAAAAAGAAATAGAACAAGCTATTAATCAACTCCCCAGGAAAAATTCCCCAGGGCCAGATGGATTCACATGTGAATTCTACCAAACATTTAAAGAACAATTAGCCCCAATGTTATATAAATTATTTGAAAAAATAGGGGATGAAGGAGTCCTACCAAACTCCTTTTATGACACAGACATGGTACTGATACCTAAACCTGGTAGATCGAAAACTGAGAAAGAAAATTATAGACCAATCTCCTTAATGAATATTGATGCTAAAATCTTAAATAAGATATTAGCAAAAAGACTTCAGAAAATCATCTCCAAGATAATACACTATGATCAAGTAGGATTTATTCCAGGAATGCAGGGCTGGTTTAATATTAGGAAAACTATTAATATAATTGACCATATTAATAATCAAATTAATAAGAACCATATGATCATCTCAATAGATGCAGAAAAAGCATTTGACAAAATCCAACATCCATTCCTACTAAAAACTCTTGAGAGTATAGGAATAAATGGATTATTCCTTAGAATAATCAGGAGTATATATTTAAGACCGTCAGTAAGCATAATATGCAATAGAAATAAACTGCAACCTTTCCCAGTAAGATCAGGAGTGAAACAAGGTTGCCCACTATCACCATTACTATTCAATATAGTACTAGAAACGCTAGCCTCGGCAATAAGAGCCGAGAAAGAGATTCAAGGAATTAGAGTAGGAAATGAGGAAATTAAACTATCACTTTTTGCAGATGACATGATGGTATACTTAGAGAACCCCAAAGACTCTGCTAAAAAGCTACTAGAAATAATTCAAAATTTCAGCAAAGTGGCAGGATACAAAATAAATCCACATAAATCCTCGGCATTTTTATATATCACTAACAAAATGCAACAGCAAGAGATACAAAGAGAAATTCCATTCCAAACAAATGTTGAGAGTATAAAATATTTGGGAATCCATCTACCAAAGAAAAGTCAGGAATTATATGAGAAAAATTACAAAACACTTGCCACAAAAATAAAATCAGATTTAAATAATTGGAAAGACATTCAGTGCTCTTGGATAGGCCGAGCGAATATAATAAAGATGACAATACTCCCCAAACTAATCTATTTATTTAGTGCTATACCAATCAGACTCCCAAGAAACTATTTTAATGACCTAGAAAAAATAACAACAAAATTCATATGGAAGAATAAAAGGTCAAGAATTGCAAGGGAACTAATGAAAAAAAACTCAGAGGAAGGTGGTCTAAGTGTACCTGATCTAAAGCTATATTATATAGCAGCAGTCACCAAAACCATTTGGTATTGGCTAAGAAATAGACCGGTAGATCAGTGGAACAGATTAGATACAAAGGACAAAAAAGGGTACATCTATAGCAATCTAATCTTTGACAAACCCAAAGATTCCAACATTAGGGATAAAAATTCATTATTCGGAAAAAACTGTTGGGAAAACTGGAAATTAGTATGGCAGAAATTAGATATGGATCCACACTTAACACCATATACCAAGATAAGATCAAAATGGGTCCATGATTTAGGCATAAAGAATGAGATAATAAATAGATTAGAGGAACAGAGGATAATCTACCTCTCAGACTTGTGGAGGAGGAAGGAATTTATGACCAGAGGAGAACTAGAGATCATTATTGATCACAAAATAGAAGATTTTGATTACATCAAACTAAAAAGTTTCTGTACAAATAATACTAATGCAAACAAGATTAGAAGGGAAGTAACAAATTGGGAAAATATTTTTAAAAATAAAGGTTCTGACAAAGGTCTCATTTCCAAAATATATAGAGAACTGACCCTAATTTATAAGAAACCGAACCATTCTCCAATTGATAAATGGTCAAAGGATATGAACAGACAATTCTCAGAGGAAGAAATTGAAACTATATCCACTCACATGAAAGAGTGTTCCAAATCACTACTGATCAGAGAAATGCAAATTAAGACCACTCTGAGATACCACTACACACCTGTCAGATTGGCTAAGATGACAGGAACAAATAATGACAAATGTTGGAGGGGATGTGGGGAAATTGGGACACTAATACATTGCTGGTGGAGTTGTGAAAGAATCCAGCCATTCTGGAGAGCAATCTGGAATTATGCCCAAAAAGTTATCAAACTGTGCATACCCTTTGACCCAGCAGCGCTACTACTGGGCTTATATCCCAAAGAAATACTAAAGAGCGGAAAGAGACATATATGTGCCAAAATGTTTGTGGCAGCTCTTTTTGTTGTAGCTAGAAACTGGAAGATGAATGGATGTCCATCAGTTGGAGAATGGTTGGGTAAATTGTGGTATATGAAGGTTATGGAATATTATTGCTCGGTAAGAAATGACCAGCAGGAGGAATATAGAGAGGCCTGGAGAGACTTAAATCAACTGATGCTGAGTGAAATGAGCAGAACCAGAAGATCACTGTACACTTCAACAACAATACTGTATGAGGATGTATTCTGATGGAAGTGGAAATCTTCAACATAAAGAAGATCCAACTCACTTCCAGTTGATCAATGATGGACAGAGGTAGCTACACCCAGAGAAGAAACACTGGGAGGGGAATGAAAATTGTTAGCACTAATATCTGTCTGCCCAGGTTGCATGTACCTTCGGATTCTAATGTTTATTGTGCAACAAGAAAATGATATTCGCACACATGTATTGTACCTAGACTATATTGTAACACATGTAAAATGTATGGTATTGCCTGTCGTCGGGGGGAGGGAATAGAGGGAGGGGGGGTAATTTGGAAAAATGAATACAAGGGATAATGTAGCGATTGTCGTCTCCAGAAGCTGCTGGATCGCTCTCTGGGAAGAGATCTGCTGTGTCTACTCAAATCTCTAAGACAGATTCTTCTTCCTGTAGTGAACCGTTGTCTCCAGGCAGTTGCTGTTAACTCTTCTCCTTAGAAGTGACTTCCCTTCCTGCAGAGAGCCCCGTCAGGCCTGATGTAATGCAGAGAGTCTTCTTCTTTCTCTGAGAGTCCTCTCTTTTATTCTCCCAGAGAATGGGCGTGGGATAATGCAAGGGCTTCTGGGAAGAACCACCCCAGCCAATGAGCTTGCCCCCTCTATCAAGTCAACCTGAGTTCTCACCTTGTAATTGTCCAGAAAACCTGAATTCTCACCTTGTCACCATCCAGACAACCTGAGTTCTCACTTAGTAATCCTAACATCTCCCCCTTTCTTTTGATTTAGAACATAGGACAGTCATGACCTTGAAACATAAATCCATCAATATGGGAAGTATTACAGATAATTACATAAATGACCTTGAAACATAAATCCATCAATATGGGAAGTATTACAGATAATTACATGAATTACATAAGCACATAGTAACATAGTAACATAACACATGCTAGAAGTATATAACATAATCATAATCAAATAATCATAAATTGAAAATTTATAAATGTCCATAAGTCCATTGTCCATTAGTCTCATCTTGTGTGAGGAAGTCCAATGATTCCTGTTGGTTTTTAAAGTTCTTTAACAGTCTTCTTATTATCCATGCTCTTTCAGTGTCAGATGTTTCTTAGATCTTCTCCTTTATTTTGAGGTCTTTCTCTTTTTCTGTCTCTCTCTGGTGGACAAGGCGAATATGACTCGTTGGCACCCATCTGATTCCTTCTCCTGCTGAAGAAATACAAGCAAACCCTTTCCCCCAGGCAGCCAACCTATATAATTTCCTTCTATTTACCACTTTTTAAATCTCTTCTCATCATCTGGCAATTACATTGGAATTGTTTGCACTGAACACAGCCCTGTTGGTTTAAAAGGCCTGTATTCTCCCCAAGTGTAATCCATTTTTGCAATCGGATTGCCTTTTGGCTCACTTATCAGGTAATCCCGTTCTGCCATGTGATTGCTTTTCTGCTGGTTGATCAAATCAGAGTCCTGACCTTCTAAAGGTTCTTTGGGTGTAACATCAACTGCCATCATGCCCCAAGTCTTTTTTGCCTGGGGCCCTGGACCTGGGCCCCTCATCCCATTTCCCTGAATTATTCTACACTCTGATGCCCAATGGAGTCCTTTGTTGCATTTTGGACATGGGGTTTTAGGTCTTCTTTCACCCTGTCTTCTCACTGTATCTCCATACCTACACTGAGCTCTTAGATGTCCAATTTTTCCACATTGAAAACATTGCCGAGTTTCTCTAGAAGGCCCTTGCCAGGAGGGACCCTGTCTTTCCACATTCATCATTGTCCGGGTGTAAAAAGCATTTGTTCCCACTGTAGCACAGCGTCTTATGATCTCCTCTAAAGGAGCATCTTTGTCTAATCCCCATATAATTCTTTTGCAAATCTCATTGGCATTTTCCTTAGCCAGATGTCTGGTCATTATTTCTGTAGCTGAATTTTCTCCAATAGTTCTTTTGACAGCAGTTTGCAAACGTCCCACAAAATCTGCAAAAGGTTCATTGGGACCTTGCTGTATTTTAGTGAAAGCCTCTCCACGATCTTTCTGTCCAGGAAGGACACCCCAAGCTTTTATCGCAGCCTTAGCAATTTGCTCATATATTGTCATGGTATAATTAATCTGTTCCGAATTCTCTCCATACTGACCTTCACCAGCTAAGTGCTCAAAAGTGAATTGTGTGTTAACTCCTATTTCCAAATTGCATCTGACTTGAATTTTACATAATTCATGAAATTCCGCAAGCCATAATAAATTTTCTCCAGGTTCCAGACATGTCCTTGCTATGGATTTCCAATCATTCGGGGTTAGGACTTCATAAGACAAACCATCTAGTAACATTTTGACATAAGCTGATGTAGCCCCATAAAGGGTACAACCTTTTTTCAAATCCTTAATTGTATTCAAATTTAAAGGTGCATATCTTCTCCTTTTTTTACCTACAGAGTCAGTATTTTCAATCACAGGATATGCATGTATAAAATCACTTATATCCTGTCCTTCTCTCTTAGCTTTAACCAATGCTTTTTCTAATCTTGTCATAGGCTTAGGCTTCTTCACAGGCAATTCTGTTTGTGTTTCTGCCTCTTCCCCTCTTTCTTCCTCCATCTCTGAAGGTGGGGTTGATGTGGGCCTGTCAATAATCTGTTCTCTAGGCAGGGTTGAAGCTTCTTCAAGAGAATCATACCATAATTCCTCATTTAAATCCTCTTGCTCTAGGGAAAGATCTTGATCTTTCCTTTTTTCCTCACACTTCCTCCTCTGTTCATTTTTAGAACTTTTCCTTTTCCTACAACTTGCTTGATAGTTTAAGGCTAATTGAACTATGTTGTAGATATAAAATACTTCTGCAGAAATTGAATGAGGCCCATTTTTTGCTTGAAATTCTTTCATTTCATATCCCACTAGCTTCCATTTATCTACATCTATCTTTTCTTCCTCTAAGAACCAAGGGGATGTACGTCTTAATGCAGCCAAGAGTTTAGCAATCTGTACCCAGGTTACAAGTAAACTCTGCTCCTCAATTATCTTGATTATACTCTCTATAGTACCACTCCTGAATGGGGGTGGAGCTGAGGTTTCTTCTGGGGCTGGGGATGAGTCGGCTGAGGTCCAGGGATTGAATATAGCTAACATCTGCCCCATTTCAGCTATAAGAGATTCCTGGTTTAGCCCTTAACAAGTTAAGTTCCTTATTTATCTATTAGCACGCTCACTTAATCTTTAACAAAGTTTCCTCGTTACTCACGGTTCTGGGTCAGAGAGACTGAGATCTAGATCGGAAGCTTTTCCACTGGAATCAGGACTGTGTCTGTCCCTGTTCGGGCGCCAAATTGCGAAGGTCTGGTCTAGCTCCTCTTGTCAGGATAAGCAAAAGTCCTTGCCCCACGTTGGGCGCCAATTGTAGTGAGCTGTCGTCTCTAGAAGCTGCTGGATCGCTCTCTGGGAAGAGATCTGCTGTGTCTACTCAAATCTCTAAGACAGATTCTTCTTCCTGTAGTGAACCGTTGTCTCCAGGCAGTTGCTGTTAACTCTTGTCCTTAGAAGTGACTTCCCTTCCTGCAGAGAGCCCCGTCAGGCCTGATGTAATGCAGAGAGTCTTCTTCTTTCTCTGAGAGTCCTCTCTTTTATTCTCCCAGAGAATGGGCGTGGGATAATGCAAGGGCTTCTGGGAAGAACCACCCCAGCCAATGAGCTTGCCCCCTCTATCAAGTCAACCTGAGTTCTCACCTTGTAATTGTCCAGAAAACCTGAATTCTCACCTTGTCACCATCCAGACAACCTGAGTTCTCACTTAGTAATCCTAACAGGATAATATTATAAAATATATATATATATATAAAATAAAAAAAAAATAGCTCCTAATTATTGCTTTAATCTCTTTGTCATTGGTGGTAAGTTCATTTTTGATGCTGGTGATTTGGTTTTGTTCTTTCCTTTTCCTAATCAAATTAACCAAAAGTTTATTTTGTTGGTGTTTTTCATAAAACCAACTTTTAGTTTCTTATTTCCATAGTTTTCTTAGTTTCAGTTTTATTAATCTCTTTTTTAAGTTTCAGAATTTCAAATTTTTTACTTCATTGAAGTTCCATCTCATCCTATGAAAGATGATGCTCTCACTGGGTAGTTAACTTTTAGTAGTAACCCTAGGTTCTTTGCCTTCCAGAATATGGTGTTCCGGGCCTCTGATCCTTTATTGTAAATTGTAAAAGCTGCCAGAACTTGGGTAATCCCGATTGTTTCCTTGATATTTAAATCATTTTTGCTTGGCAGTGTGCAATATTTTTTTCCCTTGAGATTGTCGTTTGGGAATTTCACAACAATGTTCTTTTGGGTTTTCCTTGTGAGATCTCTTTCTAGAGGTGATCAATGGATTCTTTCAATGATCATTTGCCCCTCTGTTTCTAGAATATTGAGGCAGTTTTCCTCAATGATCTCTTGAAGAATGTTATCCAAACTCTTTTTTTGGTCATGGTCTTCTGACGGCCAATAATTTTTAAACTGTCTTTTTTGGATCTATTTTCCAGGTCAGGTTTTTTCTAATGAGTTATTTCACCATTGCTTCATTCTTTTTAATTTGTTTGATGGATTCTTGCTGTCCCACAGAATCATTAAATTCCTTTTTCCCTGTTCTGATTTTAATGTGCAACTTTCTTCAGTTATCTTTTGCATCTCTTTTTTTCCATTTGGTTGATTCTACTTTTTCAGGAGTTGTGTTTTTCAGATACCTTTCTCCCTTTTCTTTTCCAAGCTGCTGATTCTCTCATGCATATATCTCATTTTCTTTCTCATTTTTATTTTTCTTCTTTTATTTGCCTTTTGAAGTATTTTATGAGGACTCCCAAGAATCTTAAGACAAAATCACATCACTCTTTGAGATTTATTCAGTAGACATTTTGGTCTGCCCTGTCATAATAATAGCTTTGTATGGTCAAGCTTCTTTTCTGTTTCTTGCTCATTTTTTTTTTCTTTTCTTTTGTTATTTCCTATTTTATTGTTTTTTTTTTGTTGTTGTTGTTTTTTGTTTTTTTACTTTTAGGGTGGAGCTCTGCTTCTGGGGTAAAGGAGATGCTATCCCACGTTTTCTGTGCAGCTCTGAGCCTTGGCTTTGAGCACAGAGGCCTTTGTGTTTGCAGGAGGTAACTTTGCCTGCTCTTTTCAGGAAACTGCCTAGTTTGTCAAGAGTTTGCCTTCTGAGCTGGAACTCTATGCTTCCCCACTATTTTGCTCCTTTGCTGATCTAGGACTGAGGGTCTTACTTGCTGATTTGCTGTGATTAAAGCCCTCTCTCTAGCTTTCCCAAAGTTTGTCTGAGCTGGGCTGAACACCCTTTTCACCCTAGTGAGACTGACTTTCTTTGAAGTTTTTCCAGTCTATCCTGAGTTGGAGAGTGAGTTCATTTCATTAGACTGTTCAGAGACTTGGTTTTATATGGTTTTTGAAGGGAAACTTGGAGAGCTTGAGCAGCATCTTGGCTTTCCTCCTCCATGTTGGCACACTCAAAAGTACCCTATAATCATGTGTTTATGGGAGAAGGGAGACATCTGTGACCTTGTCAGAGATTTAGTGCCCCTTAGGACTTCAACTCACAGTTTTAGAAAAAGCCACTATAGCAATAATAGGAAATTGTTTTATAATCTATACATGTATATTTGGAACCAATGAATTGAGAGAATTTCCTAAATTGCCTCATAAAGAATGAGGAACAATGGGCAGAACTATAGGTAACTTAACTCTGTACCTTCCAACAAGAAGCTAAGAGGCATGGAGAATGAGGGAAGAATTGGATTAAGGGCTGGTAATATGTGATCTACAAATAATATAAGCAGCTAAGTGATGCAGGAAATAGAGTACCAGCTCTGTGGCTAGGAAGACCAGAATTCAAATCTAACCTCAGACATTTACTAGCTGTGTGACCCTTGGGAAGTTACCTAATCCTCTGTGCCTTGGTTTCCTCATTTGTAAAATGAGCTAGAGAAGGAAATGGAAAACCACTCAAATTTCTATGCCAAGAAACTTCCAAATGAAGTCACAAAGAGTTTGAAACAACTGAACAAAAATGACATAAGTCATATATGGATGCTATAGAGATGGGGCTATACCAGGCCAATCTATTTTCACTGACTGAGAATTCACCAGTAGTCAGCACAGTCCCTGGTACTTGAGATATATTTAAGGCATGTTTGTAACATTGAATTGTTAAAATGAATGGTTGTGGACCAAGTGTATGAGAAGGTGTTTGCCTAAGTCACTTAATTCTCTAGGCCTAAGTTTCTTGAGCCTTAAGATGGTGACAATAATAATGCTTATCTCATAGGATTGTTCTGAATTTCTAATGCAGGGATTCTTAAGCTGGGGTTAATGGATTTATTTTTGAAAAAAAATCGTTTATAACTAGACTTTTAGATTGCATTTTTAATAGTTTTGAGGTCAGGATTCTGGAGAGCAATTTGGAACTATGTTCAAAAAGTTGTCAAACTGTGCATACCCTTTGATCCAGCAGTGTTACTACTGGGCTTATATCCCAAAGAGATCTTAAAGAGAGGAAAGGGATCACCATGTGCAAAAATGTTTGTGGCAGCCCATTTTTGTAGTGGCTAGAAATTGGATGTCCATCAATTGGAGAATGGCTGGGTAAATTGTGGTATATGAATGTTATGGAATATTATTTTTCTGTAAGAAATGACCAGCAGGATAATTTCAGAGAGGCCTACATGAACTGATGCTGAGTGAAATGAGTAGAACCAGGAGATCATTATACACGGCAACAACAATACTGTTTGAGTGATGATCAATTCTGATGGACATGGCCATCTTCATCAATGAGATGAACCAAATCAGTTCAAATAGAGGAGTAATGAACTGAACCAGCTACACCCACTGAAAGAACTCTGGAAGATGACTATGAACCACTACATAGAATTCCTAATACCCCTATTTTTGTCTGTCTCCATTTTTTATTTCCTTCACAGGCTAATTGTACACTATTTCAAAGTCCAATTCTTTTTGTACAGCAAAATAACTGGACATGTATACATATATTGTATTTAATTTATACTTTAACATATGTAACATGTTTTGGTCAATCTGCCATCTGGGGGAAGGGGTTGGGAGGAAGGAGGGGAAAAATTGGAACAAAAGGCTTGGCAATTTTCAGTGCTGTAAAATTACCCATGCATATATCTTGTAAATAAAAAGCTATAAATAACAACAACAACAACAACAACAACAATAATAATAATAATAATAATAATAATAATAATAATAATAATAATAATAATAATAAAATCCTATATGATCAATTCTGGTGGAAGTGGCAATGAGAGGATCCAAATCAGTTTCAATTGATCAGTAATGAACACAACCAGCTACACCCAGCGAAAGAACACTGGGAAATGAGTGTGGACCACAAAATAGCATTTACACTCTTTCTGTTATTGTTTGCTTGAATTTTTGTTTTTCTTCCCAGGTTATTTTTACCTTCTTTCTAAATCCAATGTTTCTTGTGTAACAAGACAACTATATAAATATGTATACATATATTGTATTTAGCATATACTTAAGCATACTTAACATGTATGGGACAACCTGCCATCTAGGGAAGGGGGTAGAGGGAAGGAGAACAGAAGTTTTTGCAACGGTCAATGTTGGAAAATTACCCATGCATATGTTTTGTCAATAAAAAGATATAATAAAATATAATATAATATCCTATATAAAAATATAATAAAATATCCTATTAAACATGATACTCAAAACCAGAAAAAATTAGTTTTGGGGTCAGGGAACTACCTCTAGTCTTTCTTTGTACCTTCATACTTAGCACAATGACTAGCACATAATAGGCACTTAATAAATATTTATTGGCTGACCAAGTGTATGCTGGACATTAGGCATTTCAAGTAATAGTAAATATACAAACATAGGTATTATTATTATGCTGATTTTTACAAATGAGGATCCTAAATTTCAGACATTACCCATCATAAAGTGTTAAAAGCAGGATTCATACTTAAGTCTCTCCTGGTCCCATTGTCTTTCCCATTCCTATTCTCAGAATGTGTCTTGATAGAGAATCTGTTAATATTTTAGGTTTTGCAAAATAAACTAAATTGGAAAGCAAACAGTTGTATAAACAAGGTACCTGGAACTGACATTTGTTTTTTGTGTTTTGAATGGAAATAGTTAAACATCTTCCCTTTTCTCTGTAAGTGTTAATTTTCTATTAAAAGAGGATATAATGAGTATAGCATCATAGATTTAGAGCTACAAGAGAACTCATGCTCTTTAGTCCAATCCTCTGGTTTTGTAAATGAGGAAACAGGTGAAGGGAGATAAAGTTAGATAGTGAATATCAGAAACAGAATGGGAACCCAGGTCACAACATAAATTTACACACATTATATACCCATACATGTATGTATTCAGGCACATGTATGTATGTTTATATGAATACATACACACATGCATGCATATCTATATATGCTTGCTTATGTATATGCATGCAGATATGTATACACATGTATGTATTTACCAATACTACATATACAACACACATACATTTGAGTGCATGTGCACACAAATAGGTATGTATTTATACATGTGTGCATATACATACACAGACTAATAAAAGAGAGAAGCCGCTTGATGATAAGTCAGGAAAGAAACAGAAGAATGGAAGTCTATATTATAGATCTCATTCTAGCATTGAATTGTTGTGTGGCCCTGAACATTAAGTATTAATCCTTTCTGCACCATTGATTTACTGTGTGAGACTCCAAGCAAATCATTTAACCTCTCTGTGCCCTTATTATCTCAACTATAAAATATGTTTAATGATAATGAGCTAGCTCAGAAGACAGCTGTAAGAAGTATGTGCACACATAATAAAACATACAAAATTTTAGATCAATGCCAAATAATAATCATTCGAAGTTACTTAAAAACACTTATATAGCTAAGTCTCTACTGTCTTTACAAAAAATGTTAAGAGGGGGATAAGTTCTTCAAACCCCAATCATTTTGAAATCAATCTTTTGACTCAAGTGTCATTATTCTTCTTCTGGTAACATTCAACTGTAGTTTTATCTAGGGTCCTTTAATAACCAGAATGAGTGATATTACAAGAGGTAACTAGAGGTTCTTTAAAACTTGGTTGGTTCATGTGCAAAAATATCTGTGGCAGCCCTCTTTGACTGGTAAGAAACTGGAAACTGAGTTTCTCCATCAGTTAGAGAATGGTTGAATAAGTTATGGTATATGAATGTTGTGGAATATTATTGTTCTATAGGAAATGATCTGCAGGATGATTTCAGAGAGGCCTGGAGACACTTACATGAACTGATGTTAAATGAAATGAGAACAAACAAGAAATCATTATACATGGCAACAAGATTATACGATGATCATTTCTGACAGACATGGCTCTTTTTAACAATGAGATGATTCAGACCAATTCCAATGATCGTGTAATGAATAGAGTCATCTACACCCAGAGAGAAAGGACTGTGGGAACTGAATGTGGATAACAACATAACATTTTCATTCTTTTTGTTGTTTGCTTGCATTTTATTTTCTTTCTCATTTTATTCTCTTTGTTTTGTTTTTGCTTTTGCAGCAAGATAATTGTATAAATATGTATGTATATATTGGATTTAACATATATATTTCACCATGTTTAACATATATTGGATTACTTGTCATCTAGTCGAGGGGAAGGGGGAAGAGGGGAAGGTGGAAGAGGGAGAATTGGAACACAAGGGTTTTGCAAGGGTTAGTGTTAAAAAATTATCCATGCATATATTTTTAAAGCAAAAGGCTTAAAATCTTGGTTGGTTTAGTTCAGTGGTCCTCAAACTTTTTAAATAGGGGGCCAGTTCACTGTACCTCAGACTGTGGGAGGGCCAGACTATAGTAAAAACAAAAACTCACACTCTGTCTCCGCCCCTCAGCCCATTTGTCATAACCAGCTGGGCCGCATAAACGTCCTCAGCGGACCGCATCTGGCCCACAGGCTGTAGTTTGAGAACCCCTGTTTTCTTCTATCTGATCATATATTTCACCCTTGTGTTAGACTTGTTGTTCCAGACTTCCTTCTGACATTTGTTTAAGGGTTGTAGAAGCTCTTTCTCCCATATCATCCTCCAACACTAAGTTCTTAATCTTTTGACATCACAGTTCCCCAGAAAGTGACTAAGAATCATAATTCCACATAATGTCTGTATATCTTATTTTGTTGTTCAGTCATTTCAATCATATCTGACCCTTCATGACCCCATTTGGGGTTTTCTTGGCAAAGAAATTCAAGTGTTCTCCAATTTCCTTGTCCAGGACATTTTACTGATGAGGAAACTGAGGCAAACTAGGTTAAGTGCCTTGCCCAAGTTCACATAGATAATAAGTGTCTGTGGCAGACTTTGAACTCAGGAAGATCAGTTTTTCGTGACTTCCATTCTTGGAACTCATTCTACTCGACCACTTATCTGCCCTATGTACATGAGCATCTGTAATTCAGTCACTTTCTATTGAGTTTTGCTTAGCAGATGAATATCAAGCAGAGTAACCAATTTGGAGGCTAAAACTATATATATAATCCAAGTGAGTGACCAAACCAGAGCAATGAGGCTGGAAAAAAAAATGAAGAGATGCAAGAAATGCTCTATATATTATATTGGGGCTTTCTTTTCAAAAAGGGCTGGGCTTGCTGACTCCTCAGATTCCTTAAAAATCTCAAATTTTATAATTCTGTGATACTATGTTATGGAGGCAGAAATAGTATTTGGCAAGTGACTACCATGTGACTGAGTGTGAATAAAGAGCAGGAATGAGGAGGTAAATGCAAGATCTATGACTTGGAGTAAAGCTCTCTCTCCACTTTGGATGCTGCATTTTCATTTTGAGACATCATGTTCTATTCTATTTAAAAAAATGTTCAAAGTATTGTTTCTCTTGTTTGGCTTAATGTGAGCTGAAATTACTGTTCTTTGGGAGTAAACTTCTAGTCAATCTTAAGGTCATGAATAATCTTTGCTTTTAAGGAGAAAAAAAAGGACTGCTATTTCAAGAATTCAAATCTTTTACATGTCTATCAAAAATTGAAAACTTTAACATCCCATTTTTAATAGTGTGAATCTGTCTCTGATATTTATTCTTTCAAATCATCATTAAGCTTTCCATTTGGGAGAACAAGGCATTAGTTGTCATGGTGTTGCCCTTCGGTTGTTTTAAAATATGGTTCTCTTTGAAAAACATAGTTTTCCAATAACATTTGTTTAAAAAATTGATGCTTTGCAAAAAGGAAGAATTGCCTTTAGGAGCAAGATAAAAAAGGTCATGGTTACTTTGGGTAGATAGAATGGTATATAGTATACAAAATGATATACTCAGAGTCCTAGAACTTGGATTCAATTTCAAGGTTTCCCATTTATTAAACATGTAATTATAAATTACTTAATTTCTAACTCTGTAATTTAGTTTCTCCAACTATACATAGGGTTAGTATAGTTGCCAACTTCATAGGATTGTTGACAGGATTAAATGAGAGAATATAAAGTATTTTGTAAATCTTAAAAGTTGTATATATATATGAGCTACCATTATTAGAGCTTCTTGGTACTATGTTTCTAACACAACACAACAAAATTTGAAAATTGTAGGTAGAAAACTATACACTATATGTAGGAAAACATTTATGCTATTATAAAGAAGAAAAATCATTACACTTGGCCTTTGCTGTGGACCATAATCTTCAGAAACTCTACACTTGTCCCTCTGTTTTCACTTGACCACAAAGTAAAGGGTTGTGAGTTCCTGCCCATCAATTATTGAATACTAATTATGCTGAAGACTATATTAATCAGAATATTATATGAGAGCTTATCAGGTTATGATGTCATCCAAGAAATACCAGAGGAATTTAGCAAATAATAATTAAGGCTTGGGGAATTGCCAAAGAAGTTTCAAATTGAGGTAGAATGGGAGAAAGAGAAGATGTTTCTTCAGTGAGCAAATCACTCCTCTAGACTGAGAACCATACGAATTTAGTAGCTTGGAATAAGGACAAGCTGAATTTTCAGTCTTTTGTTCTCGGAAGTTCCATGAAGAGATTGGGAGAAGAGGGACAAATAATGAACTTGTGGTTTATTATTATCTCATTTATGTTATATTCTTACAATATTATAATGTATGTGTGTTTATACATGTGTGTATGTGTATATAATTGTGAGCTTACCCATACTTACTTCTGCTCCGATTTAAAGTGTCACTAAGCAATAGAATATGTATATAATCAGATGCTGTAAACCTACAAGTAATATTTGAAAGTATTGCACAAAAGTAATGGCTTATCCCACTGTGAAAAAAGGAAAAAATAAATCACAATAACAGCAATTATCAGACATGTTGTCAAAAAATAATAGGATCATTCATTATGGAGCATCTTAAGAAATGTTCTAGCCCAACTCCCTTATCTCCACTCTTCAACACAGTTCCTCTGTATTTGGAAAGAAACAACCTTTGTGAATAAATGTTCTTGCCCTATCAACTCTACCCTCCATCAACCAAGAAACTAGAAGGCTATTAACAAGAAGGGAGAAAGTTTCCTTGAATTGATATTTCTCTTGGCTTATGCTTCATCAACTCATATTTCTTAGTCCACTCAACAATATGATTCAGAGTTGCTATCTGCCATCTCTTTATTGCATTGCCCACAGCAGATGTTCCAAAACTTCTCTTCTCTCCTTAAGCCTTGTCTTCAATTTCCCTTGACTCTCAATGGAAGCCTTTCTTGATGTCCCCAATTTTCCTCTCAAATTACATTTTATTTACTTTGTATACATCTTTATAATAAGCTGTACATAAGTTTATGTTTGCATACTGTTTGTAGCAACAGAATGTAAACTCCTTGATGGCAACTAGTTATAGAAAAGAATTTGTATACTATGTATATATGTTGTGTATGTATCCATTATGATAAAGTATGAATGGATAAAAGAGCATTTATTAAGTACTCACTTTGTGCCAGGCACTGTTAAGTGTGGAAGATAATGTATAAAACAAAATAGGACAGTCTAGCTTATGATCTAATAAATAATAATACTAATAAAGATAGTATATTTAGGGCAGTGGTGGCTATTGAGAGAATGCTATTTTTAAAGTCCCAGGGCTGCTGAAGGAATAATAAGAATCAACATGCTCCTTCTAGGACTGGCAATTTATACAAAATATATGTGTATACACAGTTGAAGATAAAACAACAACTATGAATAAATAAATAAAAAATCAGGAAATAAATAAATATACCATCCCTCTTTCCAGTTTAGTATTCACTTATCAAGTATGGATACCAATAGCTGTACATCATAGCCTTTTGCTTACTATTAAGTGTTATATCAGTATTAGTTGGGTTTACAACCCTTCTGAAAGTTATTAAACTTTATGTTGAACACATCTTTGATATAAGATTCTGGTGGAGGCATGATGATAATGTTTAAAAACCCAATTTGACTCTATAAGATGTATCATTTCTTAGTCACATGATTTCCTTCCATACTATTTTCATACAAGGCATTCTTCTTTTATCATGTGAAAGGAGCAATGTCAAATAACTTTTAAAGGGCATAAAATACTAGTGTGATGATTCTGAATTTCATTCTTGAGAAATTTGATAGCCATTGCAAATGTAGTATATAGGGAGTTCAAAAGCCTTCCCACCCCACTAAATGATGAAGCCCTAAGGAAGATCAAATCCCCTAAGTCACAAGGTCAAAATAAATTAAAATAAGATTACTTGTAATAGCCAAAAGCCCCTTCCCCACAGTAGAGTGTTTGAAAATCAGCTCTCCCTAAGTTCCTCAGGAGTGGGTCTTTCATTTCCATTCAGTCTAAAATTAATCAACAACAGTTCTTCAGCAATAGACTTCAGAGTCCTCTCTTACTCCCTTCAATATATTTACTCAACCCAAATAAAAATTCCATAAAGTCACACCATATGTTACTGATTCTAAGTGTCCAGTTCCATCAGAGGCTCTAGTGGACTTGACCAGTTTCCAGCCTTCCTGGCTGCTTTTATTTGTTGTAATTGTATCTCTTCAATAAACCTGTCATGATATCTTGTGCATCTTGTTTCCTTGTGTTATATGTTTTAGTCTAAATTTCACTAAATTTGTATTAAGATGAAACAGAAATAAGAAGACTGAACCATTGGTTGGATATGGGGTAAGAAGGTAATGAAGGAGAAGCAAATGTAAAATTATTTCAGGTTTGTGAACTTTAATAATTAGAAAGATGCTGGCATGCTCAACAGAAGTAGGGAAGGTTGAGAAAGATAATGAAAAAGATAATGACTTGCCATTTTTGTATAAAAAAAAAAACAAGAAAGAAAATGAAATGCAAGCAAACATCAACAAAAAGAGTAAAAATATTATGTCATGATCCACAATTCTTCTTTTTGGATACAGATGGCTCTCTTCATCACATGCCCACTGGAACTGTCTTGAATCATTTCGCTGTTAAAAAGAGTCATGAGTTCTCTTTTAGGGAAGTTAAGTTTGGGATGCCTGTAAGCCATCTACATAGAATTGCTCAATATGCAGTTGGCAACCGAGGACTAGACTTCAAGAGGGAACTTGAGGCTAGAATATAGATTTAGGAATTAAACATATAGAGATGATAGATGAAACAATGGGAGCTGATTAAATCAATGAGTATAGACAGAAAGAAAAGAGAACAGTGTCAGAGCCTTGGTGGATAACCATAGTTAGGGAATGAAAATAGGAAATTATTAAATAGAGATGATTAAAATTGAACAGAGATATATAGCAGATCCTGGATGAAGTGTTATTTTGGAAGTCAAGAGAGGGGAGAATATTCAGGAACAAAAGAAAAATTTCATTAATAGAGAATATTTCAGAGATTGAGAAGTACTTAGAGGAAAAACACATATAGCAGCTGAAATATCATTCATATTATATATATATATATATATATATATATATATATATATATATATATGAGAAACATACAAAAACATCTAGCTAGATAACGTCCTATATCCCAGACCATTTTACTGTTCTTTACCACAATTATGTACCAATGATAAGAATAATAATGAGAGATAAGACTAAAGGGTCTTCTAAGCTCTATTCAAATTCTAAATCCATGGAATACAGGTAATTGACCTTGCATAGTATAAAAATGTTCTTCTAGGATTCAATCCAAATTCAAAACCTTTCCTAAAATAAACCCAAAATTTGTTCTTTAGGAAAAGACATTCTTTTTTGTTTGCTTGTTTTTACATTTGTATTTAAAATATTTTAACATTTTAAATATTGAGCTCTAAATTATCAACCTTATCCCCACCCCCAGGTATCATTAAGAAACCTCATTTGAAGTTATACAAAAAATTTCCATAAAAGTCATATTGTAAAAAGCCCATGTAAAAGTCATAGAGGCAGGGAGACAAAGAGACAGAGAGACAGAGCTAGAAAGACAGTAAAAGACAAGGGCACACACACACACACACACACACACATAATAAATCTTCAGAGCAGTCGTGGATCATTGTACTACTGAAAATAGCAAAGTCATCTACAACTGGTCATTCCAAAACATTACTATTATTTATACATATGCTTTCACTTTGCTTGAGTTCATGGAGGATTTTCCAGGTTTTCTGAAAATATCTTTATCATTATTTCCTATAGAACAATAATATTCCATTAAAATCATCATACCACAATTTATTCAGACATTCCCCATTGATGGACATCCCCTCAATTCCATTTTTTTCTTTTTTCTTTTTTTTTTTTTTTTCCTGGAGAAGAGAGCTGCTACAAACATTTTTGTACATATAGGTCCTTTTTCTTTCTTTTTTTTCCCCAAAATCTCTTTTGTTATTCATGCCTAGTAGTGATATTGTTAGGCCAAAAGATATGTATCTTTTATTATAGCACTTTGGGCATGTTTATATACTTAGATCATTCATCAATCAGTGTATGGCTCTTATTTTTTTTATCATCAATTTGATTCACTTCCCTTTATGTTTGAAAAATGAGGTATTATCAGAGAAACTTACTAGGAAATTCTTTTTTAAAATTGCTATTGATAACTAGATTTCCAACCCCATTTATTTTATTCTCTTTTTTCCTTTCACTCTGTTCCTCCTCAAAAGTATTTTGCTACTGACCATTCCCTCCCCCAATATATACTCTTTTCTATCACCCTCCCCCTTTCTTCAATTCCTCAATTTCCCTTCCCATTTTCCTACAGGGTATTTCAGATTTCTATATACATATTGAGTACATATGGGATTTCCTCTTTGAACCAGCTATCATGAGAGTAAGGTTTAATCTATTTTCTCAATCTATTTTTTTCCCTCTTCCCATCCTTTGTAAAAGTTTTTCATGCTTTATAAAATTTGACTTTTCCTTTTTCCTTTCTTCCAGTGCATTCCTCTTTCATCCCATAATTTGGATTTTTAAAATACATTATTCCTCATATTCAACTCACATCTGTGTCCTCTGCCTATATATACTCAATATGTATGTATATTATATATATTGTATACACAATAATGAGAAAGTTCTAGAGTTACAAGTTATCCTGACTGTGGTTCCACTATACTTGAATGTTTTTTATCTTTCTGGATGCTTTCAATATTTCATCCTTTATCTAGGAGTTCCAGAATTTGGCTATACCATTCACAGGAGTTTTCATTTTGAGATCTCTTTCAGAAAGTGATTGGTGAATTCTTTCAATTTCTGTTTTACCCTCTGGTTCTACAACAGCAGGACAATTTTACTTGATAATTTCTTGAAAGATGATATCCAGGACTTTCAGGTGGATCAATAATTTTCAAATTATCTCTCCTAGATCTATTTTCCAAATCAGTTGTTTTTCCAGTGAAATATTTCATTTTTTTTCTCTTTTATTCATTTTTTTGGTTTTGGTGTGTTGTATCTTGATTTTTCATAAAGTCATTATCTTACATTCGCTCAATTCTAATTTTTAAGGAATTTTTCTTTTCCTCAGTAAGCTTTTGAACCTCCATTCCCATTTGGTCAGTTTGGCTTTTTAAGGCATTCTTCCCTTCATTAAGATTTTTGTTGTTGTTGTTGTTGTTGTTTATTTGTTTTGCTGAGGCAATTGAAGTTAAGCGACTTGCCCAGGGTCATACAGCTAGGAAATACTAAGTGTCTGTGGCCAGATTTGAACTCAGGTCCTCCTGATTTCAGGCCTGGTGCTCTATCCATTGTGCCATCTAGCTGCTCCTTCATTAAGTTTTTATATTTCCTTTTATACCATTTTCAATTTTCTTCATAATTGTTCCTCTATCTTTCTCACTTAATTTCCAAAATCCTTTTTTAGCTCTTCCATACCATGAAACTAATTCTTATTTTTCTTGGAGTCTTTGGATGTAAGAGCTTCGACTTTCTTATTTTCTTCTGAGTATTCGTTTTGATATTCCTTGTCATCAGAAACTTTTTTTGTTGTCTGCTCATTTTCCTAACCTATTCAGCTTTTAACTCTTTCTTAAAGTAGGGCTCTGTCCCAAGCTTTAGGGGTTTTGTTCAGATGTTTTCAGAGATCCTTCTAGGGACTGGACCATAAGCACTCTTTTCTGCCCTGGAACAATTAGGAATATCTCTACCCACTGTAGCTTTAAAAACTAGTGTACTAAAGCAACAGTCTTTCTTCAGTGCTAGTAAAAGAAACATTGGTGATTTGAGGTCTCCTGAAGTTGCCACAGCCACTACTGCTCACACTCCCAGTATGCTGGTTTCCCAAGGCTGCCATGCTGACAAACCCTTCCTGCTGACTGTCCAAATCATCTTTGGTGTCTCTGGGCTGAGAATATCTGGAAGCCACCAGTACTGTTTCTGATGCAGAAGCCCTTGTACCTGTTCTTCCTTTGTTCACATGGGGTCAGGGCTGGGTTGGAGCCAGGGCTGGGGTTGAGCTGGGGTGCCTGCACTGGGACTAAGAGCTGGACTCCCACTCTGGTGCCACAGAATTTTCCTGCTGACCTAACTTGTCTTTAGCTGGAAAATATTCTATTCTAACTTTTTGGGTGTTCTGGCTCTTTCAAATCTGTTCAGAATAATGATTCAAAGGAATTTGGAGTGGTTTTGGGGGGCAGATTTCCTGCCTTTATTCCACCATCTGAGCTCCAATTATAGACAAAAAATTTAAAGGGTCATTATATGTATGTATGTTTTGTGTATACATATGTACACACATACATCACTGACTACCTACATTTCTTCTTCAATCTTCTCCCCTTTCTTTACTTCATGACAATGTTCTGCCATTTCCTATGGGCCAAATCTTTTCCACTTTCCCCTTTTGAGTGGTCCATATATACTCTAACTTTGAATATCCCCAAAGGCTCTATATTCTGAGCTGTCTTCTCTTCCTTCTTTTTGATGATGTTTTCAGCTCTTGTGGTTTTAAGTTTAGATTAAAAGCCCATGCTAAAAGAGAGCTGGTAAATAAAAGTTCATAGATTTAGATGTAGAAGTAAATTTAGAAAATCATCTTGTCCAAGTCCCTCTTTTTATTGATGAGAAAACTCAGATCCAGAGTAGTAAAATACTTTCCCAAGGTTATGTAAATTAGAAGTGGCTGGTTTGGGATTCCACCTGAGGATGTGGAATCATTGAATTACAACTTAAAAGTACCTGAGAGTTATCCCCCTGTTGGGGAAAAAAAAATCACAGAAACTAAGTAATTTCCTCCAAATCCCATAGGTGATAATGGTAGTACCCGTATTTGAACCTGGGTCTTCTGCTTCTTTACCCTTTAATACAAAGAAGCTCCACATACAAAGCAAGACTACTATTCTAAGCCTATTAATAAATATTAAAATGCAAAAGATTACTCAATTTCATTAAGAAGGGCAGTTTTGACAGCCACAAGCCAAAATTTAATTGCAACAGAAACTCATCAGCTAATTTTTTAATATTACCAAAAATTTAGGAGATATAACAGACGTTGGCTCTCATACTCTAGGAGTTCAGAGAAACCAACTCTAATTACAGTATTCTTTCCAATGTATCATATCATCTTTTATTGGCTAAGTTTGGGAGGATAAAGATAAAGAGATAAGCATGGTTGGAAGATATTGAGGCAGGTGATATTTAACAGAAAAGTGATGAGTCATGGTAATAGACTTATTTCCCTTTCTCTGGGGTGAATCTAAACAACATTGAGCTAGATAATATTTAGCAAATTTGAAAGCATCATGGATGACTTGGATTTGGGCCTATCTGAAGCATCAAAGGCAGTCTCTGGTTTTATATTATTTATGCCGAACCACTTTTCCTCATGTTTATTCTCCCTGAACTCTCAGAAGTGGAAGGAGGAAATAGTACAAAGTACTGGACAAATTGTGACTTCATCTCTTTTGTTTGAGCCAGGCAAGAATTGAAAGGAGATTGAGCCTGCTGTTGAAAAGAACTTATGCTCTCACAGCTATCCCCTCCTCTTATGCAGTGTTCCATCTGGCAGTGGACACAGAATGAAGAAGTCATGCTGGCAATGTCCCTGCTTACCACCTGCTGCTGTTCTGTCAGTCTCCAGATCCATGCTTGCTCTCCTCCTGTGAGCTGACTTTGAGGGGACCCACTAACAGATTCAGAAGTCTGGCTGGAGTCAATGAGGCGGTCTCCAATATTTGTCTTATTGAGTCTCAAATAATTTTACCTTGAGAGCTTATCAAAGAGATTGAATACTTCCTTCTCCTTCCCCATGGCTTCAGTGGTCAGCTCAAGGGGACACTAAAGTTAATCTATGGCTGAGGATGATGATGATCATTCTAATAACAAAAATTGTAATAACAATAATTATATTTATGTATATAATGCTTTTTGAACTTCACAAAGAACTTTACAATTGTCTCATTGGATTCTAATACTAACACTTTGAAATATATGCTATTATTATCTCTATTTTATGCATAATAAATATCCAAATTGAAGTCATATTTTCCTGAACTCCAAGTTCAGCATTCACTTTAGTTCATCGCCTGGCTACCTTCAGCTATAGAATAATGGGATCTATAAGCTAACTAATCCTAAGCCACCAGCCTTTTAATAATAATAAAGAACATCAGATGGAGCAAAATATTGCAGTTCTCTTCTATCAGGGACTCACACGAGTGCTAACATTTCCTTATGGACTGAAGAATATTGACCAGCATCTTCCTCTCCAAATGGAATTTCTTTTTTTGTCTATAATGCTACAAACAAAAGTTGATTTTAAAGAGAAATGATAGGCAACAAAAAGGAAAAAGGGAAAGAATAGTTTGTTTGTTTTTTCCATATCTCAGAAACAAATTGCCTCATAGTTCAGTTTGTGTGTCTTATCCCGGTATCTTGATTCTGAAAAGGTATGTCTCATCCCTTTTCCTCTCAAGCCTCTGGTGTCTATCTCTCCACACTTGATAATCTGGAGGGCCTTTAGAACTGTATAATTGGAGCTCCAGGGAATACATAATGTAGTTATGTGCAGTTAGCCCCATGGTGCCATTTTATTGCATCTTCAGGAAACAATGCCAACCATCTGATGTCACTGACTAATGTATCCATTATTTCCCTCCTAGCAAGGGAAAAAGATTAATGTTTGCAAATCACTTGAAGACTCTTTGATAAAAGGCAAAAGAGAAGTAAAAAAAGCTATTATTGGAAAAGACAAAAGCATGATCTCTCATTTTCATTTAACTCCTTTTAAATTAAGGGAAATTATGACCAGAGAAAGAAGGTAACACTCAGTTCAATTCAATTTAAGATGCATGTATGAAGTGCCTACTTATACTATACTTTATTTTGAAGATTGATTAAAACAAAACAAAACAAAACAAAAAAAACAAATTCTTCTTTCAAGAAACTTATGTTCTACTAGTAAGGAGACACAGACGAATAAATATTAAGTATATACAAAGTAAACTGAAAAAGTCATTCATTCAAAAACATTTATTACCTGCCTACTATGCACCAGACATGATGGACCTTCAACTGTACAACTCTGAGGGCCCTCCAGATTGTCAGGTTTGCAGAGGCAGACACACCAGAGGCTTGAGAGGAATAAAAATGGCATGCCTTTTCAGAATCAGAGATGTTGGAATAAGATGCATCAATTGCAATGTGCAGCATTTTTTCTGGGATATAGAAAGAATCTGCTTTTTCTTTTTTTTTTTCCCTCTTGTTATCCACCATTACTCTTTGAAATCAAGCTTTGCTAGCAGTATTATAAGCAAAAAAAAAGAGGCCCCATTGGGAGAGGAAGGCCAGGCTCAGTCTAAGAGGAAGGGTGAACACTAATGTCAGTCCCAAATAGAAGAGAATTGCATTACTTTCCTCTGCCTTATGTTCTTTACTATTACCAGGAGGTCGGTGGCTTAGGATAAACCCTGATCTATGAATTTCATGGGATAAAAAGCCTAACATGGAGGGTGTTGGAAGAGGAAAGTTCTCATATTTGAAGATGAAACCTCAGCTATGCTTTGAGGGAAAAAATAGATTCTCTTTACCAAGGTGAAGATGAGTCAGCAGAGATCCCCAACAAAAGGGAATGCTTATGTAAATACTTGGAGGTGAAAGATAGAATTTTAAATAGAGAAAGAATAGGCCATATTTAAACTAAAATTTGAAGTCAAATAAGATTGGAATTCAGAATATTTTATATACTCTACCTTTCCACTTAATGTATAATATTAAGTCACAAGATTCTTTACTCTAGAAGTAGAGATAATCCTAAACTAACAAGATAAATTTTAATCCCTCAAAAATAATATCCATCCTTCTCTAATTATATCATACAAATAGGTGTTGGATTTTTTTCTCTATGAGCCAAGAAGCATAGGGACCAGAAAATCACATCATTTATCACATTCTGATCCAGGAAGACTTTTTTTCCTTCCTACGGCCCTTCCTTGTTTACTGTAAAAATCAGCAGGTGGGAAAGGAGAAACAACTTGCTGTCTGTTTTTCTTCAGACTGATTTATACCATTTCCAGCTAAGCAGACAATATAGATGATAGATGTGGTGTTTAATTAGAGTGCTGTAAAAGCTGTAATTACAGCTACTAAGTGCACTCTTATGTCTGCATACATAAGCAGTTTCAAGGAGTGTCATTTATACTCCATGAGGAAATGACTGGGCTTCCGAGCTGGCTTTTGTATCTCTTCTGGGATTTTGTTGTGTAATCAATAATGACTTTTAAATAGTACATTCCATAAAGAAATAGGCTTTTAGCTTAAGACAAGGCCTGTGTAAACAGAGCAGTCCTTAATCTGAACTGTGGCTTCTTCTCACTGATACTCTAGGGGTTTTGAATAAAGTACAAAACCAATTGAAAATATTTTGCTTGGGACTCTCTTAATTCATTGGTGACCAGACTTTCTCTCCCAATTCAGATGGACAACTTATTGTACAAATTACTCTATTAGTGATTTGCCTGGAACAGTGAAAAGGGATTGTTACAGGTCACACAGACTATGCAAATCAGAGGGCAGACTACACCAAAAGTTTTGAGATGAAAGTAACCTTCTTGTTTGAAGCAGCTATAGGACCTCTAGGGGGATGAATGGTGGCTTTTAAAGAACAAATGGCATGACATTCTGTAAAGAAAAAAAACCACAACATTTGTGCACTGTGCATATTTTATCTTTGGGATGCATTAGTAAAATGGTTTTGCCATATTGCATGAAATTAAATTGATCTATTTGTGTTTCCTATTAGGCTTTGGATTCATATGACATCTTCAGTTGTTAATGATCTGCTGGAGTCAACAGAGATGAATTCCAAATAGGATGCTGATGAAAATGTTTGGCAAAAAAAGAAAGCAAAATTGATTCAAATGAAGCCCTGGTGGCTGATGACCATGTAAATGAACTCCCATATTCTTTATTAGTTTCTGTTTTTGTTACTGTTTTTGTCGTTATTTTCAATCAAGCAAACAATCAATCAAAAAAATCAACTAACCAATTATTTTTTAAAATGCTTACTAAGTGCCTGGAACTGAAGTAGGTACTGGCATTATAGAGAAAGGCTTAAACAGTTTCTGCCTTCAAAAAACTTACATTGAGCCATACCTGTGAAATTCAGTGTGAAAACCCACTCATGGGTTCTGAGATAGTGCCACATCGCAGACTCAGGTAATAATATTTGGGTGTATAGAGATTCCATCTTAGTTTCAATTACCCTTTAAATGAAAAGACCCTGTAAATATATTTGTATATTAGAAAAGTCCATCACCATATATACTGAATCAAACTTCTTTTTAATTTTATCTAGGATATATCAGAGTTATTGTTGTTTATTGTTGTTGTTGCTGTTCTCCCTTTTTACCAGTTAAAAAATAAAAAATATCATTGGAGTATTTATAGGTATGCTCACAGAGTGTTGCTCTACACTAATATATACATACATATACACTTATGTAAGTTGAGTATTAATTCTGTTGAATTTTATAGAACTATCTATAGAACCTATGGAACAACAATTCTTATACTTTGTGTGTGTGTGTGTGTGTGTGTGTGTGTGTGTGTGTGTGTGTGTGTGTGTGCTAGACCATGATCTATTAGTTGTCTGGTGAAAACTATGGATCCAATTTCAGAATAGTTTAATAAAAATAGTTGAATAAAACCATAATCATCAATATATTTTAATTAAATGTTTTTAAATAATTATCAAATTTTAAAATGTCAGGTTAAGAACCACTGACAAAGTTTATGCTATCTATCCATCTATTCATCAATCACCTATTTATTATGTATTATCTCTTTCTCTCTCTTCTTCAAATCCCATTTCCCATGCTTCTTTGGGAAACCAGAACAAGCTTTCTATTGATCATATTGATTACTAAAGTTGCAGAGGAGATGTCAATCTGCATTGGAAAAGACAGTTTTCATACCAGGAGTTGCTTTTGCTATTGAAGTAGGTATACAAAGATCCATGGGCTTATCAGGTAAATTTTACTGAAATTAAAGGTGAATGTGATATTCTTTTCTATCTTTATTACATTTCAACTAAAGCTATATCCTTTGTAAATATTTCTGTCAACTGAAATCTTTGTTTCAGGGTCCTCTAATATTGCATATTATATCTCTTTCCCATTAACACATCAGTGCTTTGGCCATAAATTCCAAATTATTATCTTCTCAGTATTACTTTAAAACTCATTTTTCTTTTTTTTCAGGATGATAGGATATGTAGTTAGGAGGAGTTATAGTGATTATTTAACTCCATTTACAAAGGGAAGAAATGAAGGTCAGAGAAATTACATCTATGTATCCAATAGTTTTGTAGCACCCAATCGTGTGACAAGAATTACTTGGGGGACTACATTGCTAATCTAATTCTCTCTTAAAAGAAAGTCACAGTCATAGAAAAGTCAGGTTGATTGTTACAAGAGGGCTGAGCAGTATAGCCGAATATCACCATTATTATGATTAGAGCACAGGTGTGGAGAGAAGACATACCCAGAATTGACTCTATTGAAGAGAATAGCCACTTTCTTGATTATGTGTGTGCTTTATTACAAATGAAGAGGTTTTTGTTATTTTTGTTGTAGTTTGTTTTTGTTTTTTGTTTTTTTAAGATTTCCCTATTTAAATCTCCAAATGAAGAATGTCAATAGCAAGGCGTCAGAGCAGTTAGTATCACAACTATTCTATTGATTTCAGTTTAATTCAACCAGGAAAACTTTATACAAGCCTAGAGGTTGCACTAGAAAAGAACCTTAGATGTCATTCAATTCAAACCCCAAAGTTTATAAATGATGAAACTGGGTACCAAAGAGGTTAGTGATTTTTTTAAAAAAGGGCTATCAAACTGTGCACAACTTTTGATCCAGCAGTGTTTCTACTGGGCTTGTATGGCAAAGAGATATTAAAGAAGGGAAAGGGACCCATATGTACAAAAATGTTTGTGGCAGCCCTTTGTATAGTGGCAAGAAACTGGACACTGAGTGAATGCCAACAGTCGAATAAATTATAGTATATGAATGTTATGGAATATTATTGTTCTATAAGAAACCATCAGAAAGAAGGATGATTTCAGAAAGGCCTGAGAGACTGACATGAACTGAGACTATGTGAAATGAGCAGCAGCATGAGATCATTACACATGGCAACAGCAAAATTATATGATGATTAATTCTGATGGACATGGCTCTCTTCAACAGTGAGATGATTCAGGCCACCTTCATTGATCTTGTGATGAAGAGAACCATCGGCACTCAAAGGATTGTGGGAACTGAGTGTGGGTCACAACATAGTATTTTCACTCTTTTTGTTTTTCTTTGCTTGCATTTTGCTTTCTTTCTCATTTTTTTTTTTCCTTTTTGGTCTGTGTGTGTATGTACAGCATAATATTTGTGGAAATATGTATTGAAGTATTGCACATGTTTAACATATTGGATTATTTGCCATCTAGGGAAGAAGTTTGGGGAAAAGGAGAGGAAAAAATTTGGAACACAAGGTTTTGCAAGGGTAAATGTCAAAAATTATCCATGCATGTTTTGAAAATAAAAAGCTTTGTTAAAAATAAATAAATAAAGTATATACGATTAGAAACCTAAATAAATAAATAATATCAGAATCAAAAGTTGAGCCCAGGGCCTATGATTTCACAATCATCACACTTTTCCTTGTATCTTACTCAAAATAATTCACTTTAGTGTTCTTTCCCTATATGGACTCCTGTCATTCCAGAAGTGAAATGACTGAATCAAAAGCAATGATTTCTTTATGTATGTATCTATATCATTTTTGGTTAATTTTTGGTGGAGGTAAGTTTTAAAAACTTTAAAAGACTTTAGGGATAATTTGTTCTCCCCTTCTCAATGTTATTGATGAGCAAAATGAGGCTAAGAAGCTAAAATACCTTGCCCAATTTCATATTTGGGCGTATAGTATTAAGAGTCACAACAGTAGCAGCAGCAACAAGAATAAGCCAGCATCACATAGGTTTTATTAGTACTTCAAAACGCTTTAAATGTACCATTTTGTTTGACCCTTATGACATTCCTATGAGAGAGACATTACAATTATCCATTGTACAAACTCTTAAATATATGTATATCTGTAAATGCATATGTTTAAAATAATTTTATTTATGCCTTTTGTATTTATGGCACATGATAATGATGATATTGATGAAAACTAGCATTTGCAAAGTATTTCAATGTTTGCAAAGGACTTCACAAGTATTACTTCATTTTATCCTAACAACTTTGGGGAGTAAGTACTATTATTATCTCAATTTTATAAATGAGGAAATTGAGGTTAAGAAGGTTTAAGGTTAAGAAACTTTTCTAAGGCAACATAGTAAATATCTGGGGCCAGATTTGAACTCAGGTATTTCTGACTACAGGTACAGTGTTCTAACCACTGTACCACCTATGGCTACCCCATATTAAATATTGTAACCTTCTTGGTAACAAATAAAAAGAGTTAAGGAAAATTAACCTATCCAGTAAACATACCTGAAAATGTATATAATATACCCCCATTAACCACATTCTCTTGCCCTCTGGTAAGAAGATAGGAATTATTTTTATTATTTATTCTCTAGGATCAAGAATGATCATTGGATATCCAGACTTAAATGTTTATTGTATTAATAGTGTTATGGTTATTTCTCTCTTGATTCTGTTTACTTTACTCTATATCAATTCAAATAGTTCTGTGTTTTTTTTTTATCCCCTATATTCACAAATTCTATAATTCTCTAACTTTAATGTACCACAATTTGTGGTACATTGTGGTACAATGATCACCCACTTTATTCCCAGCTTTTTGTAGCAGGGAATGTTTTTGTTATATATGAAGAATTTATTTCTGTCTTTGAACTCTTTGGATCATAGGTTCATAATTTAGAACTTGAAAAGTCCTGAGAAACCATAGCTTACTCATTTTATGGATTTAGAAACAAATCCCAAGTGATAGGGATTACTCAGTGAAAGGATGTGAAAAGTTTAGTAACTTTTCTTATTTACTTTAATTTCTTTTCCTAAAAAGGTTGGGATAATTTACAGTTCCATGATCATTGCATTAGTGTGACTGTCTTCCCACACAAAACCAATGAATTTTGATCAGATTTTTAAAATTTAAAATGCTTTACATTTTCTGATTCACATCAGAATCTTTTGTGAGGGTACATTTTCCCCTTATATGTAATGCTAATGGGATAACAATGAGATTTGTCTCAGAACTACATTTTTAGATAAGTCAAAATTATCTATCACATCATTACTAAATACATATCTAGTCCAGGCCATTAATACCAATTAGTTTTAATACAAACATCATAAAAGATCAATCCTACTTCTCTCTTGCTGATCTCAGAGACAAATAAATCACTCCCAGGAATCTGTATTCTCCTAGTGAATACTACTCTCTGTACCTAAGCCCATATGGACAGTTTTTCAAGGAAAGTTTCCAAATCAGAAAAATGAATAATAGAGAAAAGACAGGAAGAGAACCACCTTGTTTTACAATCATCCCTATAGAAGAACTTAACATAGATAACAAGATAACTGGACTTCTAAGAAGGCAGACAAGAAGACTAGTAAGATCATCAATGCCTAGATAAGTTTATCAGTGAAGTTTGTAAATCAGGCATCTGAGGATAGATTTAAGGGCATCAGTTAATTTGGATGGTTGGGGAAGCATTTGTATTTTCACTAACTCAAAATGGGATTTTTTTTTTCAGTGCCTTCATTTCCTTTGATTATGTAAGTAGGTAACTAATGTTATTCTGAGAATTGGTCCACAAACTTCATGAGACTGCCAAATGGCACAAAACAGGATAAGAACCATGGGTCTACACTAATGCTTTCAAGAGAAAAAGGCATTTCCAAATGCGTGGAAACATACTTTTTTTTCACTTGTCCTGCATCTGTTTTGACATATTTTGTCAGCTTCCTAATATGTCCTTGTGAAGGGGGTTGGCTTCTATTGAGAGGCCTTTGATATACTTAGTATGTATGAAACTCCTGTTCTGTATTTAAGGATGCTCAACTGACACTTTTTTGGAGGAGGTAAGATTCAGCCATGTTGATTCTCACCCTGCTTTGGATGAAAGTTTTGGATATTTTAAAAATAAAAGCCTTACACAGGCCCTCAATAAAAGCCAAAAGAATAATGCAAAAATGATTTTCTTCATGTTTTGTTCTCAAAGAAACTTTTGAAATCATTTTCAGCTTGTTTTCTGTTTCCCTCTCAGAATTTATCTATGTATTAATTTCTTTAGGTATTGAAGCAAAGCTAGACAATAGCCAACTACAACACAAGCTTTCTACTTGCTCTTTGGGATGCCTCAATAGTCAGGAAATGAATGGTCATCTATTGTCTCTGGTTAAAATCTTCAGAAAAAAAAATTATGCTGTTTGACATTAAGTTCAAGAATTCTTATAATAGTTCCAGAGAAGCATTTATTCTAGGAAATAGAAGTTGGAATATAAAAGGAAATTGTAGTTTATGCACTAAATGGAAAATTCACTGAGTAGTTAGGTGCCTCTATTATGAGTAGCAGCTGAAAAAAATATTGTAGATAACAAGTTCTCTAGCCAGCAGTGTCCAATTCAAATAGAGTCAGGGGCTACAGGGTGATTTAACATGTATTTCCTATGATAGCAGAAAACTATCCATCGATCTATTCTACTCCTTTAGAAAGTATTTTCACTGTATTTTATTCATAAGCAGTTTTCCTGAGAGTTTAGATTTCCTCATCCTTTTCTACTAATCCACATCTCCTATCAAATCATTCCATTTTTTACTGAGCATATTGTAATTCTTTTCTTCCTTACAAGATGACCTATAGATCATATTTATTCATTAATGCTTACTATTTCCCTCCAAACATTGAATTTAAAATTCAATCTATTGCTCAGAAGTTGTCTTCTAATCCTGTGTAATTCTTGTCTTTATCTTTTCATCAACCCTTCAAAAAGCCTCCATTCCCAGGTTCTTTCAAAATTGGGTACTAAAAGTATGACACCATGATTATCTGCCCGTTAGCCTTCAAACTCTAAAAATTGCCTATTCTCTGTTCAGCACACATTTCCTTGATGATGTCCTTATTGGAAGATGCCCTGTACAGTTTAACTACATGCTATACTCTATTGATAACCAGCATGGGGCTATCCTTTATTTTCTGGGACACCAGAATTTTTAATGGTATTTTGCTGTTTTGCTATTTATAGCTTCACAGGGATAAAGTCAGTGTTCAAAAGGTGAGTTTTGGGGTCAGTGATCAACTTGATATTAGAAATCCAGGGAGCATGTGATTTATTTAGAATCCTAGCTGGAATCCAGGTTTTCTTGATTCCAAACCTGGCACTTTTTATACACAATCCAGCTCTAACAGTACTTTTCACCTTCATTTTCTTACATGACTTTGATGTTATCTTGTGAGATACTCAAGGGCAAGAACTGTCTTTTATCTCACTCAACATAGCTTTTGATACTTGGAGCTATAAGCATTACTAAATGCTTACTGACTGACTGACTGACTACACACATCTTGTATAGTATATCAGATACTAACTAGGTAGAATCCAAACAAGAGTATATCACTATGGAAACATCAGACATGGGATAGCTATATGGCATAGTGGATAGAATGACCATCTGCCTGATGTAGTTTAATAGAATTTCCTTCTCAGTTATAGGCTAGAATGTGTTTGTTTAAAGGTTCTTCCCAGTTGGAAATTTGTAATTCCAAGATTCTTCCTTGTAACACTTAAATTAATGAATACATTGGGTAGTTAAAAAAAAGTTGATGTCAATGTTTTGTCCATTTCCTATTTTTAATATTTGTTTATTTAACAGGAATTAAATAGCCTAAAGGTCCATTTAAAACTAGATACCATGTCTTGGAGAGAAGCAGAGATAAAGTAACCAAAGTTCTAATTCAAAACCAAGAAATACACAGATGTATGTATAAAATATATTATATAAGTATTATATAGTTTATATTAATTGAACATTTTGTGTGTAGCTATATTCATATATCATGTATATAAATGCATGTTTTATATGCACAGCATAGGTTTAAAATAGACTTTAGAAAAAATAAAAAGTTCAACTCCTCATTTTACAGATGAGGAAATTAACTTACAGGGAGGCTAGAATTTGCTTAATATCATATAAGTAATAAGTAATATGTAAACTTAGGTCATATAACTCCAAAAATTGCAATTTTAATCCACCAAAATTAATTTCTCCTGCCCCCTCATTGTTTTTCAGATGTATTTAAGTTTATTAGCATCCTTAATGACCAAAATGTCTTAAATAATAATTATATCAGAGCTTCTTTTAACTCCAAGGATGACTATCCTTATGGAAGAACAAACATCAATAACTCCTGCCCATATCATTGTTTTTACTTCATAAAATGAATAATGAGAAACATTTACTAAAGAATTTCAAATATCTATCTGCTAAATACTACTCTTAAAGGAATAAACACATTTATAATCATTCACTGATCATATGGCTAATACAGACTTGGCATAGAAGATAAAGTCTATTAAATATTCATGTCAAGAGCAATTATTCACATTTATATGATCTTTGGAAGATTTGCAAAGCACTTTACCCACTAGGATACACTTAGAACAGTATTAGTATTATTATTAACTTCATTTTACAGATGTGAAAACAAGTTTAGAGAGATGTGGTCATTTAACTGTTAAACGTCCCAGCTGATCCTCAAACCCCAAACCAGTTCTCTTTCTGCTACATCATGGCATCATCCTTCACAGCCTTTTAAGTAAGGTATTATAAAATTTAAGTTTCATGATAAAGAAAATCCAAGATTGTGAGGATAGCATTTTTATCTTTGTAAGTAAAAATTACAACTGCCTTTAAATAACAGATAAAAATTAATAAGATTATCCAAACTTTCTAAAAACAGTTTTTCTTTTCTGTGGATGTAATTGCTATAGCTAATGGGAAAGTAAGGAACCTTTTCAATAAATTTTAATGATTAAATGCTCCTGGGAAATAAATATTTTGCTAAAAGTAGTGTTCAAATTAAGGACACCAGGTCAGTGAGTAACAAAGGGATTATTCTTTAAAAGGATATGTAATTGCTTCATTTGTCTGAATACATGGGGGAACTTAGACTGAATTCTATTGTGTGCTCTATACTACACTAGAAATTATTCTGTAATGGATGTAATACAATCAGGCAGCCAAGGAGAATCACAGTGACTAACTGTTCTATAACTCTCAGTAACCTGGAAAGTTAGGGGATGAATGATACCTGTGCCAAGATAGTTCATAGGATTTTAAATTTAGAAGACAGGAAGTTAGAAGTCTCCTAGGCCAACACTCTCAACTAAAGCTTAGAGACAATAAATTATTGGCTCATTATTACTTATATAAAGATAATGGAGTTAAGATTCAAACTCACATTTTTGTCTTGAAATCCAATATTATCTTCACAATTCCATTCACTATTGTGGCAATTGGACAAATATTAGGACCATACAATTAAACTCCAGACTAATGAAAATCACAATCTAAATGAGTTAAGATAGAAATAGAGTAATGGATCAGTAGAATAGATTAAATACACATGACACAATAATCAAGGCCTATAGCAATATAGTATTTGATAAAACCCCAAACTCCCACTTCTGGAATAAGAACTCACTATTTGACAAAAAATGCTGTGAAAACTGGAAAGTAATATGTCAGAAAATCAGCATAGAGCTACATCTCACACCCCATATCCAAATAAGGTTGAAATGTGTACTTGATTTGGGCATAAAGGATGATGCCATAAACAAATTAGGAGAAGAAGAAAGCCTGCCAATCAGGGAGGAGAAGGGAGGAATTTAAGATCAAAGAAGAAACTAAAGAACACTATGAAAGGCAAAATGGATAACTTTGATTACATTTAATTAAAAAGTTTTGCACAAACAAAACCAACAAAAACAAGACTAAAAAGGAAGTACAAAGCTGAGGAAAAATATTTATAGCCAGTATTTCTGATAAAGGTCTCATTTCTAAAATATATAAAGAACTGTCAAATTTATAAGAATACAAGTCACTCCCCAATTGATATAAAGGATATGAACAAATTTCAGATGAAGAAATTAAAGTCATCTATATGTTATATGACAAAATGCTCTAAATCACTATTGATTAGAGAAATGCAAATTAAAACAACTCTGAGGTACCACCTTACATCTCTCAGATTGGCTAAGATGACAGGAAAAGATAATGATAAATGTTGGAGGGGATATGGGAAAACCGGTACACTAATGAATTGTTGGTGAAGTTGTTAAATGATCCAACCATTCTGGAGAACATTCTGGAACTATGACCAAAGGGCTATAGAATTGTGAATACCCTTTGAGCCAGCAGTGCCATTATTGGGTCTGTATTCCAAGGAAATCATAAAGGAGAGAAAAGGACCCAGATGTGCAAAAAATGTTTGTAGCAGTTCTTTTTGTGATGACAAAGAAGTGGAAAAGGAGTGAATGCCCATCAATTGGGGATTGGCCGAACTAGCTGTGGTCCATGAAAATAATGAAATATTTTTTCTCTATAAAAATGATAAATAAGTTGATTATAGAAATGCCTGGAAAGATTTACATGAACTGATGCTGAGTGAAACAAACAGAACCAAGAATACATTGTGTATAGAGCCAGAACTCTGCAGAAATATATTTGAAACAAGGTGTTAACTCAGAGGAATTAATGAGACAATGGTTCTCCAGTTCAAATATATATTTATTACTTAATATGGTGATGTAATAGTTCTCTAGTTCACACATATTCAGTATGCTGTAATGATGTAATTGTAATAAGGTATATAAGAATTGGGGACAGGAAATCAGACAGAAGTCATACTGGCAGATTGGCAGACTGTTGGAGGAGACTGAATCAGACTATGATAGGCACAGACTGTAAAGGAGACAATAAAGACTTTGGACTCTATTCTTGTCCATTCTCATGGTATTTATTCTGCTGAGACCAAGACTGGTCCTAAGGCCCTCCAGAAAGCTAGGCTGAGCATTACAACTTTATACACAATAACATGAAGAATGTGTAATGATCAACTATGAAAGATCTGGTCCTCAATATTTTAGTAATACAAAAAGCCTTCTGCATTCAGAAAAAAGAACTAAAGAGACAATGTAAATCAGCACATCCTGTATTCATTTTTTTTTCTTTTATTTTTTTTTATCTCTCCCATGGTTTTTCTCTTTTGCTCAGATTTTTCTCTCACAACAAGATTCATAAAGCAATGTGCATTAAAAATAAATAAACTTATTACAATAAAAATGAATGAATGAATGAATAAAAAGGAAAAATGTCTAGATGTTGAAGCAGTTCAGGGACAGGAGGAAAATAATAGAGAAGTCTCTTCCAGTGCCTCACCTTCTCTTGACTCCATTCCACTATTTCAATAATGAAAGCTCAATGAAGATTTCCCAGAGATCCATAAAGTCCAAGCTAGCATCCTTTCAACTTAAAAACAATTCGCATGAAGCATAGTATGTTGCTATGTATGACAGAACTGTGAACAGAAAAGCAGAGATATAAGTGATTTGTTGATCTCTTGCTCAGTTCCTTGATCTCACTTGTTTTGATTTTCCAGGAGTTTGTGAGTCAGAGAGTATGTGTGTATGTGTGTATGTGTGTATATATATATATGTATGTATGTATGTATGTATGTATATTTTGTCAATCTACATTGACAAATGACAGCTTCAAGACATTTATGGAGGACATGGACAAATAATTTAAGCAGCCATAGTTGTAGACTAATAAAAATTACTGAGGTCAGGGAGGAATTGTGAGGATATGTAAAGCTTAGTATCTATTTTAGCATTTTTCTAACAAATTCATTCCATTTTATTTTGTTAGTCAAAACATGTTTTATTGTATCCATTATTTCATGATATTTTTATAATTAGAATTCATGGAAATATATCACCAAAAAAGATTTTAAGTAGATGGAGTTACATAATCAATACTTCAAGACTCATGAAATAAGCAGTGCCCCTCATAGAGAGAGAAATTAGTGGTAGAACCAGTGGAGTTAATTAAATATATTCATCTAAATTTGTGAAGATCAACTTGACAGGGGATTGGAAGATAGGTTGTAATGAGGAGAAACTTAAATTTCCCACATGGAAGGATCTTATCTTTGTTAAATTCTCTGGTAATATAATTGGACTTTTCCTTTTAATTTGCCTTATATTATAGTTGTTTATATGTATTTTGCATTCTTCTACACCAACTCTAATGTTTTGTTGTCTTATAAGTTTTGGATAAATGAATCCTTTTAACAGTTTCTCTCTCTTTCCTTATACTTTATACATAAATAACATTGCATAATTAAAAAATGAAATGTGCTAACACCTTTTCAGGTTATTAGATAAAGAAATAGATATCTATTAGATAGATAGGAAAAACTAAAAACTTAACTGGTTAGAGTCTGAATAGTTTATGGATGTGAATTGATTGTCTTTATAAGTCTGCTAATGACCAATAGACTTAGTTGTGTCATTCTTTGTGACCTCATTTGAGATTTTCTTGCCAAAGATTTTGCTACTTCCTTCTTCAGCTTCTTTTTTTTGGTAAGGAAACTGAAGCGAACAGGGCTGAATGACTTACTCAGGGTCAAACAAGTACTAAGTAAGAGTCTGAGATCAGATTTAAAATCATAAAGATAAGTCTTTCAAAATCTGAGTCCAATATTTTATTCATTGAGCTACCTAGTCAACCTCTGTTGAAATGCCTGTGAGAACAGAACTAAAGGAGAGAGTTTCTCTTAATATTGAGTTGACAAGTAAAGTCAAAAAGCACATATTAACCATCTACTATGTGCTAGGTATAATGCTAAATGCTGAGGATATAAAGGAAAAATTATTCCTATTCTCATAGAATTCACAATTACATGGAGAAGAAAACATAAAAACAATCGTGTACAAAGAAGAATGAGAATCATGAATTGGGGATACTCTAACAATGAAAGTCCTAGTATTAGGGGGTATTCAGGAAAAGTTTCTTATAAAATGTGGAATTTTCACTAACAGTACAGGAAATCATAGAAGCCAGGAGAAGGTGATAAGGAGGAAGAATATTTCAGAAAGGAAGGGGCAATCAGGAAAAATATTAAGTGCTCTTGGATAGGTTGAGCAAATATAATAAAGATGACAATATTACCTAAATGAATCTATTTATTTAGTGCTATTCCAATCAGACTCCCAAAAATTATTTTCATGATCTAGAAAAAATAACAACAAAATTCATCTGGAAGAACAAAAGATCAAGACTTTTCAGGGAACTAATAAAAAAAAAAAAAAATCAAATGAATGTGGCCTAGCTGTACCAGATCTACGTGCTAAGCAGGAATTAAATACCAAATTGTAGCTTAGGCATTTAACCAACAACCTAGAACAAAAAATAGGTACTTATAAATTATAACTTTCAGTCTTGTTGGCAAAGGGCAGAAAAAGAAAGATAAAAAGATCCCAATTTCACTCTTAGATATAGAATAAGTGAGCTGAACTTATTGAAAGTTGTGAGAGTAATGGGGTGTTAGTTTATCTCAATCTGGGTTATGGTCATTTTTCCTCTGATGGATTGTTATAGCAGATGGTCTCATAAATTTGCCTTCTGTCTCAAATATTCACTTGAGTTATTCTATAAAACATCAAATTACATTTCTATTATCCTTTTGATTTAGAAATGATAAACTCCCACACTAAAGACTTCCCCCCGCTCCCTTCTCAGACTTCTTAGCAAGGAAGCAATGTGGGTGTTCATTTAGAACTATTTACAAATGTTTTCTCTCAATTTTTCTCTTTTGGCATCTTTGCCTCCCACAGAACTCTTCTTTCAAAAGCTTTACTTCCATAACCCTCTTAAGGGCCTCTCCATCAGGACTGACAATATTGCAGGAGGAATCTGACCTCCTTACTACATCATCATCATCTCCATTGTCAGAACTTGGGCTATAGCATTCAGATTATTTTTCCAGTTATTTATAAAATTCTGCATCCCCCTGCAGAATTCCTTGGTTTCAACTCAGTGATATTGAAGAAGAGTGGGGAGATAAAGTAAAGCTTAAGAATTATGACAGCACATAAAATCGGTTTTCAGTAGCTTAACTGAAAGGGAATATCAAGGATATTTCCCCCACAAAAGTATGGCAGGAGGGTATTTATGAGCATTTAGAATGGGATCTTTCTTGTTCATATTGAGTAAGTTATGCCCAGTTAGGCAAGGAGATGCTGTTAAGGCATAGTGATTCAATTTTGGTTTTGACTTTATGAGTGAATATGAAGGCAGGAGGAATGATTAAACAGGTTGATGGGTGTTACCAGCATGTTGAAGTGGGTTTGCTCCATGAAGTCCTCTCAGGAGCTTAGTTTATTTTCATTCTATTCATTCACTGGGACAAAAGGGAACCCATCTGACAGGAAGAGAAAATAATACAGAAGGCAGTGGATTCTGATTTATTGGCATTGATTTTGTGTGGAAGTTAGAGAGACTAATGATTATTCCCAGGGGATAGCTAGAAGTGCAGGTGGGAGGTGGGCTATTTTCTTAATGTGCTTTTCAAAGAATTAATATAGAAGGAGGATGAGGAAAAAGTTTTAAATTTATAACCTTTAGTTGAAGTTTAAATAGGCCTAGCTATGATGGATGTGAAAAGGCAAAAAAGCATCTCTGAGTTTCATTGAGATCATCTTAAATTTCTTTCCTTACTGCCAAGGGTGAGGCAATGGAAAGACCGTGTGTATATGTGTGTTTACATGAAATATCTGTTTAATATAGATGTATACAATTCTTATCTATACATGTTTATATATAATTTGTTAGATATTATCTACATGTACATATATTATTTACTTTACATATTTTACATATGCACATGTAATTAAGCTATGTCTACATCTGTCTATAAGCAAATATTCAACTAATTTTTTAATTGAAGTTTATAAAGTTTATGGAATCAGTGAAGGTGATTAGTTGGAATTGTGCTACAGTGATATAGAGACATAGTATTCTATATTAAGAAGGTTTTCAATATGTATTTCCTAATTTAAAAAATTACAAATTACATACTACAAAACTCCCTCTGAATTTCTTTTTGATTCTTTGTTATATGCAGACAACAAGAGAGCTAAAAAAGGATCAATATCTAAATTACTAATTCCTACTGATAACATATTTTAGTTTCTGTAGGACCACGGTTTTTTGTTTTGTTTTGTTTTATTTTCCTCTACAATCCACAGACCGTTTTGGAGCCTGTCATCTGAGATACTTTCTTCAAGAGCTATGCATGCGAGAGGCAGAATTTCAATCTAATGTATTCTTAATCTAATTCAAACCACCCAGGAGCCCTCAAACCTGTCCACCTGCCTGATTTTATTTTGTAAAAAAAAAAAAAAAAAAAAAAAAAAAAAGGCCAAGTGCTATCTAAAATCCCTGGATTTTAACTCTTACCCAATACCAAAATGTGCTCTTTTATAATGCTAAGCTCTTTGTGACTCTCAGACAGCTAGTTACCTCTCTATTAATTACAACAATATTCACTTCTTTACCGTAAGAGTTTGAGCTTTCTCTGATCAGACTCATGGTTCAAGGTCCCACACTTACTGGCAAAATTGTACCATCCATCTCTTCCCTATTTCGTTTCAATGGAGAGTACTCGCATTTTTTTTTCTTTTTTGACCAAGAAAACATCAAATGGGGTCACAAAGAATCAAAGGAAACCAAAATGAGTCAACAATAACACAATTCACAAAAATATAACATTGATGGATATGGTTCTTTAATGATATAAGTACAAATGAATAAAGTCAGCATATCAAAGATTCACACTACTCTGAGTTCTATGGTTCATAAATCCTCCCAAATCAAACAGTCCAAATTAACTTTCTTCAGCATATATTCTAATTTCTAGGAGTCCAGAAATACAAAGTTCAATGGCTCAGATTCAAATGTCTCTGAGTACTTCTTCAGTTACCGAGGTTAACATAAATGTTTGTGGTCCTCAGTAGTTCCTAGTGATGTTTTCTCATTTACCTCTGATCCAGTCCTGGACTATTGAAGATGGTGATCCTCTGGCCACATTTCCCTTTTCTCCCTGCTTTCATAAGCATTCTCCATTTATTCCTGGGCCCTCTTTGGAGCTTTACTATTAATTCATGTCCTAGAAAGTGGCTAGAGAATAAAAAGCTAACTGGTACAAGGCAATCATCATTTCCTTCCCCTGCCCTAATTTCTTTCTGCAAAGTTCATGCCAAACTGCTTCTCACATCACTGTCTAGTACAAATCTTTTCCCTTCTATATTAAAAAACCTACAGTTTTCCACCAGAGAAACAAGAGCAGTTCTTTTAAACACTGACAAGAAGATGAATAAGCACATATTTATATGTTTAATTAGAAATTTCTATATGAAATAAAATTTCTATATTATTAGATTTGTTCAGTTCTTTCTTTTTGGCAATGAAATTGAGAAAATGAAGTTTTGGGTTATATTTCAAATTGCTACAGCAGTTTGTCAGATAGAAATCTTGAAACTAATCTTCACTTATTATAATTTTATTCACTAACAAACTGACCCACTCCTAGTACCTACCTTTTGACTTAAGAGATGGTAGGAGGGGTGCTATAGAAAGTTAATGGAAAGCAGTATCAATTTGTTCCAAATCATTTCAAAATTGATTTGTAAGACACACCCTCATAACCTCATATTCATTAATGCTTGTGTTTTAATAGCATTTTGTGATTCCATGATTGATGTGGATCCATTTTACATAATGTAACCTCCTTTCAGTCAAAGAAAGATGAGTGTGTTAGTAAAACTGACAGGGAAAAGTCCACCCATTGCTGATTACAAATCTTTGTTACATTCAGAGCACTTTAATCAGCCTATTGTGTATTTCTCCTGCTGGCTTTCCAGCTCATGACAGAGATCAGTAATTCACAAAGCATCAGTTCTGATAGGATGAGGAAGCACTGCACTTCTTTCCCATGCCAACAAAGCTTCTTTTCATCCATTTCTTCAGCCACTGCTTATTGTTTATCCCTGGCATCATCAGTCACAGGCAGTGTCATTTACAAATACTGCTGTGGCAGGAAGGGGAAAAATGATAATGTCAGCCAATAATGTAAAACCTGTCCAACTCCTGCCAGGCTGAACCTGGAAGCTCCTTATTCAAACCTCTATCTAAGTCTGATCCATAGTTGAGATAACAGTTTCCTTGTAACAGATAGAAGTCCTTTTTCTGACTAGTTCCTGGATAATGTTTTCTTGATACTTTAGTCTTCATTTACAAGGACAGAGATTGACGAAATTCTAAGTCAGTGAAAACTGAATCAATGATGTGTGGTTGGTTCCCTCTTTGTTAGAAAAAATACACACATGGCATTCTAGAGGTAACTCACATCGATACTTGGCACCTAGAAAAATAGAATATAAATGGCATCTAATATAGTTCACCTGCCGATAACTGTGTTGGAAAAGAAAATGAAGAAAACTCATCTTGAATGCTGTATTTCTCAAAGCTTGCAGGTTTTATTCCATTTGTCTTTACTTAAGGAAAGGCTCCAGTTATTGCCTCCTATCTGGTTTCTTTGTACAAGAGGGCTGAGGAATCTATCTTAATTCCCTACTTAGAAGAGGTTGTGAATGTGTTTCTGTAAAGGCATGATGTTATGTAAATGGAAAAACCCTACTCCACAATCTGAATATATACAGAGGTTTTGTAGCTGATTCCATTCTGCCAAACACATGATGAAAAAAAAATATATATGGTTGATTGACTATGTAATTGGAACTGGGGTATATTTACAAAGACTGCCAAACCAGGGGAACTTTTCTCTGCAGAAAAAAGAACAATTATAGGTCCCTGAAATACAGTATTAGAGGGGCTTTGGGATGTCTCCCTCCTGAGCTGATATGATGACACACAAACATAGTCTACTGTTTCTGTCTTTGCTGGAATTTTGTTTTGTGATTTGAGGTGAAGGACTTTGGGGCTTACTTACAGAAAGGTTAATAGACCAAATCAATAGGAGTTCTGGAAGGTCATGAATTGTTTTATTAGCTTTGTGGAATGGCCTGAAGGATCCAGAAACAGTATACAATCAGACTCATCTTGGTGGGGTGAAAATTAGATAGAAATCATTTGAGTAAGAAAGACCTGAATTCAAATCTTGTTTCTGACATTTATTAGCTGTGTCTGACTCAAGGTAAATAAAATTTTATTTTTCTTAATCCACTGGAGAAAGAAATGGAAACTAATATAGCAGCTTTGCTAAGAAAATTCAAAGAAATTTGTTATGGTCTACAGGGTAATAAAGAGTCAAGACTAATTGACTAAACAAAACATTCCTTATTTATTCTTATTAGGTAGTGATGTGGCACTTTGGATAAAACTCTGGGCCTAGAATCCTGACTCTTGAATTCAAATGTATTCTCATACACTTCTAGCTGTGTGAATCCAGGAAACTTACTTCAGCTTGTTTGTCTCAATTGTCACATCTGTAAAGTGAGCTGGAGAAGAAAATGGTGAATCAGTCTAGTATCTATGACAGTAAAATCCCAAATGGGGTCATGAAATCTGATATGACTGAAAATAATTGTCAATAGCATTCTCCTGATTGATCTGGTTAAGCCATCAAAAAAGAAATAGAAGTTATTTTAGTATGACTCTTTAGTCTACCATGATTTCTTATGGTCAGTATGTTAGATGGTTCATTTCAAATGGGACTTTAATCTTTGGGGACTAACAGTGGGGACAAACATGGTATAATGGGAACTTGAGTAGGTAGCGTTAAAGAAAAGAACCTCCTAATGCTTCTTAACATTAGGATTCCTTCTTAGGAACAGCCTATTTCCCTAAGAGGGAGAGGTCATCAACCTAAAGGTGAGGAACATGAATAATAACTTAAAGTAAAAGTCTGTAGAATACCTGATTTTTTTCAAGGTGATAAAGGGTGTACTCCAGAAACAAAAAGCCAGGAAATTTGATGGCAATGCTTGGCAAAGGAAAGGAATAGATTACATAACTTTTGTGTTCTTGTAAAAGAAAGTGTTGATCACTAGGAATCATAATGGGTGCATTAAAAATTCTTGTTAAATTAATCTCTATTTTTTTTTCAAAAGGCTTAAGAATCAAGTCAATCACAGGAATTCTATTGACATTGATTTGAACAAAGCATATTTGAAAATCTTTCACTATGTCCTTGAGAATATGATGGGGAAAATGGAATAATATGATAGTAGGATAAATGGAGCATGACTAATTAAACAATCATATTCAAAGGATAGTGGTTAATGGATTGTCAAGAAGAAATTAGGGGTGAAAAAACTTAAAGGTAATGATCTAGTTTAGGCAGTTTATAGAATAAGTGACTTGAGGCCAAGAGAGATTTGCCAAGGGTCATATAGGATTTTTGCTATCTCTAACTCTTGGATTGCCAGTCTTATCTTCAGTATCTCAATTGTTTAATGACTGACTTTATCAATGTGAAAGTAGATTTTCTTTTTTTTTTTTCTTTTTTTTTTTTTTATAATATTATCCCTTGTATTCATTTTTCCAAATTATCCCCCCCTCCCTCTATTCTCTCCCCCCGATAACAGGCAATCCCATACATTTTACATGTGTTACTATATAGTCTAGATACAATACATGTATGTGAATATCATTTTCTTGTTGCACAATAAACATTAGATTCCAAAGGTACATGCAACCTGGGCAGACAGATATTAGTGCTAAAAATTTACATTCACTTCCCAGTGTTTCTTCTCTGGGTGTAGCTACCTCTGTCCATCATTGATCAACTGGAAGTGAGTTGGATCTTCTTTATGTTGAAGATTTCCACTTCCATCAGAATACATCCTCATACAGTATTGTTGTTGAGGTGTACAGTGATCTTCTGGTTCTGCTCATTTCACTCAGCATCAGTTGATTTAAGTCTCTCCAGGCCTCTCTGTATTCCTCCTGCTGGTCATTTCTTACTGAGCAATAATATTCCATAACCTTCATATACTATAATTTACCCAATTATTTTCCAACTGATGGACATCCATTCATCTTCCAGTTTCTAGCTACAACAAAAAGAGCTGCCCCAAACATTTTGGCACATATATGTCTCTTTCCGCTCTTTAGTATTTCTTTGGGATATAAGCCCAGTAGTAGCGCTGCTGGGTCAAAGGGTATGCACAGTTTGATAACTTTTTGGGCATAATTCCAGATTGCTCTCCAGAATGGCTGGCTTCTTTCACAACTCCACCAGCAATGTATTAGTGTCCCAGTTTCCCCACACCCCCTCCAACATTCATCATTATTTGTTCCTGTCATCTTAGCCAATCTGACAGGTGTGTAGTGGTATCTCAGAGTTGTCTTAATTTGCATTTCTCTGATCAGTAGTGATTTGGAACACTCTTTCATGTGAGTGGATATAGTTTCAATTTCTTCATCTGAGAATTGTCTGTTCATATCCTTTGACCATTTATCAATTGGAGAATGGTTCGGTTTCTTATAAATTAGGGTCAGTTCTCTATATATTTTGGAAATGAGACCTTTGTCAGAACCTTTGCTTTTAAAAATATTTTCCCAATTTGTTACTTCCCTTCTAATATTGTTTGCATTAGTATTATTTGTACAGAAACTTTTTAGTTTGATGTAATCAAAATCTTCTATTTTGTGATCAATAATGATCTCTAGTTCTCCTCTGGTCATAAATTCCTTCCTCCTCCACAGGTCTGAGAGGTAGACTATCCTCTGTTCCTCTAATCTATTTATTATCTCCCTCTTTATGCCTAAATCATGGACCCATTTTGATCTTATCTTGGTATATGGTGTTAAGTGTGGATCCATATCTAATTTCTGCCATACTAATTTCCAGTTTTCCCAACAGTTTTTTCCGAATAATGAATTTTTATCCCTAATATTGGTATCTTTGGGTTTGTCAAAGATTAGATTGCTATAGATGTACCCTTTTTTGTCCTTTGTATCTAATCTATTCCACTGATCTACCGGTCTATTTCTTAGCCAATACCAAATGGTTTTGGTGACTGCTGCTATATAATATAGCTTTAGATCAGGTACACTTAGACCACCTTCCTCTGAGTTTTTTTTCATTAGTTCCCTTGCAATTCTCGACCTTTTATTCTTCCATATGAATTTTGTTGTTATTTTTTCTAGGTCATTGAAATAGTTTCTTGGGAGTCTGATTGGTATAGCACTAAATAAATAGATTAGTTTGGGGAGTATTGTCATCTTTATTATATTCGCTCGGCCTATCCAAGAGCATTGAATGTCTTTCCAATTATTTAAATCTGATTTTATTTTTGTGGCAAGTGTTTTGTAATTTTTCTCATATAATTCCTGACTTTTCTTTGGTAGATGGATTCCCAAATACTTTATACTCTCAACATTTGTTTGGAATGGAATTTCTCTTTGTATCTCTTGCTGTTGCATTTTGTTAGTGATATATAAAAATGCCGAGGATTTATGTGGATTTATTTTGTATCCTGCCACTTTGCTGAAATTTTGAATTATTTCTAGTAGCTTTTTAGCAGAGTCTTTGGGGTTCTCTAAGTATACCATCATGTCATCTGCAAAAAGTGATAGTTTGATTTCCTCATTTCCTACTCTAATTCCTTGAATCTCTTTCTCAGCTCTTATTGTCGAGGCTAGCGTTTTTAATACTATATTGAATAGTAATGGTGATAGTGGGCAACCTTGTTTCACTCCTGATCTTACTGGGAAAGGTTGCAGTTTATTTCTATTGCATATTATACTTACTGAAGGTCTTAAATATATGCTCCTGATTATTCTAAGGAATAGTCCATTTATTCCTATACTCTCAAGAGTTTTTAGTAGGAATGGATGTTGGATTTTGTCAAATGCTTTTTCTGCATCTATTGAGATGATCATATGGTTCTTATTAATTTGATTATTAATATGGTCAATTATGTTAATAGTTTTCCTAATATTAAACCAGCCCTGCATTCCTGGAATAAATCCTACTTGATCATAGTGTATTATCCTGGAGATGATTTTCTGAAGTCTTTTTGCTAATATCTTATTTAAGATTTTAGCATCAATATTCATTAAGGAGATTGGTCTATAATTTTCTTTCTCAGTTTTCGCTCTACCTGGTTTAGGTATCAGTACCATGTCTGTGTCATAAAAGGAGTTTGGTAGGACTCCTTCATCCCCTATTTTTTCAAATAAGTTATATAACATTGGGGCTAATTGTTCTTTAAATGTTTGGTAGAATTCACATGTGAATCCATCTGGTCCTGGGGATTTTTTCCTGGGGAGTTGATTAATAGCTTGTTCTATTTCTTTTTCTGAAATGGGACTATTTAAGCAATTTATCTCCTCCTCTGTTAATCTAGGGAGCCTATATTTTTGGAGGAAGTCATCCATTTCACTTAAGTTATTAAATTTATTGGCATAAAGTTGGGCAAAGTAACTCCTTATTATTTCTCTAATTTCCTCTTCATTGGTGGAAAGATCCCCCTTTTCATTTGTAAGACTATCAATTTGATTTTCCTCTTTCTTTTTTTTGATCAAATTTACCAAAGGTTTATCTATTTTGTTGGCTTTTTCATAAAACCAACTCTTGGTTTTATTTATTAATTCAATAGTTTTTTTACTTTCAATATTATTGATTTCTCCTTTTAATTTTTGTATTTCAAGTTTAATTTTTGGTTGGGGGTTTATAATTTGGTCTTTTTCTAGCCTTTTAAGTTGTAAGCCCAATTCGTTAATCTTCTCTTTCTCTATTTTCTTCAAATAAGCCTCTAAAGATCTAAAATTTCCCCTTATTACTGCTTTAGCTGCATTCCACAGATTTTGGTATGATGTCTCATCATTGTCATTATCTTGGGTGAAATTGTTAATTGTTTCTATAATTTGCTCTTTCACCCAGTCATTCTTTAAGATGAGATTATTTAGTTTCCAATTACTTTTTGGTTTATTTACCCCTAACTTTTTACTGAATGTAGCTTTTATTGCATTGTGGTCTGAGAAGAAGGCATTTATTATTTCTGCCTTCCTACATTTAATTTTGAGATCTTTATGTCCTAATATATGGTCTATTTTTGTATAGGATCCATGAACTGCTGAGAAGAAAGTATATTCCTTTCTATTGCCATTCAGTTTTCTCCAAAGGTCTATCATACCTAGTTTTTCTAATGTTCTATTTACTTTTTTAATTTCTTTCTTGTTTGTTTTGTGGTTTGATTTGTCTAAATCTGAGAGTGCAAGGTTGAGATCTCCCACTATTATAGTTTTACTGTCTATTTCTTCTTGCAATTCTCTTAACTTTTCCTTCAGAAAGTTAGATGCTATACCACTTGGTGCATATATGTTTAGTATTGATATGGCTTCATTATTTATGCTACCTTTCAGCAGGATATAGATTCCTTCCTTATCTTTTTTAACAAGCTCTACTTCTGCTTTTGCTTGATCTGAGATAAGGATAGCTACCCCTGCTTTTTTGGCTTTACCTGAAGCATAATAGGCTGTGTTCCAACCTTTTACCTTTATTCTGTATGTATCTCCCTGCTTTAAGTGTGTTTCCTGTAGACAACATATTGTAGGGTTCTGCTTTTTGATCCAATCTGCTTTCCGTCTCCGTTTGATGGGATCGTTCATCCCATTTACATTTACAGTTAAAATTACTAATTCTGTATTTCCTGCCATCATATTATCCCCAGATTATGCTTTTTCCCTTAACCCCCCGATCCCCCTCCCCGATATTTAATTTACAGACCCCCCTTGTGACGCGCAACCCTCTCTTTTTTTTTTTTAGTATCCCTCCCCCCTCCCTCCAAGTCCCTTCACTTATTCTCCTTTTCCTTTTCCCTTTTCCTCTCCCCCCTTTTAATGAGGTGAGAGAAAATTCTCTGCAAAATAAATATGTTAATTATTTATTCTTTGAGCCTCTCCTGATGAGAGTAAGATTCACACAATGATTCTCCCCCTCACTAAGTTCCCTCAGATATGGTGTATTTTCTATGCCTCTTCCTGGGATGTAGTTTCCCTCTTTTTATCATTCCTTCCCCTTTTTCTGAACCGACCTCCTTCCCTTTACTACACCCCCCCTTTTTTTCTTTTATATCAGTAAAATCAAATGATCCTTGAGTACTTTTTATATACCCACAACAGAGTTACAGTTCTCAAGGGTTCTGTGTACCTTTTTCTGTTTCTCTTCAGTCTTGTGGATGTAGATCAAATTTTTTGTTTAAGTCTGGTTTTTTTCTTAGAAACATGTAGAATTCCTCTGTTTCATTGAATGACCATCTTCTTCCATGGAAAAAGATGCTAAACTTAGCTGGGTAGTTCATTCTTGGTTGCAGTCCTTGATCTTTTGCCTTACAGAATATCAGGTTCCAGGCCCTTCTATCTTTTAATGTGGAGGCAGCCAGATCTTGAGTGACCCTTATTGTGGCCCCTTGGTATTTAAATTGTTTTTTTCTAGCTGCTTGCAGGATTTTCTCCTTTGTGTGGTAATTCTGCAGCTTAGCCACTATATTCCGTGGTGTTCTTTTTTTAGGGTCTATTTCAGAAGGAGTTCGATGAATTCTTTCCACATCTACTTTCCCTTCTGTTTCTATTATCTCTGGACAGTTCTCTTTGATAATTTCCTGTAAAATAGAATCTAGGCTCTTTTTTTGGTCATAGTTTTCTGGAAGTCCAATGATCCGCAGATTATCTCTCCTAGATCTATTTTCCAGGTCTATAGATTTTCCCAGTAAGTATTTGACTTTGTTCTCCAGCTTCTCTTTTTTTTTTTGTTTTGTTTGACTGATTCTTGGGTTCTCTGTGAGTCATTCATTTCTATTTGTTCCATCCTGACTTTTAAGGAGTTATTTTCTTCTTTCACAGTTTTTAGTTCTTTTTGTAAATGCCCAATTTAGTTTTTAAATGAATTATTTTGCTCTATTGATTTTTTTTCCATTTCCCTAATTTTTTTTTTTGAGAATTATTTTCTTTTTCCAATTCAGAAATTCTATTTTCTTGAGACTTTTTTATCTTTTCCAATTCAGAAATCCTACTTTCCTGTGATTTTTTAACCTTTTCTAATTTATAAATTTTGTTTCCCTGCATCTCCTGTGTATTCTTTATTTTTTCCAACTCCAATTTCAGGACATTGTTATTCTCTATCATAGCTTCCCTTTCCTTTCCCCATTTTTCTTCAAACTCCCTTAATTTTTTAATAGTCTCTTCAAGGAGAGAGTTATGTGATGGGGGGCAGGAATCGTTCCCCTTTAGGTTGTTATCTGCTGTCTCTCTGCTGTTAACTTCCTCGGGGTTGGATACCCGCTCTTTCTCTGTGTAGAAGGAATCTATGGTTTTTTTGGCTTTTTTGCTCATATTTAAAAAATCTTTTGGGGTCTGTCCCTGGGGTAGGAAATTATTTATTTACTTCTTTACCAGCTTCCTCCCAGATGGATGCAGCGGCTCTAGCGCCTGAGCTAAGATAGAGCTCTGGGAGAGAGTTCCCCACCCTCCCTGGAAGTGCCTCAGAGGTGACTAGCACTGCTGTGCCCTGAGGGCGCTGTGTTTTAGCGGCTTCCCTGAGGTTTGAGACTGAACAGTAAAGGCAGCACAAAGCCTAGCCTATGTGTCCCGGTGGGGCGTGGATGTCTGCAGCAGGTGATGTGAAAAGCCCCTGCGCTCAAACTGGAAGTGTCTACCAGAAACAGCAGTCCCTAGTTCAAAGGTTCCGCTTCTCTGGGACTTTCTGGAGCTGAGTTCCACTCCCTCCAGCTAAACTAGGCAGTGTGTGTTGCCTTGGGCCGTATCCACCCACTTGTCAATCTCTTAACTATTCTCAGGAGGTAGCTGAGGCCACACCCCCTGGTACAGAGATCTGCTGAGTCACCCCCAGGATCCGGGGAAAATCTAATCTATCTGAATTTTTAAGGTATTTTAGCTTTCTCTTCTGAACTGCTAAATAATTAGCAGAGCAGAGCTAACAGCCTGTGCCAGATTCCTTTATCTCAGTGGCTTCTCTGATCCCAGAGCCCTCCCCAGCGCCATCGGTGCTGTATGCTAGCACCCAGCTGTCTGTGCTGGCCTCTCTTCTTCCTCCCCTGGGAACTGACCTTTTCTGTTGAAACTCCAGATTCTCTTCAGCTGGTAAGTCGTGCTTCCAGTCCTTATGGTATCTATCAGTCCAGGGCTTATTTTGAGGCTTAATTTATCTAATTGATTGTGAGGGAGTGAGGACGTTCACAGTGTCGTGTGTTTCTTCTCTGCCATCTTGGCTCCGCCATGAAAGTAGATTTTCAAAAATAAGAGCTTGAGCTAGCATACCAGCTTAATGACCTTCAAATCTTAATAGAACTTTAAGACAGAATTTCAATTTTCATTGTTGGTGGAACTGTGAATACATCCAGCCATTCTGGAGAGCAATTTGGAACTATGCTCAAAAAGTTAGCAAACTGTGCATATCTTTGATCCAGCAGTGTTACCACTGGGCGTATATCCCAAAGAGATCTTAAAAAAGGGAAAGGGACCTGTCTGTGCAACAATGTTTGTGGCAGCCCTCTTTGTAGTGGCCAGAAACTGGAAACTGAGTGGATGCCCATCAATTGCAGAATGGCTGAATAAATTGTGGTATATGAATATTATGGAATATTATTATTTTGTAATAAATAATCAACAGGATGATTTCAGAAAGGCCTAGAGAGATTTACATGAACTGATGCTGAGTGAAATAAGCAGGAACAGGAGATCATTATATACTTCAACAACAATACTATATGATGATCAAGTCTGATGAATGTGGCCCTCTTCAACAATGAGATGAACCAAATCAGTTCCAATAGAGCAGTAATGAACTGAATCAGCTACACCCAGAGAAAGAACTCTGGGAGATGACTATGAACCACTACATAGAATTCCCAATCCCTCTATGTTTGTCTACCTGCATTTTTTATTTCTTTCACAGGTTAATTGTACACTATTTCAAAGTCTGATTCGTTTTTTTTTTTTTTTTTTTTTTTCTGAAGTATTTATTTATTTAGTCTGATTTGTTTTGTACAACAAAATAACTGTTTGGACATGTATACATATGTTGTATTTAATTTATAATTTAACATTTTAAACATGTATTGGTCAACCTGCCATCTGGGGAAGGGGGGAGAAGGAGGGGAAAATTGGAACAAAAGGTTTGCCAATTATCAATGTTGTAAAATTACCCATGCATATATTTGGTAAATAAAAACTATAAAAAAAAAAAAAAAAAAAAAGAAATGACCAGCAGGATGATTTCAGGAAGGCCTGGGAGAGACTTACATGAACTGATGTTGAGTGAAATGAGCAGGACCAGGAGATCATTATATACTTCAACACTATATGATGATCAATTCTGATGCATGTGGCTCTCTTCAACAATGAGATGAAACAAATCAGCTCCAATATAACAGTAATGAATTGAATCAGCTACACTCAGGGAGAGAACTCAGAAAAATGAGTGTGAACCACTACATAGAATTTGCACTCCCTCTATTTTTGTCCACCTACATTTTTGTTTTCCTTCAAATGTTAATTGTACACTATTTCAAAGTCCAGTTCTTTTTGTGCAGTGAAATAACTGTGTGAACATGTATATGTATATATATTGTAGTTAACATATACTTTAACATATTTAATATGTATTAGTCTAGCTGCCATCTGGGGGAGGGGGTGGGGGGAAGGAGGGGTAAAGTTGGAACAAAAGGTTTGCAACTGTCAATGCTGAAAAATTACCCTTAGCTATAATAAAAAATAATATTTTTTTAAAAAATGAAATAACAAAATAAATATAAAAATAAAATAAAATAAAACCTATGTCTAAGCTCTGTTTCTCTGAAATGTCCAGACACTATTGCCACTTCTTCCCTCCATTGTCCAAAAGAACAAGTCTAATGACTTTACTTGGTAGCAAGTGGCATAAAATAGAGTGCCAGATGTAAAATCCAAAAAACTCATTTTCATGAGTTCAAGTCTGCCTTCAGAGACATAGTAATTGTGAGTCCCTGGGCAAGTCACTTAGTCCTATATTTTTCAGTTTCATCTATAAACATGATCTGGAGAAGGAAATGGCAAACTACTCTGGCATCTTTGCCAAGAAAACCCTAAATAGAATTATAAAGAATCAGACACAAATGAAAAACAACTGAACAGCAACAGCAATCCCTTTTCCATATTGTTGTCCTGTGTTGTTTTATTGTTTGTCAACAATGTTTGTTGAAATTTTGAATGATCATAGGTGAAGATTAAGAAGGTAACCTCTTTTATATATTTTTTTGACTTTTGGTAACAGTTACCAATTTCTTCTGCTTTTCATTAAGTACATATACTCAAAGTAGAAGACAAAAGAAAACAATCTTCTAGATGTCTCTTTAATAATAATAATCACTAATAATAGCTACCATGTACATCACTTTTCAAATATCTTCTATTTGTTATCTATTCCTCATAATCACTCTGTAAAGTAGGTGCTCAAAAAATAGGTGTGATAGGTAGATAAATTAGGTGCTTTATCCCTATTTTATATATGAAAGAATTGAGGATGAAAGAGGTAGAGGGACTTGCCTCTATCACACAAATATTAAGTACATGAGGCATGACTTAAACTAGATCTTTCTGACTTCAAGTCCAATATTCTATCTACTTCGCCATCTACCTGCATAGTTTCTATGACTCCCTAAGAGGTATTTCTTTATATTACATTGTCTTGTTTTATTCCATACATTTCTTAATTTTCTACCTATATATCTTAAGGTTCAGTATGCAAATCTTTTATAATGCTAAAATTATATAATGTTTAATGCTTTATAATGCTTAAAACTGTTTGTTTGTTTGTTTTCCAGAAAAAAAGGTAGATGTCACTTATTCTCTAGGGTCTCTTTTTTATCTGATGCTCCATGAACCTTTAAAGCACTTTAGGAATCAATTGACTTTTACAGATGATACAATAATATGGTCTCAGTACACTGAGTTGAAAAATGAAAAATTCAGCAAAACATCTTTTTTTTTTTAACCTGAAACATGTCTAATAACCGATGTGACTGATTTTTTTTCTTTTGCCACTTATGATTGATTGAACTCACATCATCCTCCCCAGCTTTTTTTTTTTTAAGCATAATGCAGATGTACTCATAGAGTATTAAATTCTTCATGCATACAAAGAAAACATGAAAGTTTTGTGATACAATTTCCACAAGCACATAACACTTCTCTAGGAACTTGATGTTCCCACTTACATATTTCAAAATGATATGAATAAGGCTTTCTATAGAACTCCCATTAATGTCAATGAGAATCATACACAGATTCCCAAGCAATCCTTGAGAAAAATATAATAATGTTTTCATTGTTGCCTTGGGATTCTTGCTAATGCTGTGTACAAATAAGATTTAGCTCTTAAAGAGACAATTGGTTTTCCAGAACTGCGCCTGACTCTTCATTGACACTAAATAGAGTTGGCAATGCAAGAATGCATAGCCTGCTCCATTCTGCTGATAGATGTTTTTATATACTCTCTTCATCGTATTGTTCTATGGTAGTTTCTATACATGAATTTTTCTCAAACTTGAACTGCAATATGATTAAGTGAAAAAATTTTTGCTTGTTTTTCCTTAATCCCCTTTATTCTAAGTACATACATCAAACCTGTCAACTCTTTTTAACAGTGCCCATCATGGTTTCCCTGATGCCTATATAAAACAATAAAAACAAAGTCAGTATCAGCTGCTTATATTGTCTTGCAATTCTGTTGCAGAATTAATTACTGTTCTAATTTAATTTATAATTGGATAGGGAGAAACGCATGTATATAGATATAGATATATCTATGTGAATGTGTATATGTGCACACATGCACACATACACACAGACACACACACACACATGCACACACACACATACATACACACATAATGCAGATGGTTACTTTTTGTCCAATCCCAGAAAAATCACTTGACCTTACTCTGCCTCAGTTTTTTTCAAATACAAAATAACAATACCTCAGAGTTCATTGTGAATATCAAATGAAACAATAAATTCAAAGAGCTGAACTTCACTTCATGGAATATAGTAGTAGCTCAGAGAGTATTATTTTTCACTTTGAAGCTGAATGACTTCTTAGAGAGTTGCCAATAACTATTCCTGTTCACATACGAAGAGGATCTCTATTTTTCAATTCTGAAATTCTGTGATTCTCAACTTATGTTCTTATTCTATTTTATTACATCCCATCTTCTGTAAAGCTGTCCTAGGCTCTCAAATTCTTGGGGCAGAATAATTATCTAAGTGAATTACACATCTTTTGTTTATCGAATAAATTTGTTGAAAAGGAAACACAAGCTTTGGTTAACAAAGACCAAAAAAGAATATGGCTGGTTTCTCTCATTTTTAAGGAAATACATGTATGGTGTTTTCCCTTATAAGAGTGATCTCTCTCTCTCTCTCTCTCTCTCTCTCTCTCTCTCTCTCTCTCTCTCTCTCTCTCTCTGTCTCTCTCTCTCTCTCTCTCTCTCTCTCTCTCTCTCTCTCTCTCTCTCTCTCTCTCTCTCTCTCTCTCTCTTTTCCTCTCTCTCTCTCTCTCTCTCTCTCTCTCTCTCTCTCTCTCTCTCTCTCTCTTTTCCTCTCTCTCTCTCTCTCTCTCTCTCTCTCTTTTCCTCTCTCTCTCTCTCTCTCTCTCTCTCTCTCTCTCTCTCTCTCTCTCTCTCTCTCTCTCTCTTTCTCTTTCTCTCTTTTCCTCTCTCTCTCTCTCTCTCTCTCTCTCTCTCTCTCTCTCTCTCTCTCTCTCTCTCTCTCATCCTCTTCTTGTCCCTGTTCCTGCCCTGGTCCCTGTCTCTGTCTCTGTCCCTTTCTCTCTTCCTCTGACCTCTTTTTTTTCTCCCTCTCCCTCTCTCTTCTTTTCTCTTTCCTTCTCTCTATATGTAATTTTCTTGAACATTTAAGCTTTTTGCTGTGTACTTTTGATGAATCTATTCATATAAATCAATACTTTTGCAATTCAACATCTCAAGACAGTGTAATTGTATCTTTATAAGTATTCTCTATACTGAGACAAAGCATAAACTCTCCACACCTTACATGGTATACATGAGTTAGTAAGGAAGAAAATAATCATAAATAAGTGCTCAACTTTCTGGCCAGGTACATTTCCAAGGTCAGCCCTGTTTCTTATGGCATCACCCCTAAAATTTACCTCTAGCAATTAAAGTACCACCCTAGATAATACTCCATTTGTTCCATATGATTTTTCTTGGAAAAGGAGTTATCAATCCTACATTTGAGCCTACACAGCACTTTGTACTTCTGCTCTGTACTTATATTCTGCATATTGTTTCCTGCTCCATTTCTTAACTCTTCTACTACATTGTAAATGCTTTACACGTTGTTTATTTGCCCCCCTCACATAGGACCTTGGATATGGTTAAGCCCACATCTGTTGAACAAATGGATGATCACATTTCTAGTTTCTTCTACATCCAACAGTGATATTTAAATTCTCTTTTAATTTTCTGACATTTCCAGCATAGTCAAGAGTAAAAGGAAATGTTTGCTGCTTTGATGATTATACTTGCATCAACTGTAGAGCAAAGATTCACAGAGCAATAATGTTCCTTTGAACTTTTCCTCATATTTTCACAGTCAGGCAATAGCATCACCTGAGGTGTAGATTAACCTCCATGGCAAATAAGATATCATGGGTCAAAAGAGCAAAAAAAGTATGTCTTTTGAAGTATAGATTTTAAATAATTAAACTGTGACTGCCCCTTTTTTCTCCCTTTCCCTTTTTATCTTCCATTTTTCATCTTTTATTTTCTTTCTCCTCTTTCTTCTCCTCTCTCCTTTTCTCCTCTCTTTTCCTCTCCTTTTGACTTCCTCTTCTCTTGTCTTCTTTCTCTCATCTTTCTCTGTATATCTGTCTCATTTTCTCTGACAGCAACACATAACCACACACAGTTATAGCACCATAGAATAGCTTTTCTTTAAATGAATTTCTTAAGAGAATAATGCATATTCATCATTCAAATCAACCTATGATCTCATTGATATAACATATCACCGTCCTTCAATGCATTCCCATTCTATGCTACTCCTGTACATGTTATCCTATGCATGCAGAGTAGTCTATCCAAAGGGATAGGAGTAGAACTTGCTTTCTCAATTTCTCTTGATATTATAAAGATATTATAGAAGCATTAGTTTTATTTCTTTCATCCTGAACCAGTCCATATAGATATATACAATGCATTTAAAAATTTTTTGTGATGAAGTCAGCCATTAGCAAACAGAAAAATGCTTAATATACATACATATATATATAATGTGTATATATTTGCATATATATGTATATATAAGTAGTATATATGTATATATACATATATATAGGTTTTAATTGGAAATAATTTAAAACTGATAAAACAGAAATTTTAAATCTTTCCTTTCTTTACTCACATTTCATCATCTATTTTTTGCAGTAGCCATTTCCAAATGGTACATTCACTGACTCAAGAAGGAAGAACTATTAAGTTAGAATAAAGTATAACACTTCCATAAAAGTAAAAAAAAAAAGAAAGAAAGAAATGTTACATATAGGGTTGAAAGGACATGCATCTATGACACAGAAGAACAATATTACCAGTTTCTTTATGGAACCTTAATTCCCTCACTGTAGGCACCTCATGCAGTTATTTCTTCATCAAATGTTCATGTCAAGGCAACATATTTTTAAAGGAGATGAGTATGGAACAAGGGCAAGAATATTGGCTTTAATGTCAGAAGACCTAAATTTAAATTCTTATTCAGCTACTTACTAATTCTTGTGTGACTGTAGACATTAGGGACACTTTCTGGGTCATATGTTCCCCATTTATAAAATGAACTTCATTCTGGGTGCACCTGTACACCTGTTAATTTTTTATAAGCATTGAAATCAGTGGAACTTTTTATTAAAGATGGATAGGAAGTTAGGTCAGAAAATAAAGTCCATAGCTAACATTCATGCAGTGGTTTAGGCTCTCAACTTTAGAGCAGCTAGGTGGCACAGTAGATAGAATAATGGATCTGAAATTAGGAGAATCTGAATTCAAATATGACCTCCAATACTTACTATCTATATGACCATGGATAAGTCGCTTCATGTTGTTTGCCTCAGTTTTCTCATCTGTATTATGAGATTGGAAAAAGAAATTACTAGCTACTCCAGTCTCTTTGCCAAGAAAACCCTAAATCGGATAACAAAGAGTTAGACACAGCTAGTTGACTAAACAACAACATATGGTGGAAAGGCCTATCACTTACTCACATGTATTATTCCATTTCAACAAGAGGTATACAAGATTTTATTGATAAGGATAGTGAGGTTACTGAGAATCACCCAGCTATTAAAGTAACTAAACTACATAAATTTCCAATTCATAGCATAGTGCAATTTGAATGGTAGATATTAATAAATATTTGCTGAATGTGTAAAGGAAGGTAGCATCAGCCAATATGGTGGACTAAAAGGTGGGAGGGGAAAATTTAGTGTAAGAAAATGCTAGGGAATATATTTAAGAAACAATTCACATGTTTATACGATGCAAGGTTCTACACTCAGAGTTCAGATCTAAGTTCATGGTATGTAAAATGAAGGGGTGACCTAGTAGTGTGGGGCTGCTTCCAGTTCTCACTCTAGGATACTACCTTTATGGGGAAAGCAAAGTTTGAAGTGCATCTTCTGCAGTTAATTTTCTCATGGGTATTATGGAGTTGATAATATTTTAGTTCTGAAATTGAATTGAACCACAAGGTTGATTAAAACCTAATAGTTGGCTTCCACAACAAATTTCTATACGAAGGTGCAGAGCCCCATGATTTAGAATAAGAAGAAAGATTTCAAATCCTGAGTCTGACATTTATTATTGGTCTGGGCACGGAGGACTCACTTAACCTGTCTGTACCTCAATTATTATGAAAGGGAGATAATTATATCTAATTGTCTTTTGTGACAAAATTGTAGAGCTTTGCAAAGCACTATATTGTATAACTGTGAGGTGATAAAATCTTTCAGCCAGTCTGCCTGTCTCTCCCATTCCAGGGCTTACTTGTTTTGCTTTGTTTGCTTTTTTTATTTTATTGTGTTTATTAAAGCCATACTCTACAATATGGAATAATGGCATTATTTGAGACAAATTCAAATATTGACCAGATGCCAGATTGGAAAAAAAATAAGGAAGAACACAATTTAACTTAAATAAACTGCTAAACATGCTGATTTTTCATATGATAAAATAATATTAGTTTCTTGGACAAGGAACAATATACTTTATTTCAATATAATGAGGAAAATATAAACTTGTTTCTTATCTTTATTACAAGAACATTTCCACTTATTGAGCTGTTATTGTTTCAGAGATAAACATTTTGATGTTGCCATTTTTTTCTGTTATCTTCTTAAAACAAGAAAATGAGTTTGATAATGTCAGTACTAAGCATTCTAAATGTTCAACTAATGCTGTGTTCAGTACTTCATCTCTTCTTTGTTCATGGTTTCTGTGACCATATAGTGACACTCAATTGAGGTCAAATGTAAGTAGAGCTATCTTAACAAATTTGGAGAAATGCTGCTAATATCTTGAAGTCATCCTCTCTCTGTCTTTTTTTTTTATTTCATAAACAGAGAAGTTGAATTTCACTCAGGGAATGAAATGAACCTCATGAATTTTTCACTCTTAAGACAGAAGTGTCATCTGGCACTATTCAACCAATAAGTTTCCCACGCTTACTCCTGAAAAGTCCTGAGTTTATACTGATAAATTTAACTAATTGTCTCGGAAATCATATGAATGATCTTGATCTCTACTTTTTTTCTAGTCTTTCTAGCTAAGTGACCCATAATTTCTGATCATTTTCTAGACATTTTGACTGTGTTGGTCCTATCATTATGAAACTTTTCAATCTATTTGATAAGGATTTTTTTTTCAAGGGGATAGAGGAAAGGTATTAACTTGTGATGGCACTGATATATGAAACTCCAAGTGTGGAAACTGCTCCCATCATTTTATTTGTATTTAGCATTAGCTACTTTAAAACCTGGAAAAAAAACCTGAAAGTTTAAGGAATTTATCCATGGTCACAAAGTGAAGTTTATATAAGAGGAAAGTTTGTAAAGAGGATAATATACATCTCCTTGATTCCAAGCTGGCTCTCAGGCTACTATATTATTAGATGCCTCTAAAAATATTAATGGAAAGAATAGGGTCACTAAGTTCATAAATAGCATTCATTCTTTCTTCCTATTCTTCACTTATTACTGCCAATAATTCACCCTCCTATTAAGTCTCTATACACTTTATTTTCTAAATTGACAAGGAAATCTCTTTTAAAACTATAAAATAATCTATGGGGGCTAGAGAGGAGAAATAAATACTTGGATAGCAAATTGCATCCAAAATCCTTTCACTCACTTCTTCTGACATATTATGAAAGGGGGGGGAGAAGAAAGCATCAATTTTGATCAATGGTAGCTTTTGTTATAAATCGTGTACTGAAAATTTTTAGTATACAAAAATCAATGTGGTGCACATTGGGAAATGGATGGACGAATCTCTATTAATAAAAACACAACTACAGAATATGATAATAATTTTATTACAAACAATACAACCAAATATTTAGCAGAATGGAGCAACTTGATTAAATTTTCTTATAATAAAATTATGTTTCTTTTGCTGTTATAGTTTTTATTGTTGCGGATCAGGGACACTGCATTGTATTGTCATATAAAGAGATAGAAAATAGGAAAGGCTGAACCTACCCTGGAATTTGTAAGCTATACCCAGAATGAAGGCAATTTTTGAGTAGTATCTAATCAAAATGACAGCTCAGGCTTCTCATTCTTTTTCTCTTCCTTCTCCTCTCCTCTCCTCCTCCTTTTCTTTTCCCCTATTCTTCCAACCCCTTTTTTTTTTCTCCTTCCTATTCTAACTTTGATTTTTCTTTGTTGTTATTTTTGTTATTTTTTGTTATTTTTGTTTTTCTTTGAGATCAAGTCTTTCTATCTTGAACCATATGGAAGGTCAATATTTACTTACAGGCCTAATCCTACTGCTGGTTAACAAGGAAGTTTCAACTTTCTGTTTTGACAATCTAGCTCTGTTTATGCATCCTTTGACCCTTTATTCTCAGAGGCTTACAGTACTGGTATTAGACAACACAAACTGTAAATTACTTTAAGTCCACTAGTTCTCAGAATTCCCACATTCAAAAAATGTACCAGTCTCAGCCTTTCCTAGTAGCAGGATTTCAAATGTATGTAAAACATACATCCTAGCAGGGCAATCATTTTTATTATTATTATTTTTTTTAATTTGACATAGAATGTTGCACCATTTGATCCCTCTCTCTTTAAGAATATAATAGTACTCCCCAATTGATATATGGTCAAAGGATATGAACAGACAATTTTCAGATGATGAAAAGAAAGCCATTTATAATTATATGAAAAAATGCTCTAAATCACTATTGATTAGAGAAATACAAATTAAAACAACTCTGAGGTACTACTTCATACTTCTCAGATTGGCTAAGATGACAGGAAAAGATAATGATAAATGATGGAGGGGATGTGGGAAAAGTGGGATACTAATATATTATTAGTGGAATTGTGAAATGATCCAACCATTCTGGAGAGCAAATTTTCTCCCAACATGATTCATAAAGCAATATGTACTAAAAGTAAATAAACTTTTTTTAAAAAGAAGACAATATAACATGTTCTTTTAAAAGTCTTAACTATGCTTGCTCCAATTTGTAATAAAATCAGGAAAAATGAATGTGTTGAGCACATTCAGAGCTCTTGGCATAGCCAGAGGGGTTGTTGTTAAGCAGGTAGCAGAGTACAGAAGCCAAGTTCTCTGTTATCTTCAATATTTTTCTTCCTCCCACCCCCCAACACACATTCTTTTCCATACCATTCTAGATCTAATGCACAAGCATGTTTAACTGTTAAGTATGCACTGAGGTTAATTGTTAATGACATTATACTATCTAATGAGTGAGAAATGTTGATGTGACACCAAGGGAATTTGGAATATTAGGCAAGCTCTATAGATAATGTGCAATAGAGTTCGGTTTTTAATATGCAGAAAATCTAGGGAAAGGAAAAGTACAGTCATTAATAGAGAGAGGTAAATATTTTTGTGTTAGTGTCAAAGTTGGGTTTGGTTTGCACTTTAAAATTATGTTTACACTCAAAATTTTTAATTTATTAGAACTGCAAATTAATGAATGAATTCTGTTTCCTAGATTTTACATCTCTTGTGTAATATTCATATTTAAATAAAATTATTGCCTTGTAAAGTTTTTTTCCTTTTTAATTAGTTAATTATAGAGTGTTACATTTTAAAATATTCTCTGAGAATTTCAAAGTATTCTAAGATATTATAGCACAAATTGCATAAAGAAAAACATTCAATTCAAATCTATCTATCTATCTATCTATCTATCTATCTATCTATCTATCTATCTATCATTGATAGAATGGCCTTGACTAGTTCTCTAGTTTAATATATTCATTTTATAGAACAGTAAACTAAAACCTAGAGAATTAAGGAACTTGTTCATAATGATAAAGGCAATAAGCAGCAGTAACTTTATTTTAATCCAATCAGGTTCCTTGAATTCCTTAACAATGCATTTATAACTGTGGCCTCACATTATGCCATATAGTTTAGAGAGGGGGCACCTTTTCATGGCTCTTCTCTGAAAATACTCATAGTAGAACTGGTCTTGAATGTCCTTTGATAAAGGACCAAAGTATATGATTTATTGAATTGTGCATGGGCTTAATTAAATTAGAAGTCTATCAGTCCAGCTGTCTAGGGCAAGCAACTAAATAGTAATCATTTTAATATTTTGCCCATAAGACTCTTAGATCGGTTGTCCTTCCCAAAAATCTGGTGCCATTCATGCTGATGGTTGAGGAATTGAGCTCTGATGAGACTTTAGAATGTAGTTAAATATCCCAAAGGAGAACTATGGTGACTTTTAAAAACCAATTACTTAACAGTATTTTTTCCCAATGACATGAAATGATAGTTTTCAACATTTATTTTGCAAGATTTTGAGTTCTAATTTTTTCTTTCTTTCCTCTCCTCTTCCCAAGATATCAAAAAGCTGATATAAGTTATTTGTACAATCGTTTTAAACATATTTCCAAACTAGTCATGTTGTAAAAGGAAAATCAGAACAAAATGGGAAAACCACAAAAAAGCAAAGAAAAAGTGAAAATAGTATACCTCAACTGACATTCAGTCTCCACAGTTCTTTTTCTAGATGTAGATAACATTTTTTCATCACAAATCTTGGATAACTGAGAAGAGTTAAACCTATCAACAATAATTATTACACAATGTTTCTATTACTATGTACAATGTTTTCCTAGTTCTGCTCACTTTACTCTGCATCAGTTCATGTAAATATTTCCAAGTTCTTCTGAAATGTGTCTGCTCAATCATTTTCTATAGAACAATAGTATCCATTGCACTCATATACCACAGCTATTCTGTAATTGATGGGCAGCCTTTTAATTTCCAATTTTGTGCCACCATAAAAGACCTGCTCTAAAGATTTTTTTGCAGTGATATCAATTTTGGGAGTTTTGAAAATAGACAATTCTTTAAACTACACCAGTAAACTTAAAACTTCCTCATTTGGAGATAAGAGAAGAGCTGTCAATATGGTTAAATGATCAGGGCTGTTTTAAAGTTATTCTGCTAAGTCATTATGAAATAAATGGTGGTTCTAAATCAAAACTTCTAAGTCAATGTTCATTCTTCTTCTAACCTGTCAATGAAGGTCAGTTTGAGCTAGCTGTTCAATGACATAAATCTAAATTATTACTCCAGTGCCAAAAAGTTACATGGGAAGATTCTAACATTATGGTGAGTTCTTTACCATTAATGTTGCTGGAAGACAGAAATAGAATGGACTTCACAAAAATAAAATCACCCATATAAAGAATTGTTATGACCTAGGATATATTATAAAATACTATAAAATATTTAATATGTATGGGAATGCCTGCCATCTAGGGGAGGGGATGAAGGGAAGGAGGGGAAAATTTTGGAACAGAAGGGAGTACAACGGATAATGTTGTAAAAAAAAAAAAATTACCTATGAATAGGTACTGTCAAAGAAAATGTTATAATTATAAAAATTTATAAAAAAAAGTTAAAAAAAGAATCGTTATGTAGATTAGAGGTGGCTTGATATAGTATAAAAGCAATGTTTCAGGAGTACAAATTATATAGATTCCAAATCTTTATAATAAAGAAGTTAGATTAGATGATCTACCTCTATATCTATGACTTATTTCATTTTGGGAAGGATATAATAGGTAAAGAGTACTACTTTAAAGGAGTTAGTTGAGAAGGCTCTAATTATTTCTGCACTGGATTCCATATTTCTTTTGAGATTATAAACTTCAGGTGGGATGGCTTTTTGTCTTTCTTTTCATTTCTGGCATTGTCTAAGACAAGGATTTACACATATTAGGCATGTAATGAGTTTTTGCTGAACTTGATTTCAATAGGTACTGAATAGTTGAGGATAAGTCATGACAATTCTGAATGGCATATAATACTGTCTTAAGACAGAAAATGGATGTGGGTGGCGTGATAATTCACCCATAAGGTAAACATCATGCAGATAATAAGGTCTCAGAGAATAAGAAAACAACTTGAGTACAATTATGCAAATTATCTTGACATTTTAATCTGAAATTATTTGAATTACCAAAATAACAAAAGGAAAGAGAATATAGGGTTTCTAAATTGTTTAGTAGTTTCCTCCCCCACTTCCCACTTCCCTCTAAAAAATCACTGGGCTTGTTTTTTTCTTAGTATAGGTCTAAATTTAGAATGTTCAGATCATGATCTTCCAGTTACAGCTAAACTAATTTATATTTCAATATAAATATATGTGCATTATTAATTGTGATTTTATTTATACTTCTATTATTTGAAAAATATTTCATTACTCAAATGACATCAATTTGAAAGCTTAAGAAATTTGAAATGATTCAAATATATTCATTTGTATGCAAATGTATTCTGTATTGGATTGTTTTTTGTAATGTATTCTGTGGCATCATCCTAAGAGTTTTAAAAACCAAAAAGGTATTTAATATTATATAACTGTCACAGAGAAATAGAAGAATTCTACATCATTATCATTTTCTCCCAAATGATACTATTCATGAATGACATCATACTAATTATACCTGGCTCCAGAACAATAGAAAGTTTTTTCAATAAAATCTATGATTATTAGAATGGAATTAGAATAAGCACCTACACAATGTTGTAGTATGTGCAGGAAGTAATCAAAATGGATAAAAATATATGTTTTTCATATTAAACTTATATTTATATGTATAACCCAATTGATTTGTTCAAGCAGTATAAATATCTTGGGTATTTGTTGAAGATGCATAATGAATAGGGTCCAATATTGAAGCTGAGGAGGCGTTTGGACTAGATAACATAAGGAAAATTTCAAAACAATATCTTATACTGCAAAAGTGTGAGAAATATTGAATACTATCAGACCTGCCCAATCAAAAATGCAAGGAGAAACAAAAGTTAAAAATTATAAAATGGCTCAGTAAGCAACAATGCCTTGCTTTTCCTATACATATATAAATATGTTTAATATTTAATATTATATCTATCTATCTATATATATATATTTACATATACACACATATATGTATAAGTGTGAATACACACACACGTTAGCAAAATGACTCATTTGTCTTGGGGGAATCCTCCCTTAAGTTTTATATAAAAAAGAAAAATTGGGGCAGCTAGCTGGTGCAGTGAATAGTACCAGTCCTGAAGTCAGGAGGACCTGAGTTCAAATGTGACCTCAAACACTTAACATTTCCTAGCTGGGTGACCCTGGGCAAGTCACTTAACCCTAATTGCCTCAGGAAAAAAAAAAAGAAAAGAAAAAAATGGATAAGCATTGTCCAGGACAAGAGTCATGAACAGAATATGATTTTATATTGCAAAAGGAGTACATATACCAATTAATTTTTTATTCTATTCAAGAATAAGAAATACATATAATTGTAATACCTATCAGATATTACTCAGAAAGTATTTATTAAATATGTTAGACATTATTGTGTAGTTATGTTAATATATGTTCGATACTGTGATAAATAAACAAATTAAATAATCTCTGAATTCAAAAAACTTTCATTCTCTTGGAGGAAACAAAACATTGTGTGTGTGTGTGTGTGTGTGTGGGGGTATGTCTATGTGTGTTTTCAAAATAAGCAATAGTATATAAGCTGTTTTTGCAAAAGAAAACAAAGCATGATATCTAACTAGGAAGAATATTTCCAAAAGGAAAATAATTAAAGCCTTTGCAGGGGATGAGTATTTGAATTTGCTCTTAAGATTGAGCAAAAATTAAATAGAGCCAAGAAAGAAGAAAGAAATCTAGGGATGAATAAGTAAACAGAAGTCCAAAGAAAAAAATTAGAGATTTAAAGAAGCAGCAATCTTTTCTTTATCTGGTGATAAGGAAGGATTTACTAAGTAGCTGGTCCCTAAGTGTAATATTCTGTTCTCTAAATTGTAATCGTTCTCTGTGAGCAAATTTCTTGGGGAGCTTCTGGGAGCAGTCTTAGTTTCAGTTCAGTTCAATAATCCCAAATGCAGCCAGCAGTCAAAATCCTTTACTGTCTATTTCCAAATCTCATCTCCTTCACTTGGGGCTTGGCTAGTTTTCTGGAGGCCTTCCGGATCTTGGTTTCAGTGTTCTCCACAGGACAGGCTGCCACCACTTCTCTGTCTTCCTTCCTTCTGCCCAGCTTGTGAATCTCTTCAACTAAATTCTGACTCTGAATCTCCTGAAGCCCTCCCAATGTCTCCAGCCAGCACAAAAGTGGAAGTTGGAATGAACTCCACCTTCAAGAGAGTGGGCTTCCGGGTTCTCCCTGGGCTTGTGGGAGCTCCTTGAAAGTATGCTTTCTTAAAGTTATGAATCTTGTGGAATTCTAGTAAGTATATTACTGAACTAGAGAACTGTTAAGTACCATACTAAATTAGATAATTATTGTCTCTATCTATTCCAGTGACTTAGCACCTTGTAAGAATTCTAACAATAAGTAAGGCCTTAAAAATAAGGCTAATGAATTAGTGTCTGACATGAAATGTGATACTACTAAAAAGTACAGTGGATTTAAAGGTGGAAACCAAATGGTAGTTTCTGGAATTCTCAGTCCATTGCCGATAAAGGAGTCAAACAACTGGTGTGAAAAGAATCCATGGAAGTTTCTTTGCTAGTACTGAGGCAGAACTCTCTTGCTTTTCCCATACTCAGATCCAGGTCATAATCCTGAACATAGTCCCAGGGCAAGGAGAAGCACTAGCAATAGTGTATTAGAGCTTGAAGCCACAGTGGAGCAGTCATCTTCCTCACAGTTTCAGAGAAAAAAAAAATTGCTTGTGATTGCTCACAGAGCAGAGCATAGGCCAAGAGAATAGAAAACATCTCTGTTTAAATAATATTTCCTTAGAAGCACTAAAAACTTAGAGGTATCTAGAAATATCTCTGGAAACAGCTTCACAAAACCCCTGAAACTTGGAACAATGTACCCTCTACCCTCAAAACAGAGCCCTACTTTAACACAGAAGTAAAAGTCAAGCAATAGGCTGGGGAAATGAGCAAACACTATTTACAAAAATCTGACCTCAGAAAGTTACTATGGTAACAAAGAAAATCAAAATGCACACTCAAAAAAAGATTTTAAAAAACTGTCAAAGTTCCTATATACAAAGCTTCCAAGAAAATTATGAATTGATCTCAGGCTATGGCAAAGCTCAAAAAAGAATTTTGAAAGTCAAATAAGAAGGGGAGAAAAAAAGTAGGGCAGAGAACTGATAGTGATAAAAGAAAATCTTGAATAAATATGCTAACAGCTTTGTAAAGACTAAAAGAAATACTAAAGAAATTAACATCTCAAAAGCAAACTAACCAAAAGCAAAGCAAATGGTAAAGAAAGTACAAAAAGAACAATAATAGAAGAATGCCTTAAGAAGCAGGATGGGCTAAATGGAAAAAGAGAAACAAAATTTTGCTAAAAACAAATGACTCATTAAAAAGTAGAATTGACCAAATGAAAAAGGAAGTGAAAACATTCACTGAAGAAAATAACTCTTAACAAATCAAAATTGAGCAAATGAAAGCTAGTGATCTTTTTGATAATCAAGAAACTATATAGCAAAAACAAAATCATGAAAAAATAAAAGACAGTGTTAAATATTCCTTTGGGAAAACAACAGGTTTGAAAAATAGATCCAAGAAAGAAAATTTTAAAATTATCAGACTTACTGGAAAGCTATGATTTTCAAAAGAGCTTAGCTATTACTTTCAAGAAATTACCAAAGAAAACTACCCTTATATTCTAGAGTCAAAAATGTAAAATAGAAATATAATAAATATACCTGTCACCTCCTGAAAAATATCTCAAAATAAAAACTGCCAGGAGTATTTTATCCAAATTTTAGAATTTCCAAGTAAAGGAGAAAATATTACAAGCATTTGGAAAGAAACAGTTCAAGTATACTTGGAACCACTACATAAGACGCATTAGCTTCTCCATGAAAGGATCAGAAGGTTTGGAATATAATATTCCAGAAAGCAAAAGAGCTTGAATTGCAATCAAGAATTACTACTCAGAAAAACTGTACATTATTTTTCAGAGAAAAAAAGATATTCAATGAAATAAAGGACTTTCAAGGATGAAAAAAAACAACAACTCTATATAGAAAATTGACTTTCAAATTCAAGATTCAAAGGAAGCATAGAAAGGTAAAAAGAAAGAGATATAAAGAACTCAATAATGTGAGCTCTTTTCATTCTTACATGGGAAGAAGATAATTGTAACATAATAACTTTCTCATTATTAGGACCAGTAGAAAGAGTATATAGGCAGAGAAGCCAAGTGTGTGTTGAATATAAAAGGAGAACATCTTTAAAATGAATAATTAAGGGGTGAGAAAGATAGGTATTATGAGAAAGGAAAGATAGAATGTGGTAAATTATAAACATAAAAGAGACAAGAAAATAATTTTACATTGAGGGAAAAAGAAGAGAGGTAACGGAGAGTTAATGAAGCTTATTCATCAGATTTGGCTTAAACAGGAATAAAATACACACCCAGTTGGCTATAGAAATTTATCTTACCCTTTGCAAAAGTAGGAAGGGAAGGATATAAGATAAAATAAGGAGGAAGGATGATAGAAGGGAAAATTGATGGGAGTTCCTCAGAAACAAAACACTTTTGAGAAGGGACAGGGTGCAAGGAGATAGAATAGAATAATGGGGAGGGATAATATAGTTAGTGATAATAATTATGAAAAAAAATTTTGATGCAAGTTTCTCCAAATCATTTTCAAATATATAGGAAACAAATTAAATGTATAAAAATAAGAGATATTGTACAATTGATAAATGATCAAAAGATATCAATAGTTTTCCGGTGAAATAATTACAGCTATAAATCCATATGGAAAAATGCTCTAATTAACTAATTATGGGAGAAGTGCAAATTAAAACAATTTTGAGGTACTATCTCATACCTATGATATTGGCTAATAGGACGGAAAAAGAAAAATTATAATTGGTAGAGGGGCTATGGAGAAAATGAATTATTAATGCACTGGTATATTGTTATAGTTATGAATTGATTTAACCATTCTATAGAGTAATTTGGAACTGTGCCCAAAGGGCTATAAAATCATGCATGTCCTTTGATCTAGTAATGCTACTACTAGGTCTGTATTCCAAAAAAGATGAAAACACATACAAATCTCAGACACTCACACAGAGGAAAATTATGTATATATACAAAATATTAATATCACCTCTTTTCTGGGGTCAAAGAATTAGAAATTGAGGGGATGCTCATCAGTTGGTATAAGAACGAATTGTGGTTATATAATTATGATTGAATATTATTATGCTATAAGAAATGATGAGCATGAGGCTCTTGGGAAAATCTGGAAAGACTTCCAGGAGCTAATACAAAAAGAAATGTACTATGCACAAAACAACAGAAAAATTATAAGCTAATCAGTTGTAAATTATTTAGTTATTCTCAGCAAGACAATGCCCAAAGGCAATTATATTCATCCCCTGGAGAAAGAACTGATGGTATCTGAATAAAAATCGAAGCATACATAAAAAATTTTTTTTGAAATTTTTTTTGTTGTCATTGCTTTTGTGTTGGGTCTTTTTTTTATTTTTGTTTGTTTTATATTGTGTTTGTTTGTTTTAGGGTATATATTTTCGTTCACAGTGACATGACTATTATAGAAATGTTTTACAAGGATATATAAAAATAAAATGTATTGAATTGCTTGCATTTTCAATCTGATGGGAAGATGGAAGGAAGGAAAGGAGAGAATCTAGAACCCAGCTGTAAAAAATGATAATTTTTTTTACATGTAACAGGAAAAAAAAAAAAAAACTAAATAAATGTTGTTAAAACTGTATTTGGATTGAGTACTCTCAAGTTCAAGTCCAAGTTAAAAATCTAATTAAACTTAAATGGTTCCATGTAATAAAATTCCTATTTTGTATAAATGTTATTTTATCCAAAAAAAAAATGCAGTTCATTATAATAAACACTTACTAACTAACATTTTGTAATTAAAAATTTAGTGAAAATGATTGCTTCACACTTGGGTTAAAATATTAGCTTCACAAATAAAAGTGTAAATAGACAAGTTAATGTAAAAAATGATGATTTAGTGGGTTTTGTTTTAAATTTAACTTACTTTTATAACATGCAGCACAATAAGAGTGAAAAGGATGAGAAGATAGCCAACATTTGTGTCCTAATATGTCTTTAACATATATAAAGAGAAATCTGTTTCTTAAATAAGAGAAGTGATTATTTTACTGTATTCTATCTTGTTCAGAGCATATTTGATGAATTTGATTCATTGTGGAACCTAAATTTTAGAAAGAACACTGACAATTTAGAAAATGTCTAAGAGAGCCTCCATCATGACAAAATGCCATCAGGCCTAGTCATACAAAGAATAGTTAAAGGAATTGATGTTATTTACTCTGAAGAAAAGAATTAGGAGTTACTAGAAGATACCAAATAAGAGGGGGATAGAGTTAGCAAGGGAATGGGTTATTTTTTTTTCTTTTTGTTTATTTGTTTGTTTGTTTGCTTTTGTTTTTGTTTTTTAAGCCAGAAATGTAGGGTGGAGCCAAGATAAAGTCAGAAAGGGTGGAGCCAAGATAATAGTCAGAAAGCCATTCTCACTGGCTCAGTAGGGGAGCAAATCAGTGGAGCAGCTTCCAGTCCTCCATCAAAAACAATTCAAATATCAAGGGGCAAAAGTTGGGATTACCCATGATCTAGCAGATTCTATAATTAAGAATTGGGTGGCCTAGAATATCATATTCTGAAAGGCAAAAGACCTAGGATTACAACCAAGAACTAACTACTCAGAGAGACTGAATAGCATCTTTCACTGGAGGAGATGGAGCTACAGTGAAGTAAGAGATTTTCAATCATTTGTATTGAAAAAAACAGAAGTAAGCAGGAAATTTAATCTACAAACACAGGACTCACGAAAACCATAGAAAAGTAAACAGGGGAAAATATATATTTAGACATTAAATTATTTACAAGTCTAGATGGGAAAGCAGGATCTATAATTCCTGAAAATTGTATCTGTCAACAGGGCAGGCAAAGGTGGGCTGAGGACTGAGGGTGTGATTATGAATTTATTCAGATGTGATGACATAAAAGAAAAAATATTAAAGGGTGGGAAAAGAGGAAAGGGAAGATATAATTGGACAATTAGCTTACACCAAGAGGCTCAAAAGACCTATTGAAGACTGGGGGAGGGGAGGGAAGGAAGGGAGGAAAGTCTGTGAAGTTTGATCTTATCAGATTTAGCTCTGAATTAATCATTAAGTTGGATAATGGAATTTCTTTAAACCTATAAAGAAGTAGGAGGAAAAAGAGGAAAAGAAAAGGGAGGAACAAGGATAGAAGCAATCTAACTGAAATTGATGAATATTTACAAAAATATAAATTGCCCAGATAAATAAAATGGGAAATAAAATAAATAGTCCCATTTCAGAAAAATAAGTTGAACAAGTCATTAATGAACTCCCTAAGAAAAAAATATCTCTAGAGACAGAAATTCACAAGTGAATTTTACTAAATATTTAAAGAACAATCAATTGAAATACTATATAAACTCTTTGTAAAAAGATAAAGAAGGAATACTGCCAAATTCCCTCTATGGCACAAATATGGTGCTGATATCTAAACCAGGAAGGGCCAAAACAGAGAAAGAAAATTACAGAGTCATCTCCCTAATAAATATTGATGCAAAAATTTTAAATAAAATATTAGAAAGGAGATTACAGCAACTTATCAGTAAGATAATACACTATGGCCAAGTGGGATTTGTACCAGGACTGGAGGGCTGGTTCATTACCAAGAAAACTGTTACCATAATTGACCATATAAATAACAAAACTAACAGAAATCATACAATAATCTCAATAAATGCAGAAAAAGCTTTTGAGAAAATATAACACATATTCCTATTAAAAACACTAGAGAGCATAATGATAAAATGAACTTTCCTTAAAATAGAAATCAGCATCTATCTAAACCCTACAACAATCATAATTTATAATGGAGAGAAGATAGACTCATTCCCAGTAAAATCTAAGGTAAAACAAAGATGCCCATTATTACCACTATTATTAAACATTGTACTAGAAATGTTGGCTGTAGCAATAAGAAAAGAAAAAGAAATTTAAAGTATTAGAATAGGCAATGAGGAAATAAAACTATCAGTTTTTGCAGAGGATATGCTGATATATTTTGAGAAGCTTTAAAAAAAATCATCCAAAAATCTAAACTTATTGGAAACAATTCACAGCTTTATACCCACACAAATTATGAGCATTTTCTGTATGTTACTGCCAGGTCCTTCAGCAAGAGATAAAAAGATAAATTCCATTTAAAATTACTGTAGACAAAATAAAATAATTGGGAGGGTCTACCTGCAAAGATAAATTCATATATGAAATTCATATATGAATACAATTGTAAAACACTTCTCACACAAATAAAATCAGATTTGAATTTGAAATTTGAAAAATATCAATTGTTCATGGCTGGACCAAGCTAATATAATAAAAAAATGACAATTCTGCCTAAATTAATCTACTTGTTCAATGTCATCTGCTAAATCATCACTGCTAAATCAAACTGCTAAAACATTATTTTATAGAACTAGAAAAAATCATTACAAAATTCATCTGGAAGAACAAAAGATCAAGAATGTCAAGGGAATTAATGAAAAAAAAATACAAATGATAGTGGCTTAGCAGTAATAACCTAAAACTATGTTATAAAGTAGCAATAATCAAAACCATTTGGTACTGGCTAAGAAATAGAATAGTGGATCTGTGGAATATATTAAATACACATACCATAATAATTAAAGCCTATAGCAACCTAGTATTTGATAAACCCCCAAACTCCAGCTTCTGGAATAAGAATTCACTATTTGACAAAAATTTCTGGGAAAACTGAAAAATTATGTCAGATATTTCGCATAGACCTTTATCTCCCATCCTATATCAAAATAAGGTCAAAATGAAAACCTGATTTGAGCATAAAGGATGATGCCGATAAACAAATTAGGAGAACGCAGGCTAATTTACCTACCTATCAGATCTTTGGAGAAGGGAGGAATTTATGACCAAAGAAGCTCAGTATGAAAGGCAAAATGGACAACTTTGATTACATTAAACTAAAAATTTTTGCACAAAAAAGCCAACAGAAACAAAATTAAAAGGGAACAACATAGTTGAGAGAAAAAATCTTTACAGCTAATATTTCTGATAACTGTCTTATTTCTAAAATATATAAAGAACTGTGTCAAATTTATAAGAATGCCATTCCCCAAATGATAAAAGATATGAATAGATAATTTTTAGATGAAGAAATTGAAGTCTTTAGTTATATGAAAAAATGCTCTAAATTATTAGATTAGAGAAGTGCAAATTAAAACAACTCTGAGGTACCACTTCATACTTCTCAAATTGGCTAATAAAACAGGAAAAGATAATGATAAATGTTAGAGGGGCTGTGGGAAAACCGGGACACTAATGCATTATTAGTGGAATTGTGAAATGATTCAACCATTCCGGAGAGCACTCTGAAACTATGACACTCAGCAGTGTCATTACTAAGTCTCTACCCCAAGGAAGTTAGAAAGAAGGGAAAAGGATCCACATCTGCAAAAATATTTGTAGCAGCTCTTTTTGTGGTAGCATAGAACTGGAAAAGGAGTGAATGTCCATCAGTTGGGGAATGGTTGAACAAGCTATGGTATGTGAAGGTAATGGAATATTATTGTTCTATAAAAGATGAACAAGAAAGGCCTGAAAAGATTTACATGAACTGATACTAAGTGAAACAAGCAGAACCATGAATACATCTTATACAATAACAGCAAGAAAGTGAGATGATCAACTATGAAAGCATTGGTTCTTCTCAGTGATTTATTAATCCAAAGAAATCCCAATGAACTTTGGACAGAATATGCCATCAGCAGCCCAAAAAAGATCTAAGAAGACAGAATGTAAATCAACACATGTTATGTTCACTTCTTTTCTTTTTTTTTTTTTTTTTTTATTTCTCCCATGTTTTTTTTTTTTTCCTTTGGCTCTGATTTTTCTCTCTCAACATGATTCAAAAACAATTTGTATTAAAATAAATAAACTTCCTACAATAAAAGAGCACACAAGGGAAAAAAGGAAATTTGGAATTCTGACCAGAAAAGGATGGTTCTAGAAATAATAGAAGGCATATGCTTATTTTTAAAAGCAAGTGATATGAAATAGAGATACACATTTTTAGAAAAGAAAATCCTATTATATTCTATTATCTGTATAGAAATGCTGTTTTGGGGTATTGAAATTTATTTAAAACATTAAAGTGAGATAAAAATTGATCCATGTTTATTAACATCCTAATAATATTATGAAAAGAAAAAAAGGATGAAGAATATATTCCTATGAATTGATGAATTCAGTTATCATTATTTATCTATATTTCATATGAGTTCTTCACATGAATAATGATCTAAAATATAGTAGAAAGACAATTTTAAAAAGCACATATCACTTCCAACAATCCCCATTTGTTTTTGGCTACAAAAGATTATATTATATATATATTCTCTTTTCACTTTGAAATATCAAATACCATAACTTCAGAAAGAAAGGAAAAAATAGGGAATGTTGTTGCCTTCAGAAACACTGAAGAAATCCATGAAGGATTTAAATAGTCTTATGGATATTATTCATGATTATGTGTTTGACAAGGGAAACAAAAAATCATACATTTAAAGTTAGAAGGGACTATAAGAGATCATAAAGTCAATCCCTTTTTTTACAATAAGTTGATTTAAAAAAAGGTCAGTGATTTGCTCAGGGTTACACAGGTAAAGATAGCATTGTCAATTCCCTCCATTGGAATACAGATGTTCCCAGCTCCTATTATAATGCTCTATGCACTACATCATACACTCTCATCAATGGCATATATTATGGGTTTTTACTTGTGACTGAGTCACTATCCAGATCTCAGTTTGAAACCTAGAACAACATTCAGAAGGGAAAACTCTGAAGAAAGGGGCTTAACATCCTTGCACCACATCCCCACACCCAAGTGCTAATAAAATGACAAAGAAAGGGCATACAATGTAGCCTAAGTAAAATAATAGGGCATTGTGGAGAAGAGATAGGATAGTTTGCTCCAGACAGATAAAACTACGTTTTCCATCCAAATCATCCCTTTTCCTCACTCTGTTAGAGAATGTCCAGGAATCAAAAGTCCAAATCTCATCTCCCATTCCACTAGTCCTATTTTCAGCCTTGAAATAACCATCATCAAGGGGAGCAACCCTTGTTGAGAAGGGAATTGCCATCTCTAGCACTGGCTACATCAACTACTGCCAATGAACAACTTAGACCAGGAATATCAGCTTCTCCTAGATCATTTGTCTTGCTTCCAATTTGGTCCCTATGATCATCATTAAGGAAAGCAACCTTTTTCAAAAATGTGACTTTTCATCTGCCTCTGTAAGTATAGTATCTCCTCCTTCCATTCTCTCAATTCCTTATATCTATAGCTACTAAAGACCTATGGGGGGGGGGGAAATTCTTGCTAGCACTTTGAATTGCTAGAAATATTTTTTATTAATGAAAATTACATTAAAGGAGATATATCTAGGAGATATATTACTATCTGCTTTATTCTGATTTGCCTTTCTATCTGACTTGCAGCTGAGATACTTCCTCTATGTATTCTTTCTATTAGAATATAAGTTCCTTTTGTGCTGGGATTATTTTATTTTTCTATTTAACACTCCAGGGCTCAATATAACACTTTATACATGGTAAGTACTGAATAAATGTTTATTATTTCATTCTTTCTTCTGAAGCAGATAAGATACCACAGTGGATTGAATTATAGATCTGGAATCAGGAAGACATGAGTTCAAATCCAATCCCAGACATTTACTATTTATGTGACCATGGGCAAAAACATTTAAGTTTTATTTACCTAAGTTTCTTCTGGGGGTAATAATATTATCTCTTTGTTGCTATGAGGATCAAATAAGATAATAAATGTAAACTCCTAACACAGTATCTGGCACATTATAAGTGCTGTATACAAATGCTGTAACAAGTTATTGTCATTGTTGTTTCATTCATTTCTATAAGCAGTGGGTAGGTTAATAGAAAAAAGATGGACAGTGCAAGTGTTTCAATGGAATTCAAGAAATAATCAAGGAATCATTGGAAGATCTCCTCTCTGTTAGATAATTTAAAGAAAAGAATAAATAAGAACAAAAATGATGAGAAAGCTTGGATATTCTTTGAAATGCACTTATAGAATTAGCATCCATGTTCATGATATCACAGCACAATTGAATTAAGTTTAAGCCTTAAGCTTCAATCAGTGACCAAATTGTAGCAGCACACTGTATTTTTTTTTCTTTTTTTAACCATAATTCAGTGCCTCTGAGAAAAATCATAAGCACCTACTATTTTCAGCCTAATTTCAGGGAGCCTGCAAACAAAACCCTCTAAATATTTATTAAAGTCTTGCTTGACAGACAACACACTAGCTTATCTTAGAATAGAGATGTGATGGAATCATTTCATCAAATGATTCATCATTTAAATCAAATCATATTACTAAAAGGAAATGCCAAATATTCAACCTTCTAATGCTATGCTACACTCATGCATTAGGGAATTTATATACATACATATATATATATATATATATATATATATATATAGAGAGAGAGAGAGAGAGAGAGAGAGAGAGAGAGAGAGAGAGAGAGAATAAAGAGATATCAAAAATTCTTTAAGAATTTGCTCATGATACCAGCATTTGAAAATGAATACAATTCAATTAAAATTCAACAAACATTTAAAACCACTTGCTATGTGCTGGCACTATGCTATGCATTGAGCATACACAAAGAAAACTGAAATAGTGCCTGCCCTAAGATCATAGATTTAGAATGGAAGAAATCTTAGAGATCATCTCCTTTAACCATCTTTTTAAAAAATAAAGAATAGAAGAGCCAGGGAGTTTAGATGTCTTTCCCAATATCTTTCAGTCATTTTTCAGTACTGCACAACACTTTATGACCACATATGGGGCTTTTTGGGGTAAATATACTGGAGTGGTTAACCATATCCTTCTCCAGATTATTTTACAGATATGTAGATTGAGGTAGACAGTGTTTAGTGACTTGGATTTAGAAGACGAGTTCCTGATTGTATGTCGAAACTGCCACCTAGTTGCTCTACAGCTCTCCAACAGCTTACAACTATGAAAATTGAGGGAAAATCTTTCTTTAAATTCAATCTTCTTTCTACATGTTTCCTTCAAAGACTAGAGGAACATGTCATTAGCAGGATGGGTTTAGATAGATGAATAACACTTGTATTTGAATAAGTAAATAGGGAAGATACACAGACTAATTTCAATATTTGCAAGGTACTCAAAAAAAGTCAAAAATGTGTAGTGCTAAAGGCAATAACTGAACAAAGCTTTAAAGGGAGATGGAGTTGCAAGGAGCAATGAGTTAGATTACTCTTGGGGTTGAAGGAGAATCTGGGCAACAATTTTGAAGTGATAGATGTAAAGGCATATATAGGATTCTTCTAGTCCACTAATATGATTGGACTGAAGAATACCTGAAAGGGAGTAAAGTACTTTGTAAAGTCTTGATTATAGAAAGTTATAAATATTACGCTAGGAGTTTACATTTTGTTGAATAGACAACAAGAACACACTGAAGCTATTACACTGAAGCTATCTGAGTAAAAAGCAATGAGATCAGCCATGATTTGGCATTATGTGTGCATGATGAGTTAAAAAGAAAAGACACTGGAAGATGGAACATCATATTCCAAGATAGTACTAAATCTATTGGCATATGCTTTGTGACATTTGTAAAGACAGTAATAGTTGGATTTATAGTATTGTGCCACAGTTATCTTTTATTGTCTTGACTCAGTTTCTCTAATTGTTCTGTGTTCTGTCTCAGTTTTTCTAATTGTTCTGCCTCAGTTTCCCTAATTGGTCCTGCCTCAGTTTCCTTAACTGTTCTGCCTCAATCCCCTTAGTTGCAAACCCTGTCCCCTCCAGTTCATTAAGACTGATATAACTCAGAGCTATTTACTCTAAAGTTATAAATTGTCAATATATAAACTCAAAAATGGGGAGTGGCTGGAGATCTGGGTTCTTGGCCTGGAGAGGCTGGCCCTCTGGATTTGTTTCCAGAGTCTCCAGGGAAGAGATCAGTTTTCAGTTGCAGCCACTAAGGCAGAAGAAAAAAAAAAAAAAAAAAAAAAAAAGAAAAGAAAAACTTAAAAAAACCTGTATTTGGTTTGATTCAGTTTATTTGTTACTATTGTAAGTTATGCTTTATGGAGTTATTTAGCTATTCACCATATTGTGAATCTTAAAAGTTTTGAAGGGAAAAGGAGAGGAGAACGCAGATGATTTATGAAGGATTGATTTGTAGGAGCAATTAAAGGTTTGCATGATTTCAGGAAGAAAGAAAACTATTAGGAAGATATTTGGGAGTAGAAAGAAGAGGTGGAGGAGGGAGAAACTGGAGAGGATACTTTGTCTTCAAAGGTAAAGTTTCAACTCATCCCCCCCACACACATACACACACTGCTTTCTGTTTCTTTAGCAATGGAGCTAATTAGGACTTGTGTGTCTGTTCTGTTAGTTAACTCTAGAGCTGCAATAACTTCTCTCCGGACTATTCTAAGGTTTCCAGATAGCCCCTAATCTGTGTGTTATTTTAAAGAAACTTTCAGATTCTTTTATGTGGTATTAGGATATTCTGTATAAGTTTTAATTGATTGTATTGGGTCATCTTGAGGTTATTTAAAGGGCCTCTGAACATAATAGTTATTTTTTTCCTTTGTTCTATTGAAAATGTTTCCATTATGGACAATATGCAATTTGAGATATTTGTTTATATATTGGATATTTTTAAAGTAAACTGGTTTGTATGCATAATGTTCACTTATGAAACATCTAATTGAATATGATAATTGCTCTAAGTTGTGAACTTACTGAGACAAATTGCTTACTGTGATCAATATAAGATCATGGTAAAAAATCTGTTTGGGATTTATTTGGAACTTTGGTTGATGGGATTTGTTATTTGAAGTAAAATTTCTTGGGCTTGTGGTTAATGTTATTTGGAAGTTTTAAACCTCCATTGGAACAGTTATCTGGAGTAAAACTGTGTTAAAGCTATTTGCTTAGGGATCAGTTTTGATTACTTATGTTATATTACAGTTATGTCCATGTATTTTTTCCTCCTGTGACTGATTTCTATAATCAGAGCAATGGTCAATAGAAACTGTTAAAGCAATTCAATTATGTCATACCTTGTTATTTACCAAACTGATTAAATGTTATACCTTGCAGTTTCGAACCTGGTTATATGTAATCATATCCTAAATACTTGGCCAAATAAGTATTTTTAGCCTGGTTATCTGTATGTTACTGGAGATTTGTATTTTTTTTTAAGGATTCTAAATGATAAGAGGACAATTAACAATGGTCTGTGAAATATAGCTGCTGTTTTATTTATTGGGAATATAGAGGACAACCTTTTGTACTATGAAGCAAACTTATCTCTTCACATGGGAGGTTGCTGGCTCTTCACATTTTATAGCAGTCTTGTGAACCAAGATTTTCTATCTCAGACTGTTCTAATCTCTATTTGTTAGATTTATGGGTTTTTTTGTTCTAGATTTTGGTCAAATTATAAATTATTGAACCCCTTCTGGGACACGGATTGGCCCATTTGAAGTTTTGGTAGCAGACAGCACACCACACCCATCCTCTCCTGGACTGAGCATCTTGGCCCATCCTCAGTATGAAGCAGTTTTTGAGAGACCATCATCCCTGCTCTTAGTGTACTTTGGACTGATATGGGGAATTTGGGAACACTGATTGGGTTATCTATTAATATGTGTTTAAGATTTGGGATGGGATTTGTTAAAAACTGTATAGTTATGTTTGAGGGATTTTTAAGAAAATTACTGTACTAATCTGTTATGTATAAGAATTTTGATTCACTTTTGGGATTTATATGTAGGATGGTTATTTGATAATTCCTTTCCATGAGAAACAAAAGGGAGGAAGAGATAGGAAACTTGGGAAACTGGTAAATTTTTCTCAAAATACCTGAATGAATGGGAAACCATAATCATTATTCAATTTACCTTAGGCACTTCTTCTCTACCCCTTATCTCATTAGTTCAGATTGAATTTGGAAGTCTTAGTCTTTTTTTTTTTCATTTTTATTAATGTTAACTTATCTCTATTTTGCCTCAGTTTCTCCAGCATTACAATAATGGGGTTAGTTTGATAGACTGAATATTCACATAACTAAAGTATGTGTACACTTTAATTTTCAGAATGAGATTGAGATGTGGGAGAGAGAAACACATTTTTGTTAATATAATAATAAAAATCTCACTTTTAAAGTAGAGGAAAAGGTAGTCCTTGTCAAGATCAATCTCTTAATTTTCATCATTGGTCCCCTCTTATCTCCTTCAGGAGCTTATTCATTCAAATATTCATTCACTTTTCTAATATATAATCTTTATTGTTTCCTGTGACCTGCCTTCAAAACATGAGCAGATTGCCCCAGTTTTTAAAATCTTTTATTTGACCATTAATCTATTCCCCTATTCTTCCCTTTCTCTTCTCCTTTTTATACTTGTTGCTTCTTATTTCTTCTTAACTCTTTAAAAATCTGGCTTCTAATTTACTTAAATGCTAATTCCTAAAGGCCTTTTACAATGTCCTCATTTTTCTTGTCCTCTTTATTAGCATTTGACAGTGTTAACCACCCATTCCTCCTCAATACTATCTTCTCTGGGTTTTAATGACACAAAACTAACCTAGTTAATCACCTACCTGTCTAAATAGTCTATCTCAATCTCAGTCAATTTCTCGAACCCAAGAGGAAAATTTTATATTTGACCTATTTAATGTCATTCTATTTAATTCAGTCTAACATTTCAACATTTCATTGATTTAAACAGACAGGGTTATCTATTTTATACAGTTTTGTGAAATAAACAAGTTTGATAAACATGCCATCTGTGCTTTTATCTAAGACACTATAAAACAAAAGTTAAACAGCACAGGGCCAGGAAAGTATTTCTGGGACATTTCACCAGAAATCTTTTGCATAGTTGGTGTCAGACTATGACTAATTTATGAGTCACAAAAGTCGTCATTCCACTGGTGGAAAATCCACTTTAATTATAGTGTGATCTATATCTCTTTATATTTCCAGAAGAATAACAATAAAATTTATCAAATGCTTTACTAAAAAATCTAAGTAAACTATATCTATATTACTCTCCAATCCTATCTACCATTTTGGTAACAGTGAAAAACAAAAACAAAACAGGTTTGGCATAGTATTATATATTCTTGATGAAGCCAGCCTATTCTCTATGATTACTGAGTCCTTTTTGAGATATTTCTTAATATCCCTTAAATATGCTCTATGAATTTGCTAGGAATTAAAGTTAAAGTTACTGGTCTATAGTCTGCAGACTCTATTAGCTTCTCTTTCTAACAATAAGGAGACAGTGGAGCACAAAAGGAGATAAAACGAATTGATAATCCACTTATTGCCATGGGATTGAAATACTATGTTTATTTTCTCCTTCCCAAAGAGTAACATGTAAGCTCTGGACCAGGCATATGGCCCTGACAAGAATCATTTTGGGAATGCTTGTCCTCAAATGAAAGAAGAAATAGGCTATCTAACTTCCACCCCTAATGCTCTGGTAACATATTTAAAATTTAGGTTGAGACTCATATCTAGGATCTCTATAAAGAGGGTCATAGAATGTTACTAAAATAGACATGAATATGTGTATGTGTGTGTGTGTGTGTATGTGTGTGTATGTGTGTGTGTGTGTGTGTGTGTGTGTGTGTGTGTGTGTGTGTGTGTAGGACAGATATTAACTAAATACAAAAGAAAGGCTTAACACATAAAAGACCCACAAACATAGATCAGCAGAAAGATTTACAAGTGCAAATTATTACTGTTATTCTCTTCTGAGTAAGTTGAGTCTTATAACTATCAAAGTTCTTAGTTCTTGTGGATATATTCTATGTCTCCCAGATTATCATTTAAAGTAGATGTATTTTGGTAAGCTACACAAGAGCTTGTTCTCTTCTTTGTGTTGGTAATCATTAGCTTTAAAAGAACTGGAATTAGTATAGAAGACTCATTTTCCTTTGCCACCAATTAGCTCTGACTAATACATATATATATATATATATATATACACACACACATATATATATACATATATATATGAAAATACTATATATATGTATTACATAGGTATAAATACTATATCTATCTATCTATATCTATATCTATATCTATATCTATATCTATATCTATATCTATATCTATATCTATATCTATATCTATATCTATATCTATATCTATATCTATATCTATATATGAACAAAGAGTATACTCTTTGTTCATGGCCAAGAGTGGCTAGAGTGAAGAACCTAGTAAGCCAATCCTCCTTTTGCTAGTTTCTCATGTGAAATTCGTTTAAATAATATCCATAAGATTTCCAGCTACAAGGAAAGAGAATCTAGAGGGCAAGGATATTGCCATTTAAATCTAACATTTTTTATTGATCAATGACTAGTAATGAATCTCTTCCTCTTAAGACACAAGCTATTTAGAGCTGAGTTCCACATGACTAGATACAAACCTCAAAGCTCTTGTGGTATCTACTCGAATCAGAAAAAGAAACTAAGTTATGTGAGACGGCTCTTGACACACTATTTTAAAATAAAATTCTCTTTATCAGTAAGCAAGAAACATTAAATGAAAAGTCTCTTCCACTGCCTCCTCACCCTGCATTAAGTTTCTCTCTAGTTCAGCATTATCCTGATGCTATCCTTGATAAAATGTCTTCATATTACAGACTTTGGGATACCATTGGATCCCTTTCCTAAAGGGCCTTGTCTCCTGAGTTCCTTGGGTCTTTACATTTGTTGTTTAGTAGTTTTTCAGTCATGTTTAACTCTTCTTGACCCTATTTGGAATTTTCTTGGCAAAAATACTGAATGCTTTGCCATTTCCTTCCCCAGGTCATTTTACAGATATAGAAAATTAAGGCAGACATAATTAAGTGGCTTTCCCAGAATAACACAACTACTAAGTGTTTAGGGCCATATTTCAACTCAGAAATATGAGTTTTCCTGATATCAGGCCTGGCACTCTATTCACTGTACCACCTAACTACCTTACCTTAAGGTCTCTTCACACCTCAACAAAACTTATCTTTACAAAATTTATTTGAAAGTGAATTATATATATATATATATATATATATACACACACACACACACACACACACACACACACACACACATATATATATATATATATATATGTTTTGTTTTTTTTTTTTCCTAACTGAGGCATGTTTTGAGGAACTAACTCAACAGAATTGCTGATTGAGATTCTGCAGGTTCTCTTAAAAAAAAAAGCCTAGTTGAATAACTATAGAACAGTGTTTTTGGACCACCTCCAAACACAATCATAAAACAATACTTGGCTTTCCCTTTAATCTAACATTTCTTGCCAGACTCCTGATCCATGTTTCTCTTGACTGAAACTGAGCATGACAAAACCACAATGCTGCCAGTTTTCATGCAATACAGGACATAAACATGAAGCCATCTGTGGGCACCTCCCACCAGCTTAGCTAGGACCAGAAGAGAGAGATTTCTTTAGAACTAGTAATATAATATTATTCAGCATGTTCTTCTCTATCTTTAGTTAATTTGGAGATTCATAGATCTCTAATTCTGTGAGATACCATGGAAATAAAGCAAAATAAATATTGCTATATCCCTTTTGTAGTGCACTTGCCTCTATTGCCTATGTTTACTTCAATAAATTACAAATTCTAATGATGTTACCTTTATTACAAATATAACATTTAAGGCAGAAAGCCAAAATATCTGAAATTCTGAATGTCCTTTTATCAATAAATATTTACTACATATTATTATATTTCACATACAATACAAAGTGCTAGCAATCAAAAGAAAGGGTCAAAAATAGCCTTGTCCTCAAGGAGCTTATATTCTAATCAAGAATGTGTTTGTCAAAAGGTACCCATCGCAATCTTTTAATTCTATGCTTTTCTTCTTAGTCTATCTTTACCAACTTTTATTTTTTCTTAGAAAAATTCCATGTCCCCCATTTCCTATGATGTTCAACTTAGACTAAACCCACTTTCATACCTGCTGAAATGATCAGTGCCATTCATTCTAATCCCACCTGTGCTTAGTCTCTTATATCTTGAATGTGCCTACTGACTGCTGTATAACTTCATCGACTTTATACTTGCATTTATTCATGTCATTTTTCTGACCAAAAGCTGAAAATGATTGGCTATTGACAACATAGGTAAATCTCAATGATTTCAAATAATAAATCCTGGGAAGCAGTCAAATCATTAGAATTCACACCACATATTTCCACTGGGTTGGAACCAATTGCCATATTTTACCTATTTATAACTTTAAAATACTTGCAACCACTTCACAAGATTTATTATTCTACTAATTGGGACCTAGCTTACATGTAGTCTAAAGTGCTCTGAGTGACTTTCAAAGCTCTCTGTTATTTGCCCCCACTCTATTCCTTCTGTCAGTATTTTAATTTGTAAAATAGTACTGATAATGTTTGTTGTATCTTCCTCCAGGGTTGTGGTAAGGATTAGAAGAGAAAATGTATATAAATTAATAGTGTGATTTTTGTTTTTCAGCCATTTCAATTGTGTCAAACTCTTCATGATATCAGTTGGGGTTTTCTTGGCAAATATATTGAAATGATTTTCATTTTCCTCCTCCAACTCATTATATATAGGAGGAAACTGATACAAAATAGGGTTAAGTGACCTGCCCAGTATCATACAGCTACTAAATAGCTGACGGCAGATTAATACTCAGAAAGTTGAGTCTTTCTGATTCCAGGTTAGTTACTCTATCCACAAAGCCACCTAGCTACTCCAATAAAGTGTAATATAATTATTAGCAAATACTCTTCCCTTCCTACTAGTGATATGCTGATTACTCATCCAGATGAACTTTCATTGCAATTATATAGGTCTAGTCATTGTTTTCTCTTTGTTTTGCTTATACCAATGCCCCTAAAAAAACAGCTGCTCTTCTCTTCTCAATTCTTTACATATTATCCAGTCATATTGGCCTAGTCCAGCTCCTCCATAAAATCTTATCAACTTCTTGGAGTTCCTAGAGTACATGAGTTACCATTATATAAAGGAAAGAATCTGAATCTGAAACACAAGAATATTATTAGATCTCAATGGTCTCGTTTTGTAAAACAAAGTTACAGAAGGTAATATTCTTCAATGTCCTTTCTAGGTTTTGTATTCTACTATTAAATGTGCAATTTGAGACAAATTACTTAACTTGTCTGGGATAGATTACTTAACCTCTTGGGACAAATTATTTAATCTCTCAGTTTTCTTGACTGGGTGTTGAAGTAGATAACTCCTATGGTCCTTTTAGCTATAAATCTAGTACATTATTACTTTAAATAGAAATCATAGTATACAATTTAGAAATTATGTTTTGTGTTTTATAACATTTCTTTTAGTTGCTTCTGGTCACCTTAAATTTTTAATGTAATGTACTTGAAATTATGACTTCAAAATTGTTCAATAAACATTCTTTCATGAATAAATCACATATCTATCATTTCTTGAAAGATGAAAATGACCTATTAAAGTACATTATAATAAAGATTGTTTCATTATTTATATTTGTAATCCAGGTGCCTACTACAGGCCCTGTCATATAGAAGATGATTAATAAATGTTGGTTGATTGGTTGCTTTATTCCCTATACTGATAGAATTTAAATCATGATAGAAAGGTAAGCTCTTTTTCTAGAATTATTGAGTTCATTATTTCTTACATAACAAAGTTTTGCACAAAATATAGAAGAATGAAATAAGGCCTAAAAGAACGTTGTATAGTCATAGAAATCTTGTTTCAACAGTGACTTTGAGTGAACAAGTTTATTTGTCTATTACAGTCATCCAAATTAACCATAAAAACACCTATGAAGATACCAGCCTGAAATCAGGAGGACCTGAGTTTAAATCTGTATCTCAGACACTAAACACTTCCTAGCTGTGTGTCCCTGGGCAAGTCACTTAATCCTAATTGTCTCAGCAAATACAAAGAAACAAAAATATGAAGACAGATTTCATCAAGAGGAAGAATTGATAAATAGTAGTATGTATAGAATAATTATTTAATGGCAGCATTTTGCTGAAGAATGGGACTTACAAAGAGATGTAAGACAAATACATTTAAGAGACTGGGAACAATTTGAATGTCACAAAGATGTCAAAGATTCAGCTGAGTTCAGAACACTGAATATTGTGTAGTTCATCTGAAGCACCGATGAAGTACATTGATGAAGGAGTACTGCTAATTAGGAATAGTTTAAATCAAATTGTAGAGGATAGGTACTATGCTTACTGCTTCCATGGCAACTAGCACCACGTTGAATCTGGAGTCAACTGACAGACAGACTGGACACCAAATAATATGGGCATGAGATAAACATTTCTTCATAAACTGATTGGAGAGGCTTCTTCATTTTTTAAACCCTAAGTAAGATAGTTAGCATTTATATGTGGTTTTAAGATTTGCCAAACAATTACATATGTTATTTCATTTGATTCTTACAACAATTCTGGAAGGTAGGTGTTAATATTTTCCTCTATTCATGTTCAGAAGTTAAGTGCCTTGTCCAGGATCACAAAAGAAGTAAGTTTTTAAGGTATATGCATTCTGGTCTCCCTGATTCCACCTCCAACACTTATCCATAACATTATCTAAATACCATAATCCACTAGAATTGGAGTCAATTGTCCTTTATCTATCTCTTCTGTAGGGTCTTCTACAAGCCATTTAACTTCTTTGTGCTGCTTCTTCATCTGTAAAATGACAGGTTTGGACCAGATAATTTCTGAGGTCATTTGCTCCTTTAAGACTATTGTACAGATGAAACCAGCTGACTTTAGATAGCTTAGGAAAGGAAATAGTCGCTTCTAAATATTTTTATCTTGTGAAATAATATGTAAATTACAACTGAGTTTGCAAGAAGACTTAAAAAGAAATCTGTATAGCTCACCTTCAATTAGCAAAATTCTTCCATATATGTGTTCTATAATTAACTATAGGAGAAAATGTTGTAACAGCAGCTTCAATGTTAAGAAAGCTATAAAGGGTATTTATCAACATGATCTTCAAACCTACTTTAAAAGATAGAGAATTGTTGCAATTTTGACTTGTAAAAGCTCATTATATCATCAGTAAAGAAATCTAATTCCCGATGATAGCACTGTGTCTCTAAAATTACAGTAATTTGGGAAACTAGTAAACATTTCTAATTAGATCAGAACTGACTTTATTGCCTTATCTTTCTTATACCTATATTTTATATCACTCTAGCTTAATTCAAATATATATATATATATATATATATATATATATATCATAACAACAAAATACCAAGTACACTGAAGAAAGGAATTTTAGGAGGAGGCAAAAAAATTCCTTGCTATTAATTTGTTAAAATTAATATGAATGCTTTTTTTACTTTTAAATAGTTTGCAGTTTGTATTTTCTTGGATCATACTGAAAGAGTCAGAAACAATTAATCCAATTGTCCTCACTTTCAGATAAAGAAGTTCAGGCCCAAAGGATTTCTCAAAGGTTGGCACTGAGTAAATAGGATTAAGATCCAGATTGCATTATTCCAAATATATATTGTTTTCATCAAACAGATTTAACAGAAATCTCCTTGTGGGTTGGTTCTATCCTGTGGCATTTCAGAAAGATCTTAATTCAAATTTGGCCTTAGACATTCACTTAACCACTGCTTAGAAAGTCAAGTAACCTCTCCTCTTGTAGTTCTAGTCTTGCCTCCTGAACTATATAATACTCATGATTTATAATACTAGTAAAAGAAGAGGTTCAGGTTATTGCTTCAGAGAACCTATGTATTAAGGAACACCTGATATGTTTGTGGACCAATATAAAACTTGAGATATCCAGGCTGAGGCCTTTAGGAACATTTGTGTAAGTATTAGCTTGTAGGAGAAAATCTGCTATATTCAGGTGGAGATAAAATAGGGAAGAATTTGTACAAATAAAGGCCATAATGTGAACCCTGACCTCTCACTCCCTCCAATCATCTTTGAGTTATTGTGTAGAAACCATTTAAATGTCCAGTAGATGTCTATAATCTAGTCATACATTTCCCCATAAATATCGTGTCCCCATAGTGTCAGTGGGATAACATACCCAGGATGAGGCAAGGTCACAACACAAGATGTTGTCCAGGAAACATGTGTTTAGGAGGTTGTAAGGCTAGGGAATTGATGGAAAGAACATTTTTCGATGTCTTAAAAATAATAGGCCAAGTGTGGATTCTCTCATTTATTAGTTCTGTTACCCTTGGCAAGTAGCACTTTGGAGCAGTAAATTCATTTTTTTTTTTAAACAGTCCTTATTGCTTTAAATGTGTGAGGATCCTAAGTTACTTGTAGATGTGAGGTTATTTAATGTTAGATCTATATTTCAAGCATAATTTCTATTGATTCATTTAAAATAATTACTTTTTAAAATGACATCAAAATCAGGTTACCATATGTAAGACATGCTGGTTCATAAGCACTCAGTGACAAAAAGCACTCAGTGACATAAAGCATAAACAAGTATTTCACTTTCACTTTAGTTCTCCACAATCAGAAAATCTCATTCAAGAGCCTTATTTTCTGACATGCCTTGGCATTGATATCCGTCCAACTCTGATCATCTAATTAGAGAAACATGGCAATAGCTGCAAAGAAGAAAAATTCATTTTCACTGCAAGTCACATGAACCTCTCAATGACTTCAGATCTCTCAAGTTTATGAGATACTCACCAACATTGGGGCAAAAAAATTGGGGGATTGTTATGTGGTCATTTGTGTTCAGGGGGAAAAAAATTCATAGTAAAAAAGATAGCTAGAATTTTGAGGTCTAGTCTCTGATTTACTTATAGCACCTACTCCCACTATCTTACTATGAAAAATCAAATTATCATAACTTCTCTAGGGGCTAGAACACATAAGATAACTCAGTTTTTTTTGTTTTGTTTTGTTTTGTTTTGTTTTTTCCTCCAATGCATCTCTGAAAAATGTGGGGAATTATTCTAAATGGGAGTGAGGGAAAAAAAAAAAAGCAAATTTGGTTGAGCCCAAGACTAGAATAGAGCCCTACAAAAGTGATTAAGCACTTGGAATTGATGAAGTTATATCATAAATTCCATAAATGACATACAAATGTAGTAACCACTAAGCTAAGGTAAAATGGAAAGAAAATCTCCATGGGAATTCCCAGGAAGAGCTCAGAGAATCGGATATGCTTAATAGAAAGGAAAAGAGAAGTCTTGAGTGGATAAAGACATTCTTTTCAAAACCTATTGAATGACTTATCCATTGTAGTTTGTTTAGTGGCTAATACTCAGTAAAAGAGCACCTTTCTCCACTCTGTCATGGGACAAGGACCAAGTGGGAAGTGTGAAAGGGATAGTTCATCATTGGAGGACACACTATTGTGCATAGTCATGATGAAGACGCCATAGCACAAGTCTCAAAGGAGCTAGCTGTAATATAGATTCAGCACTACATGGAAAGTACTCTAATGGGAATATTTGTCACCAGAAGTGATGGGGACTCGACCTTTCACAGGTGAGATGGTCACTCATACATTAAACAAATATGCATATATATGTATATGTATTTAGTCCCTTATTTTTCATTATTAGCTCTGTTCCTTATCACTTATATGACTTCGAACAAATCACTTATCCTGCCTCAGTTTCCTCATCAGTGAAATGAGTCACTAAGACCTCTGAGATCCCTTTCTACTATTAATTTATAAAATCTTATAAATTGGAGTTTGGACTTACTTTAATTGGGGACAGAGTTCTTTGTAATTCTGTGCAGATATGCCTTCTCAAATATTTGGCAATTAAAGAAACTTTTAGAAGTATTAAAACTAGGAAGGAATAATGGTAACGGTTATGTAATTAATCACATTTAAGTGACTTTATATAAACATTTTATAATTCATTTGAGTTTTCCAAGAAGAGAATAAGTCATGATTTCTTGGAAAGAAGGGCTCAATTTTACAAATTAGCTATCATAATTATAGCTAACATTCAAATAGTGCTTCTTAAGTGCTGGTCACTGTGCTAATGAACATTACAAGTATATCTCATTTGATATTCACAACAATCATTCAAGATAGGTGCTATTATTTTTTCCCTATTTTAGAGATGAGGAAAAAATATCTGAGTGAATATCCGAGGCTCAATTTGAATTTAGTTCTTCCTAATTCCAGACTCAGTTGCTCTAACCACTGTGCCACCTCATTTTCTAATTTTATACAAAATCCTCTCCAATTTTAATAACCTTGACTGAATCTTCAATGTATTCTCTATGAAATTTATCCTTACTTTGGTTTGTATATCATGTCAAATTTTTTTCATTTATTTTTCTTCCTTAGACTAGTAAAATTAAGTATTTGGACAAATTTATGTCAATGGAAATAGACTAATGGAAATAAAGTTTAAAAAATTATAAATTAAATCCTAAGTCTGCTTTCTAACATGACTATATCATGGTCTATATTGTATCTTTAGTCTAGGATTGTGTGCCAGAAGGGAGAGATTGATGATGCTGTCTGTATAGACTTGGAATTTCAATTTTGAGGGGCCTGGTGGGTTAAGATTAGCAGGCAAAATACATCCTGATATTTAGGCTTAGGGGACTTACCATTTCATGTTATACCTATAGATGTGATTGTTTTTTAATTTCGTATATAGTTTTCAACATTCATCTTTGTATGATTTTGAACTACATTTTATTTTTCCTTTATTTTTTCCCTACTTCCCAAGGAAAAAAAAAGATTTGATATAGGTAATGCAGGTACAATCATACAAAACATATTTCCACATTAGTTATGGTGTGCAAAAAGATTCAGATCAAAAGGGAAAAATGAGAAAGAAAAAGCAAAGAATACACACAAAAAAAGCTAAAATAGCAAACTTTTGATCTGTACTTGACTTCATCATTATTTCTTCACATGTTGTTAGCATTTTCCATCATGAGTACCTTGGAACTGTTTGGAACAATTTCATGCTGAGAATAGTTAAGTCTATCATACTTGATCACCACATAGTATAACTGTTACTGTTTAAAATGTTTTCCTGACTTTGCTCACTTCACTCACCATCAGTTCATAAAATCTTTAAAGTTTTTCTGAAATATACTTGGTCGTCATCTTTTTTTATTTGTTCATTCTTTCATTTATTTGTTTGTTTAGCAAAATTGTACTCCATTACATTCATATTCCACAACTTATTCAGCTATTCCCCATATGGGCATTCCTTTAATTTCCAAATCTTTGCCACCACAAAAAGGGCTGCAGTAAATGTTTTTGTAAATATTGGTCCTTTCTCCTTTTATAATATCTGTTTTGAATATAGACCTAGTAGTAGGACTGCTCAATCAAGGAGTATGCACAGTTTGATTGACTTTGGGGCATAGTTCAAACTTACTCTAATCTTGGTTGCATTGGTTTTGTTTGTGTAAACAACGTTTTTTTTTTTTTTTATAATGTAATCCAAAATTATTCATTTTACATTTCATAATGTTTTCTATCTTATTTTTGGCCATGATTATCCCCATAATCCAAAGACCAGACAGGTCAACTATTCCTTGCTCTCCTATTTGCCTCTGGTAAAATGCTTTATATCCAAATAATCCATTTTTGCTCTAATGCATTGTTAGATACTGGGTTTTATGTAGTTTTTGCCACTCTGTTTTCCAGTTTTCCCAGCAGTTTCTTTGAAATACTGAATTATTATTACAGAAGCTAGAATCTTTGGGTTTATCAAACAGCAGATTATTATGGTAATTTGTTAATATAGATTTTCTATAGTAGGAAACCTATTCCACTGATCCATCACTCTTTTTTAGGCAGTATTAAACAGTTTTGATAATTGATGCATATAGCTTTAAATCTGATGAGCACTTTCTTAATGCATTTTTTAAAATTAATACCTTTGATATTCCTGACCTTTTTTGTAGTTGAAATTTGTTATTATTTTTTCTAGCTCTATGAAATAATTTTTTGGTAGCCTGATTGTTATGGAACTCAAGAAGCCAGTTAATTTAGACAGGATTGTGATTTTTATTATACTAGCTTTGCCAGCTCATGATAATTGATATTTTCCCAATTGGTTAGATACGGTTTTATTTTTATAATGTAAAGGGCTAGAACTGAGCAAATGCACTTAGATAATGGAGAACATGAGACTAATTGCCAATTGGACAATTCTCTAATAACATGTTTGAAGGATGACCCTCCCCAACTATTCTGTGCTGGTTCAATTGGTGGGACAAAAAAGGGGAAGTGACGCGTGTGGGTGGAGTAAGAGGAGGAAATTGAGGCATTCTCCTGGCAGTGGAGAGAGAGGAAGGTGGTGTGGAGATTACTAGATCTAATCCCCTGTCGGCTACCTCAAAAGACCAAGAATAAAGACTTTTGATTAGCCTGACTCTGGCTGATTTCTGGGAAGACAGAGTTCCAGCAGTGTAATAAGTGATTTGTAATTGTATTCCTATGATTCCTGGGTTTATCTTGGCCAGTAGACTCCTGAATATTTTATATTGTCAACAGTAATTTCTCTATCTCTTACTACTAGGTTTTGTTGTCATATATAAAAATACTGATAATATATATGGGTTTATTTTATATCCCAAAACTTTACTAAAGTTATTAATTATTTTAAATAGTTTTATAATTAATTATTTAAGATTCCTTAAGTAGATAATCATATCTTTCCCAAAATGTGGAGTTTTGTTTCCTCATTCTTTATTTGAATTCTTTCCATTTATTTTTCTTCTCATTGCTCAAGTAAACACTTCTAGTACAATATTAAGTAAGAGTGATGATAATGGGCATTTTTGTTTCACCTCTAATCTTATTTGGAAGGCTTCTAGCTTATCCTCATTACAGATAATGCTTGCTGATGTTTTAGATAAATAGTGTATATCATTTTAAGGAAACCTCCATGCATTCCTATGTTCTCTAGTATTTTTAATAGAAATGGATGCTGTATTTTCACAAATTTTTCTGCATCTATTGAGATAATAATATGATTTCTGTTAATTTTTGTTATTGATATTTTTCATTATACTGGTAGTTTCCCTAATATTGAATCATCCATTAATTCTTGATTATAGCATATTATACAGCTGACAAATTTTTTGCTAAAATTATATTTAAAATACTTGCATCAATATTCATTGGAAAATTAGTCTATAAGATTTTTTCTTTGCTTTGACTGTTCCTGACACCATATTTGTGTCATAAAATGAGTTAGGTATGTTTCCTTCTTTGTCTATTTTTCCAAATAATTTATATAGTATTGGAATTAATTGTTCTTTAAACAGTTGGTAGAATTCACTTGTCAATCCATTTGCTAAGGGAGTTCATGAATGCTCTGTTTAATTTCTTTTTGTAAAATGAATTATTTAAATATTTGATATCTTCTGGGCTGTTTATGTTTTTGCAAATATTCATCCATTTCACTTAAATTATCAAATTTATTGGCAAACAATTGGGCAAAGTAGCTCCTAATTTTTGCTTTAACTTCCCCATATTTAGTGGTGAAATCATACTTTTCACTTGATACCAGTAATTTAGTTTTCTTTTGTTCTAATCAAATTAATGAAGGATTTATCCATTTTATTATTTTTCCCCATAAATCAAGCTTAGTTTTGTTTATTACTTCAATAGTTTTCTTACTTTCATTTTTATTAATTTTTTATGATTTTCTAAATTTCTAATTTGGTATCTAATTGGTTTTTAAAAATGTATTCTTTTTCTAGATTTTTTAGTTAAATGCCCAAATCACTGATCTCCTTTTTCTCTATTTTATTCATGTAAACATTTAGAGAAATATAATTTCACCTAAGAATTGTTTTAGTTGCATCCCATAAATTTTGGTATGTTGTCTCATTATTGTCATTCTCTTTGATGAAATTATTGGTTGTTTTTCTTATTAGTTGTTTGACCCACTCAATCATTAGGATTAGATTATTTAGGTTCCAAGTAGTTTTTAGTTTTTATTTCCCTGGTCCATTATTACTTGTTATTTTTATTTCAAAATAATATGCAAATGTTGTATTACTATTTTTGCTTTTCTTCATTTGATAGGGAGATTTTTGCTCTAATACTTGCCTAATTTTTGTTTAAGGTCTATGTATCACTGAGAGAATCCTATTTCCTTTTCTCCAGAGGTATATAATATCTAATTTTTTCTAAAATTCTATTCAGCTCCTTAATTTCTTATTCATTATATGGTTAGATTTTTCAAGTTCTGAGGAGAGATTGAGATCCCCGACTAATGTAGTTTTATTGTCTATTTCTTCCATTAACTCACTTAACTTCTCTAAGAATTTGGATGCTATAATGTGTTATTTTTGTATTTACTGTTCGTATGACTTCATTATCGATTGTACCTGTTAGCAAGATATAGTTTTCTTTTAATATCTGTTTTTCTTTCACTTTTTCTGAGATCAAGATTACTAGTACTATTTTTTTTTTGGTTGTTGTTAATTTTAGTTGCTGCATAATATAGTCTACTCCTTTTATCTTTATTTTGTGTGCATCTCTATACATGTGCTTTTTGTAAACAACATATTGTAGGAATCTGGAATCTGGCAAATAGATAATTCTTCACTTCTGTGCAATCATAGGCTTGAAATAGAAATGAGGATACAATAGGAGAACAAAATAATTCTTTTTTTTTTTCCAAAGGCTATTTACTATCAAAAAATTCCCAGTGATGAAATGTTTCCAAGTGGTCTTGAAGAATTCATTAATCAGCAAAAAATGAATTCCTTTCCTTCATCAAATCATACAACTTCATAATGAGAAAGCAAATGGATATCAGAACTATCCTAAATAGCAGTCCCCTGAAAGTAGTCATCCATCATTTGCTTGAACTCTGAGAATGATGAGCCATACCATTACCTCATAATGCATCCATTTTAATTTTTTACAAGTACAATTTTTGAGAAATTATGTCCTTGAATTGAATCATAAATTGTTCTACCTAACTTTTACTTCTTCCTAGTTATATACTATGCTACCAAGTAGCAAAAGTTTGTTTTCTCTTCCATATGACAGGCTAGCATTGATTTTTGGATGGCAATCAAGTCCTCATTAGATCTCATATTCTCTGTTATCTAGGCCCAACTATTTCAAATATCAGATAGATTTTAGTCCTTTGCACTCTTCAGATTGGACTTCAGCTTCACACTGACCCTCCAGAAGTCTAACTTTACATTAAATTAGATGTTATTTCATATTAGATGTCATATTTCAATACTGGGGCTTGTTAAATAATAAGATGAAGTTGATATTTGTTTTATGAAAATGACTTGGAGGGTGTTTTTTTTTATTTTTATTTTGCAGAAGAGAAGCAGGGATGAGAGAGAGAGAGAGAGAGAGAGAGAGAGAGAGAGAGAGAGAGAGAGAGAGAGAGAGAGAGAGAGGAGAACACTAATAATCTGAGAAAGGCTTCAAGTAGAAATGGCATTTGAGTTGTGCTTTGAAGGAAATCCAGAAGTTCATTTCATCAAAGGTCTTTAAATTTCAATGATCTACTACATACAAGAGAGGGTTGTCTGCTGTAGTGAGTACAGAGCCAACCTTAATCAAAAAGTTCTTTCCTTGGATACTTACCAGCTTTGAGACCCTGAGCAAGTCATCTAACTTCTTATTGTTTTATGTAAATTTTTTAATTTGTAAAACAGATACTGCCCAATTGGAAAGACATTCAGTGCTCTTGGATAGGCCGAGCAAATATAATAAAGATGACAATACTCCCCAAACTAATCTATTTATTAGTCCTATAACAATCAGACTCCCAAGAAACTATTTTAATGACCTAGAAAAAATAACAACAAAATTCATATGGAAGAATAAAAGGCCGAGAATTGCAAGGGAACTAATAAAAATAAAATCAGATGAAGGTGGTCTAAGTGTACCTGATCTAAAGCTATATTATATAGCAGCAGTCACCAAAACCATTTGGTATTGGCTAAGAAATAGACCAGTCGATCAGTGGAACAGATTAGATACAAAGGACAAAAAAGGGGACATCTATAGCAATCTAGTCTTTGACAAACCCAAAGATACCAACATTAGGGATAAAAATTCATTATTTGGAAAAAACTGTTGGGAAAACTGGAAATTAGTATGGTAGAAATTAGATATGGATCCACACTTAACACCATATACCAAGATAAGATCAAAATGAATCCTTAATTAAGGCATAAAGAATGAGATCATAAATAGATTAGAGCGACAGAGAATAATCTACCTCTCAGACCTGTGGAGGAGGAAGGAATTTATGACCAGAGGAGAACTAGAGATCATTATTGATCACAAAATAGAAGATTTTGATTACATCAAACTAAAAAGTTTCTGTACAAACAATACTAATGCAAACAAGATTAGAAGGGAAGTAACAAATTGGGAAAATATTTTTAAAAGCAAAGGTTCTGACAAAGGTCTCATTTCCAAAATATATAGAGAACTGACCCTAATTTATAAGAAACCGAACCATTCTCCAATTGATAAATGGTCAAAGGATATGAACAGACAATTCTCAGATGATGAAATTGAAATTATATCCACTCATATGAAAGAGTGTTCCAAATCACTACTGATCAGAGAAATGCAAATTAAGACAACTCCGAGATACCACTACACACCTATCAGATTGGCTAAGATGACAGGAACAAATAATGATGAATGTTGGAGGGGATGTGGGAAAACTGGGACACTAATACATTGTTGGTGGAGTTGTGAAAGAATCCAGCCATTCTGGAAAGCAATCTGGAACTATGCCCCAAAAGTTATCAAACTGTGCATACCCTTTGATCCAGCATTGCTGCTATTGGGGTTATATCCCAAAGAAATACCAAAATGTTTGTGGCAGCTCTTTTCATAGTGGCTAGAAACTGGAAGATGAATGGATGCCCATCAAATGGAGAACGGTTGGGTAAATTATGGTATATGGTATATGAAGGTTATGGAATATTATTGCTCTGTAAGAAATGACCAGCAGGAGGAATACAGAGAGGCTTGGAGAGACTTACATGAACTGATGTTGAGTGAAATGAATAGAACCAGAAGATCGCTGTACTCTTCAATGTTGTATGCAGATGTATTCTGATGGAAGTGGAAATCTTCAACATAAAGAAGATCCAACTCACTTCCAGTTGATCAATGATGGACAGAAACAACTACACCCAGAGAAGGAACACTGGGAAGTGAATGTAACTTGTTAGCACTACTGTCTTTCTACCCAGGTTACTTACACCTTCGGAATCTAACACTTAAGGTACAACAAGAAAATTGGATTTACACACATATATTGTATCTAGGTTATATTGTAACATATGTAAAATGTATGGGATTGCCTGTCATCAAGGGGAGGGAGTAGAGGGAGAGGGGATAATTTGGAAAAATGAATACAAGGGATAATATTATTTTTAAAAAATTACTCATGCATATATACTGTGAAAAAATTATAAATAAATACAATTTTAAAAAAACCAAAAATCAAAAAACAAAAAAACTATGGGTTGGAGAGAATTTGAAAAGATGGAGTCCTTGTATTAAAGAATTCACAGGTCTAGAAAAGCAAACAAAATCCTTCAACAGGAATTTATTATATATGCTCATTTCTGTTTCACTTAAGTGGCTTGTGCAGCACAACTCTAATTTTTAAAAGCCCTGTAGATGTACATTGACTATTAATATTTATGATAACTTTGTATTCTCAGGAGGCTAGATAGGCTCTTAAAAATTCTGCTGACATTACACAACCCACTTCCTTAAATGCAAATTTCTCTGGACACTTGTCTTTACTAAACTTTATATTGGATGGACCCTTTCTTCCATGTTGTATTTTGCAGGTGCTAGGCTGACAAGATATTTAGGTTACAGAACCTGAAGGTAGAGGAATAAATCATCAAATATTTCTGTGAGAGCTAGTTTGACCTTGAACAGGGGGTTCAAACATTGCAGGCCAGAATTGGCAATAAGAAAAAGTAAACTGTTTTGAGTAAATAGAGGGGCCCTTCCTTTCCTGAAGTGATCAGAGAAATGGAGAAATGATAGGATTGTGTCTAAGCCTTCTTTCAGCAGGTAGCACAATCAGTCAAAGATATTCTATGGAAACAACAACAACAAAAAAGAATAAGAACTACTTATTTAGATCACCTCCACCCCTCCCCCAAACTGTGGAGATAATGAATGCCCACAACCCACTTCCTCCTGGACTTGTGGAGATAATGAATTGCTGCCTAGAATCCTCTTTTGTTTGTGTTCTTTTCTCTTAGGTTATTTTTCATTTCAGTAGTCCCTGGAGGGTTTATTTTAGTCTCTGGATTGTTCAAGCCATAAAGACAGTTTTCAAATTCACATTGATTGCTAAAAAAGGACAGGTCTGGTCTGAGGAGGAAGAACAAATATGAATTTCTCTGTAATACGTCATGGCAGAAAGAATGAGATTTGGGATCATAGGACAGAGGATCATAGTCTCAGAGTTAACAGGGGCTTAGATATTTTTTTCCTCAACTAAATTCTTTTTAACAGATAATAACCTCTTTTAAGAGAAAGGCTATTAAAAAAAAATGTTATTGTTTCCCTCCCCACCTTCTTAAACCATATGCAAAAAGCAAAGACAGGATAGAAATCTGGATTCTAATTCCAAATCCAGCTCTCATATTGAGATACAATTTTAGTAAAATTAATTTGGATAGGTTATAGAAAAGTTTAGGTATATTTACTTTTATCAAATTAAAGATATAAAGAAGTACTAAATCATGTGGTCATGTCAGAAGACAACATGGGCAGTTACAAATTTCTGCTCTGTTTGATAGAGAGGTTCAGAAGTGAAAAACATATACAATCATAGAGAGATGAGATCTGATAGGAAGAATGACGATGTATGACAAAGTTTAGTCTATGTGAACCAGATCTATCCCAGGAAACCACAGGTGGGTGAATGAAGTATGAAAAGTTATTGGGATAATTGAGTGCTCTAGCTGTTAACAAAATGGAAAAGGACAAGATTGTCAATTATGTTATTTAATGGATATAGGTTTGAATGGATGTAGGCTGTATAGCTTCTAAGGGAAATATAGCAGTGATCCTGAGCTCCTGTGACCCTAGAGTGCTATTGTTCTAACAATCTGTCTGTCAATGATTCTAAAGTCTTTCAGCTTTAGAAATATAATAATATAGTTATATATTTCTTCCCCTAGATTTTAAAGAAGATATAGCAGTGATCCTGAGGTCCTCTGACCTTAGAGTGCTATTATTCTAACAATTTGTTTTCAATAATTCTCACTCTATTGTCAGATAGTTAATCTTCTGGTCAGTGATAACCAAGTTCCTGAGACAATAGTGAATAGACCATCCCTCAAACCTACCTGTAAACCATAAAATTAGCAAATAAGTATCATGAAACTCTGGTCTCTCTAATTTTATCCTATAAATTTATTTTCTTTTTCCTGCTTCTTTGCTAAATCCTTTTGGAACTCAGTCCATGTCAATTGGCATTACAATTACAATAAACTTTGCCCCTTGGCTAGAAGATGGATTCAAACTTGCAAATCTTTTGAGACACTTTGCAACACCAGTCTGTAATCACAACCTTTTGGGGTCTCCTTGAGAAACTCAACAGTTTCATCCTTTAATTCCTCATAATAATAAGGGAGAGGTTTAGCTGGACTATACAGTGGATAGAACATTGAACCTAGAGTCAGGAAGACTCATTTTCCTGAGTTCAAATCTTGTTCAGATGTCTTACTTATTGTGTAACTCTTGGCTCCTTAGTCCTTGTGGCCTCAGTTTCTTCATCTGTAAAATGAGCTGGAGAAAGAAATGGCAAAATACTTTAGTATTTTTGCTAAGAAAACTCCAAAAGGCATCATGAATAGTAGTCAGGACAGAAAAATATCCTAAACAACAATAAAACTATATGGGAGACAATTTGTTAAAGTTAATAGTTGACCTTTGAGTCAAAAAAAATATGAAGTCAGTTCTCACTGCTGATACATTCAGATTACAGCACCAGGGACAAGCCACTAACATTTTTGATATGTATTGATAGTTGGAATTTCCTCATCAGGAATCCCCAATATAGATTAAATCACAGATCTGCCCCTCAAGCCCAACAAAATAATACAATACAAGTCCTTGGAACATGCACATATATTTTGTTGCCTTAATATCCTGGAGAACAGAGAGATACTTTTTTGCCTAAATTATTTCCAATCAAATCATGTGAAAATTTTGCAGGAACAATATAATTTCATATTCCTTGGTAACTGAACTCTTTATTTCTAGCTGCTTGTAATATTTCATTCTTTGACTTGAACATTTAAAATTTTAGCCACGATAGCCACCACTTAGCATAAAGTCTGGTACAGAATAGGTATTTTATAAATATTAACTGACCAATTGATATTTCTGACAGTTTTCATTTGGGAGTTTTCTTTTAAAAGGTGACCAGTAGATCCATTTTACTTTCATTTTGTCCTCTGGTTCTAATAAGTCTGAACCATTTTTATTCGTGATTTTTTTGAATTTTCCTTCAATAGTTGAGGTTTTTAGAGAGTGGAATACTTTTAAGCATAATCTGTTTTCCAAGCCATTTTTTTTTTAAATAGGAAATTCTATCTTTTTTTTTTTGCTATTATTTTAGTCTTTGATTTTAGTATAATCTTTCTTTTTTATCCTATGAAGCCAAAGAACTTTGGATGATTCACTCTAATTTTCAAGTAGTTTGACCAGCGGAACAAATTTTACACTTACTGCAGTAGGCTGATAATTCTTTTTCCATTTTTTTTTTTGCCAAAGATTTAATTAAATTAATATCATTCATTATTTTAATAATTAAATTCTTATTTCTCTCAATAATTTCAGTAAAGCTTGGGGTAAATTTGTGATTTTCTTTGAGACATTGCCTATAGATGATGTAGGTCTTGAACATCCCTTTCTACCTAATGATTTTAAAAATTATTTTAGCATATTTTTAAGAATTTGTGGAATAAAACAAGTATTTCAATAATGTAGTTTAATAAAAAACGTGATTTCAGTTGAAATTATCATGTGCAACTTGCTATTCCTCTTAAATATTTAATAAAGTTATCAAGTAAATTTCTTTTTGTTTCCCCATTTTTTCCCTTCCTTTCCTCTCCTCTACCCTGGAGATGACTAGCATCAAATACAAATATGTACAAAGATATTTTTGCTCTGTATACAGTGAATATCTTTCTTCACATGTCCTTTGTAGTTACTCTGGGTATTTATAATGGTCAAAATAACTTAATCACTAAAAGTCATTCTTAAAAAAATCCTACTATTAATATATACAACATTCTCTTCCTTACACTTATTTTGTTCTTCATAATTTTGTGCAAGTCTATCTATATTTTCCTAAGATCATCAAGTTCATCATTTCGTATAGCACAGTACTATTCCATCACAATCATATATTACAAGTTGTTCAGCCATTCCCCAATTGATGGGCATCCCTGAAATTTCTGATTATTTGCCACAACAAAGAGACTTGCTATAAATGTTGTAAAACATATAGGTTCTTTTTCCTTTTTTCCTAATCATCTTTGTAAAGATGCCTAGTAGAGATATTACTGGGTCAAAGAGGATAGATAGGTTAATAAATACTTAGGCACAATTCCAAATTGCTTTCCAAAATGATTTGTGTATCAGTTCACAATTTTACCAACAATAAATTAATCTCCCAATTTTGCCACATTCTTTCTAAGATTTCTTGCTTTCATCTTTAATCATCTTATCCAATCTAGTAGGCAAAATGATATCTAAAGGTTATTTTAATTTGCATTTCTCTAATCAGTATTGATTTAGAGCATCAGAACTTTTAATTTCTTCCTCCAAAAACTACCTATTCATATCTTTTGACCATTTATCAACTGAGAAATGACTTATATTCTTCAAGATTTTACAAAATTTTTTATATTCTGTAACGAGACCTTCATATGAGAAGCTGTCTATAATACTTCCTTCCCCACTTACCCCCCCCCATAATTTTCTGCTTTCCTGCTGATCTTTGTTACATTTGTTCTATTTCTACAAAACTTTTTTAATATATTTAATATAATTTAAAGTATCCATTTCATACCTAATGTCTCTTTATCATCCAAGTTTTTTGTTGTTGTTGTTGTTGTTATTGTTGTTTTGTATATTTGTTGTTTTGTATATTCATTTTCCCAGTCTTACACCTCGAATTGCAATTTGTTTTTTGATAATGGTGGGCTGGCCTTTGGTACTTATCTCTATTTTATGGGATTTTGGCAATGCTCTTGGAGTTCTTCAAATACGTGAGCTGCAGGTAACTAGGGAATCTCTGCACCAAGGTGAATTACAATGATGGGTGAAGGGTAGAGAAGTAAGGAAGAGACAAGATGCAGTAAATGAGGCTGAGCTATACCAAGGCAATCTGAGACAGTCAAATCTAGGACATAACTCAATTAATTACCTTCAGAGTGTAAATTCTGTGAGGTTCTAAGGTCTGATTCTCATGTAGAGAGAAATGGCTACAAGCTCCAACAATTTTCCTCTACAACTTTTCCAGGCTCCAGACTTCCTGCCCCTAATACTCAGTTTCAATTTCTAGGCTTCTCTGCTTTTCCTTAATCCTGGCACCATAAAGTTTTTGTTGGTTGTGTTCTGGAACCAGACTTTTTCTGTTGAATACAATTCCTAGCACCTATTGATGTCTAGTCATCTCTTTGTTTGGAAAAGAGATAGAAAAATGTACTTTAATTTCTTCTTATAGTTCTTAGATTTTATTTTTTTTTTTTGGTTCTTGCTGAATACTTATGAGAGTTGTTCTTCAACTACTTATTCTAACATCCTAATGAAAAGCCTGGAACTTATATTGCTAAGGGGTTAGTAAATATGAAGAGAGAATATGGCACATAGAGGGGACTAGTAACAAGGACTTCCCTTTAGTTAGGGAAGTTCTTGGGGATGTTAAGTGGAACAGTCAGAAAAAGAAGTAGAAATGAAGAATGATGAAGGGAGGCTACAGTAATAAGGTAGATAATGTCTGAAGTGAATACAAAAATTCACAGTACAAAGAACTGAGTGACTTAGCTTTCCCCAGCCATGGTTTTTAGTTTAAGAGGAGTAGGACCAAATTGTTGCATTGATCGCTTCATTTCCTATTGAGTTAAAAAAAAAAGCAACATATAAATCAGTGGTCCTCAAACTTTTTAAATAGGGGGCCAGTTCACTGTCCCTCAAACTGTTGGAGGGCCAGACTATAGTAAAAACAAAAACTATGAACAAATTCCTATGCATGAGTATATATCTTATTTGGAAGTGAAGAAACAAAATAGAAACAAATACAATATTTAAAATGAAGTAAAGTTAAATCAGCAAACTTACCAGTATTTCAATGGGAACCATGGGCCTACTTTTGGCCAATGAGATGGTCAATGTCTGGTTCCATATTTGTCACTGCTAGTCATAACAAGTGATGCAAGTGTGCATCCGTGAGTCTTGATCTGGTTGGAGATTTTAAATGTTTCATTCTAGAAAAAGCTGTTCACAGACATAAGTGCTGCCAAAGAAGGTTTCCATTTTGAGTGCATGGTTCCTGAGATGAGGATATATGTCAGAGGGGAGAGATGGATAGAAATTATGAAGGCTGTTTGACTTGAATGCGTCTTTCAGAGTCACAATTCTGCAATTCAACTAGTTCCATTTGGTAAATTGTATCCACATTTTCAACGTCAATAGAAAATGGGTTATGGAAAAACTGTTCATGTCCTGTTCATGGAGATGAAGCTCTTTAAATCTAAATTGGAATTCCTTTTGCAATTTTTCAATGAATCCACACATGTTTTGTTTGGGAATGCAATCAGCGTTTTTTCTGCTAACAGATTTTGAGTTGTTGGGAGATGGCAGAAGTTTTCCCCTTCATCTGTTTGATGAGGAGGACTAATTTTGCTTCAAATGCTTTGACATGTGATTGCATATCACAGATGAGCTTCCCCTTTCCTTGAAGTTGCATATTGAAATTGTTGAGTAGCTCTGTTACATCTGTCAGAAAGGCAAAGTGTTATTTCCATTCTGCATCATTGAGCTCTGGTACTTCTTTGTTTTTTGAAAGCAGAAAAGTTGTAATCTGTGGAAGTAAGTCATAGAAACATTTCAAAACTCTCCCTCAACTCAGCCAAATGACTTCTGTATGATATAGAACATTTTCATACTAAACATTTAGCTCAGACAGAAATTCCTGAAATTATCTGTGATTTATTGCATTAGCTCTAATGAAGTTAACACAAGATACCACCATTTTAATAACAGAGTCCCACTTCAGTGATTTACTACACAGCCTTTGTTGGTGGATGAGGCAGTGCATGGCTATAGGATGAGAATGGTTATGTTTGTCCATCTCTTAATTAATATGCGAGCAATTACTCCTTTCTTAGACCCCACCATGCTAGGGACACCATCGGTTGTCACACTGGCTAGTATAGTCCAGTTCAGCTCCAAACCATTCATAGTTTGGCAAACCTTTTCATAGATGCCCTCTCTTGTAGTTGTTCCTTTGATGCTTTGCAGTGCAGCAAGCTCTTCTATAACTGCAAAACAATCATTCATCCCATGAATAAAAATTAGAAGTTGTGCAAAATCACGAACATCATTGCTTTCGTCAAGTGCCAAGGAAAAGTATGAATGTTTTTTGTGGAGTTTTGCAAATTCTGGTGCAGATTGTCTCCCATTTCTTCAATCTTCTGTGTAATTGTAGGTCCTGAAAGAGTCACTGTACTAAATAAATCGGCCTTCTCTGGACACATCTCTTTAGCAACAGAAAGAAATTATTTTTTAACAAATTCTCCCTCCACAAATGATCGCCCAGTGCATGCTATTAGCTTGACTACTTGAAAACTTGCTCGCAGTGATGAAATATTTAGCTGCTTCTGCTTCACAAAAATATTTTGCTGAACTGTCAATGTATTTTTCAGTTTTAATATTTTATCTTTTCTCACTTCTCCAACCAAACAATCATATTTGTCTTTATGTTGAGTTTCATAGTGTCAATGCAAATTATATTCTTTGAACACAGACACTATATTTTGGCATATCAGACATACAGCTCTTTCCTTGTACTGCATGAAAAAGTAATCATAAGTCCACTTTTCTTTGAATACCCTACACTCCAAGTCAATTTTTCTTTTTCTTGACATCATTATTTCTAAGGGATTCCAAATTGCTATTAGTAAAATACATATACATATATGTATATATATACAGCGCTACAAAAACAATATACTAGCAATCATTTTGCCCACACAGAGACATACAGACTGCAATGCCCAACTTCCTCCAAGCTGTCTCTGTGCTGTGATCCCTCCATTTCCCACTCTCTCTCCTGCTTCAGACCTTCACTGCACACAAGTCACTGCTCAGGCAGCCCTCCCAAATGCCCTGGCTTCCACTGAATCTTGGGATCAATTCTCATGATCCAGTGCTGCATGATTGTACGTGCTGCACTCATAATTGATCATAATCTCAGGCAAGACTGCATTTATGTATAAACTACACGATATACTGTATGTACAGAATGAGCTTAAGTGACAAATCATATATTGGGGCTTCCAGGGGAGGTCATCATATGACTTGAAGCTGCACAAGTGTATGGGGAGGTCCCATAAGAATCTGGAGGAGGATGAAGCAGTACACCAGCTCTGCACCCCCTCATACTCAGGATAAGTGGGGGGCACTAAGGTCAGACCCCCAGTGATTATAAGGTGATGACATATGTTAGCAATATTCCATCTCTTTATGAAACGACAGAACATACACCCGATGATAAAACTGGTGACCACAGCAGTCAGACATGAGGGCACTATGGATACAGGGCCATGGCCTTGTACAGGAGCCTCACTCTGAGCAACAATAGCAGTCAGTACTGCAACATGGAATCCGTTACGTTGTCATTATAGCATAATGACAATGATAGAGTCAAGCTGGGGCTTGTAGTACTAACTGTTACTATACCCGTGCACCAGACACAGCCCATATATTCCCCCTGCAGCAGCCGTGACATGAGCAGCATGCACTGTACATCCCTTGCGCTTGTGTGTTGTGGTGGCTTCCGTTACTTTACAAGGCCAGGGGCCCTCAGTTCTCCATCTTCTGCATCTCTCTCCCTTTCTCACACCATACACCCCTGCCTGGGAACTCACCTCACCTCAGTATTGCCTCACACTCTTGTCTCTGCCGCCTCAGCCCAATGCCAGAAGTGTGAGTTGCTAACTTGAGTTTAGGTAGAACATCACTTCCAGTCTGATTTTGCCATAATCCTGCTGGCAGCATAAATGTCCTCAGCAGGCCGCATCTGGCACATGGACCATAGTTTGAGGACCCCTGATATAAATGAATAGAAATCTACTTCTGGCTCATCCTTCCTCTCTTAACACAGTCTTTATTTCAGAGTAAATATCCCCATACCCTTTAAATAGCTCGTTTTCATGTCCTTTCACTGTACTATGCATTTAAAAACATTATTCTTATTGTATACATCATTAATGCTTCTTTTATTCCTTACATTCAGAATAAAATAAATACAATTTTACGAAATGATAACATTATTCTAAAGAAGGGTACAAAGGATACATTAGATTAAAAAAAATTGTTAAGGTTCCTTGCTTTAGATACACACCAACTTGTGAATGTCTTTTTGAAAATGTGTCACTCCACTTTCATATTCCAATGCTGAGTAAAATGAGCAGGACCAAGAGATCGTTGTATACTTCAACAATAATACTATATGATGATCAATTCTGATGGACGTGGCCATTTTCAACAATGAGATGAACTAAATCAGTTCCAATAGAGCAGTAATGAACTGAACCAGCTATACCCAGTGAAAGAACTCTGGGAGATGACTGAACCACTGCATAGAATTCCCAATCCCTCTATTTTTGTCCACCTGCATTTTTGATTTCCTTCAGAGGTTAGTTGTACACTATTTCAAAATCCGATTCTTTTTGTACAGCAAAACAACTGTCTGGACATGTATACATATATTGTATTTAATTTATACTTTAACATATTTAACATGTATAGGTCAACCTGCCATGGGGGGAGGGGAAAAATTAAAACAAAAGGTTTGGCAATTGTCAATGTTGTGAAATTACCCATGCATATATCTGGTAAATAAAAAATATTAAATAAAAAAAATGTGTCACTCCAAACTCAATGTAATGATCTGAGAGGTTTCATATTCCAATTAAATCCTGTGTGGCAATCAGAGCATCATACTACACACTGAAGATACAAAGACAAGAAAGATAAATAAAAATAAAATGGACTTCCCACTCTCAACCTTCAGCCTCACTGGGGATTTACTCATGTTGTGATTTATATATTTGTCAAGATTTTTGGTTTTGTGGAAAATTTAATAGGATATCTGCATCTCTCAACAATGACTTTTATGTAAAACAAGGTCTGATTAAAAATATGTTCTGCAAATGCTTTCTCTTTTTTTTTTTTTTTCAAATGCTTTCAAAGAGGCCTCCTGGATAACCTTAGGGATGGAAATGGATTTAAAGCCTGTTTAGTTTCCATGCTTCAAAAAATACTCATCTCAGCATCTGTGTGGTGTTCCATCCATGGTATTCCAATCCATGGGTGCCAAATGGATTTGACTTAGAAAAGCCTGATCAGATTAGACAATGGCCTAGTTGTTTATGTTGATGAAACTAAAAATCTAAATGCTATTTTTGACTTTCCATTTAACAACCCCTACATCCCTCATTGCCTAACCAGGTCCTGGAATTATGCCATTATTGTCAAACTCAGAAAGGTTCAGATCAGGAATAGGGGAACATGTGTGCCTATTTGTAAGAGCATGGGAATCTATTTACATGAACTAAGCTGAGCTGGATGCATGTCAAAGATCTGAATGTGATTTGCTATGGAAAATTAAAATGAGACCATAGTGCCTAATCACATCCATAAGACCTAGCATGCACAAACAATATCTGAGTACAAGAAAAGCAGCTATAGGAGAGAAGACATTCTTCCCCCTTCAGATATTATCCATCACAAAACAATGAAAGAACTTTATATATTTTTTTCAATTTGGTTATGGCTTAGAATTTCCATTTTTCTACCTCAGTGGAGAAATAAAAAGAGGATCACTAGAAATGAGACTAAATCAAAAGAAGAGAAGGAACAAAATTTTACAGGAAAAATGCGTCTCAAAAATGTTTCTGAAAGAAAACAAAGAGTTTAAATTTACTTTTCTACTATAATTAGAATAACTTGAAACAGGTTTCTTAAGACTCATTTACTTTAAACCAAAATGTTGCATGTGTGTAAGTAGCATTTCAAATACATGGAAGTTTTTTTTAAATGAAGGAAAAAGAGCATTAGGTGGGTGATTCATAGCTAAAATCTTTGCTACCTGGCCAACTGGGGCTGGGAGATCTCTTAAGCTCTGGAGTACTGAGCTTCAGTGAACTGAAATTGATGTAGTATCTTCACTCAACTCAGTAGAACTATGGTGACTCTTTAGGAGTAGAGAGACATACCAAGTTATCTAAGTAGGGGGGCAGCTGATCTAGGACAAAAATGAAGCAGATCAAACTTTCTGTATGACCAGAGTGGAAATGGTCTTTGAGTAGTCCCTGTCCTTCCAAGATTGGGTGGGAAAGATAGATACACACACACACACACACACACACACACACACACACACACACAAACACACACACACACACGAGGAAGAAAAGAAGGAAAAATAAACAAGAAGTATATTTGAAGATGATAATAAACAAATAAAAATGCCACATATGAAAATATCTAGGATAATGTGACTTGGAAGCCCATTTTTTGAAAAGGATGGATTTTTTTTAAGTAAGAAGAAAACAAGGTGGAAATAACAGCTGAATAGAGCAAGATGAACAGATAGCATTACATATCTTTACTTTTTATAGATGCTAAAGTAAATCCAGAGTTCTCAGGATCAAAGGTATTGAACTGAAAGGATATTTGAAACTATCTAGTCAAATGCCCTCATTTTACAGATAAAGAAACTGAGACTCAAAGAAGTCAATCACCTGGTTGAATTCACATGGATGACAAAGTAAAAGAAATTCAATACATGTCCTCAGTTCTTCATCTGTAAATGAGCTAAGAAAGGAAATGGCAAACCACTGCAAAGAAAAGAAAGCTGGACTAGCTGGCAATTGTGAACTTGGAAAACTTTAGAACCTCGTATATCTTTAACTTAATGAGACATATAACTATGAGAATACCAGACTGAATTGCCAGGAATTTGCTTTTTATAGTCTTTCTATGGCCACAGTGGAGAAAGAGTAGATGATAGAAGAGGAACAACCAGAAAACTATTGTAACAGTTTAATTTTGAGGAGTTAAAATCTTCAATAGATGATTTTTTTCTTTACATATTTCATTCTCTTGACTTGAAGACAATTAAAAGTTTTTTTTTCCAGTAAAATGAGTACAGGGACTATCTCATATTTCATTCTGAATATCTAGACCTTAGCACAATTTTTGGCATGAAGTATTTCATAAATGCTTGCTATATTAACTATCACTAAAATGTAGACAAACATGCTAAATTCCTCTCCTTTGTGAAAGGACAAGAGAATGAGTTATGTCATGGCTCACTAGACATTTTGCAAATTTTCCCATGGCTTTATTAACCTATGGTCTTGGGTAATAGACTATTGGAGTTTTGCTGTTAAGTAAGTCCATTTATCTCAGCTACAATTTACTCTAGTAGATGTTGTATTTTTTGAAGACAAATTGCAGCACAAATCTATGACCTAATTGTCACCACACCTAAGCAATTCAGTAGCTATTTCCCCTGTCTCCCTGGTATTCAAAATTGATTGGGAAAGTAGGTAGATTGCTGGACCACTTGAAACTCCTGTGAACGGAAGGCTATCCCTTAGTGGGACATCGATAAAAATACACATTAGCCTCTTTCTAAAAAGGTCCCATTAAAAGCTGCATTCCATGAAATGGAACTTTTTCCCAATGATTTGCTCTATTTTTCTCTGTAGGTTAAAACAGCTGTGGAGGTAAAGATCTTTCTAATGGATATGTTAGTTTCTCATTTCACTGAGGCTGTTATAAATAGGCACTAATGATTTTTGGAAAGCTTGATGACTTCTTGCACATTGTACATATTAATTACCTAATGATTCTAAGGCCTCTGATGTTTTCTAAGAGAGCTGTGATGCTGATGTTCCAGGAAACCAAAGACTCTTCATTATGCATCTATAGGTGTATCAAAGAGATACATGGCATAGACTATAGAAATTGGCTCTGAGGGAAACTCGGAGAACTGTCTAGGTCAGTAATAACAGACATAAAACAGTCAAAAAGAAAAATCCAGAAAGTAGTATCTCCATAGGGGAGCCTATGTGATTTGGCTCCCATTCCTCTTCACTAAGAAGAATAGAAATAAACTTTAGTGGTAATACCAACAACATTCCTTTCATCTCTCTTCCCATGCTCAAACTATCCTATGAAGTGTGAAGCTACTATATGAGGATATAAAGCATACTCCTATCTGTTTCAGACTTGAATAAAAGCCCCAAACTACAAAGTGAACCCAGTCTCGCTCAGGTCATCCAACATGACCCTGAAACCAATGTCCACTGATTTAGCTAACCTATATACTTGGATGTTCAGTGGATATGTGATCTATTAGGATCACAGAAACTTGAATATTACTCAATAACTACAAAACAATTGAAAATGAATGTTACTAAACTGCAAAGAACAATTAAGGTTGCCCCCCACAAAGTATGAAAAGGTACTTTTCCTCTACTGCTTTGTAAAATGAAGCCCACAGATATGAAATATTGTGAAACACAGATGTGAAAATTTTTTTTCCATTTAAAAAAAAATCTTTGTTATAAAGGAAAGCACTCAGGAAAGGGGTGTGATGATACAGAAAGAAATTTTTTAATATAAATTTAATCTAAATAATATAAAAATATAAATTATATTACAATTTAAATAATTTAAATAAATTAAAATTCAAATTTCAAAGTAACACTAATCACTCTGGCCCTTATTACCTGAAGTCCAGATATGTTCTATTTAATGATTCCTCTACCAGGGTTTTCAAGTACTCTTAATGGGGAATCATAGATAACTAGGTCCTCTACTAATGATTCCAGCCCCCCAGGTCTCAAAAATATAATTACAAATTTACTAACTTTCTCAACATATAAGAGGCATAATTCTCCTCCTTCCTCTCATGCCACCTCACACTAAAAAGCAGAAAGAGATTAGGTTCATAGTTCAGCTTGGTCCCCATAGAGCATAGTCCTACTTTTAAGTTCAAAACTTTTTCTGTTTCCTTGATACTCAGGCTTCCTAGCTTCCGTACTTTATCCAACCCTTCTCATAACTTTCCATACCAGGCTGACCATCTGTACCACCCCACCTAGAAGCCTGAATTCAAAGTTATTTTGTCTCTAATTCTCATTTCTAATGGGGATCACTGCTGGCACTTGGAAATGGGAAGGACAAATAACATAGGACAGAAACACAAACCCTCAGACCTATTTCTTGGAGCTAGAATAAAAATATGAGCAGGATAAGGAAGTTCAGTTTATTTCATTGTATCTGTGCTATGGGTGAATACTATGGTTAAGCACAAAAAAAGACACAACAGAAAGAGTGATGGGAAAAAAAGCAACCATCTCAGTCTTTAATTTTTACATTAGTAGGACAGCTAATTAAAGGAGGCTAAAATCAACCTTATTGGGGGAGGCAGGTGTTTGTGATCATGTTGCAAAGACTCCATCATAGGAGGACTGATAAGCCTGAATAACATTTAAAAAATTGGAATGCTTCTCAAAGATGTGATCACAATTCAGCTGTGTCTGCCTGTTCACTTAATTCTTGTCCTTATTCTCCAATATTTGCCAAGTGGGTCTAAACAATGTGTTGGATGACTCTCTATCCTAGTCATACTTTACCTTCACTGCATGCACAGTCAATCTTCTCTTCATCATACACTAACCTGATGATATTTTATTCTCAAAGAATAGCTATGAAGAAGGATTGTAGCCTGCTCATACCTATGTACCTTTTCATTGTCCTCTTATTTACTTCTAATTTTTCTATCATACACTAGCATCAGAAGAAAGTGAGTTTAAAGATGGACCTTTTTTCCCCATGGGAGGCTTGGAATTATTTAAGGAGTTTTTTAGTATCCTGAAGGAAATTTAGAATATTGTTGTTTTTCTATTTCATTCAGTGCCCAAATTATCCTCTCTCTCTCTCTCTCTCTCTCTCTCTCTCTCTCTCTCTCTCTCTCTCTCTCTCTCTCTCTCTCTCTCTCTCTCTCTCTCTCTATATATAAGTATATGTATATATATTTATGTGTATGTATATAAATATTATGCATATATATAATCACATATATAGTTTGTCCAAGACATTCATTCAAGAGGAAAGCAGTATCAGAAAGTAGCACCTGTCTAGTGAAGTTCAAAACATTTATTTATCAAGTTAATCTCACATGCATTTAGACAGGTTATGGATTGGCTTATGAATCTTCTGCCTGTACGTCTTTTTGCATTGAATTTGACTTTGCCCATTCCATTGGCATTTCCTATAACCCTACTAGCCAGGTCATTACTAGATAGACTATTTATATTATCCCCAAGATGTTCCCTTTTCAACAAGAGAATGGAGTTTTGGGATATGCACAAGAAGTGGCAATACATACATGTGATTGCTTGCAATTTTTAAATTCTTTTGATTTTACATTTTTAAATTCTTTTGATTTTATATTTTAAAATTATTTTGGTTTTAAATTCTTTGAATTTTATATTTTTAAATTCCTTTGACTTTACATTTTTAAATTATTTCAGTTTTATATGTTTAAACTCTTTGGATTTTACCTTAGCAATGCACTATGCACTTCTGGCACACGTAGAAAGTGCAGCTAATTGACAGACTAACGACAAAGACAAGAACTTTCTTTCCACAGTGATGTGGAAAGGCCTGAATAGCACCTGGAAAGGTCCGAATTAGGTCAGGGTTTGGGGCCCCAGTTACATTCTTTTCATTTTAGATATAGATCCAACAGCAGAGGAGTGGATCCCCACCAGAGATTCATGACTTGGGGATTCAAGAGAAGAACCAGACAACAGCCCAGAGGGACCAGCCAGATATCAGCAATCCTCCAGATGCTGATGGCAGCAATGTCTCTCTTGATTCATGACACCACAGACAGAAGACACAGCTCCAGTGTAGCAGCTAAAATGGACTGTCTTGGGTGATATGCAATATAAAAACTGTAAATGGAAAATTGGCCTGTGTGCTTCTTGCATGGCTACTCATTATATGGTAGCCTGGGGAGAAGCTTTGCCTTATGTTTCCTATTTAAGGACTATGCCTCTAAATTAGTGGGTGAAAAACCAACACACCCACCTGCCAATGTTACTGAGGCAATGTTACAGGATATGACTTTGCTTGTATGCACATTTCTCTGTGTTTTGCACCTTTATCTATGTTTTTTTAAAGGATGTATACAAGTACAATAGAATTGTGACAAACTAAAACTGTGACAATAAAAATAAAAAGTCCAATAGAATCGTGACAAACTAGAATTGTGATAAGTACAATAGAATTGTGACAAACTAGAATTGTGATAAGTGCAATAGAATTGTGACAACTGTAACTAGGATTGTGGTACCCTACCTCACTGATATTTAATTGTGAACTAGAATTGTGATATTTTACCTTGTTGACATCCTACCTCATTGTGTTGTGGTTTGTTTTTTGTTTTTTTTTGGTTTTTTTGCTTTCTTTTTTTAAAATTATATATAGCTTTTTATTTACATGATATATGCATGGGTAATTTTACAGCATTGACAATTACCAAACCTTTTGTTCCAATTTTCCCCCTCCTTCCCCCTCTCCCCCAAATGGCAGGTTGACCAATACATGTTAAATATGTTAAAGTATAAATTAAATACAATATATGTATATATGTCCAAACAGTTGTTTTGCTGTACAAAAAGAATCAGACTTTGAAATAGTGTATAATTAGCCTGTGAAGGAAATAAATGCTGAAGGACAAAAATTGAGGGACTGGGAATTCTATGTAGTGGTTCATAGTCATCTCCCAGAGTTCTTTCACTGGGTGTAGCTGGTTCAGTTCATTACTGCTTTATTAGAACTGATTAGCTTGATCTCATTGTTGAAGAGGGCCACGTCCATTAGAATTGATCATCATATAGGATTGTTGTTGAAGTATATAATGATCTCCTGGTCCTGCTCATTTTATTCAGCATCAGTTCATGTAAGTCTCTCCAGGCCTTTCTGCTACCTCATTGTTGACATCCTACCTCATTAGCATCCAACCTCTTTGGCATATTACTTCCCTGAGTATGACTTTAATGAATGGGTTGAACACTTGGCCACTGTTGAGCCTAGTTCTCATTGTCATACTTCTGTTTATTGATCTGCTGCTTCATACCTCCTTGGGCATAACACTGTCATCTCATGGATCAAGTGAACTATAACTGATGCTAAAAGTTTAGCTTGATGAGATGAGCAGTTCCAGCAAAACAAGAGAAGGCATATGTAAGAGTCCTTTAAATGGGTGGCCACAATGCAAGAGGAGATTTGAGTGGCCCGGAAGTACTCTGTGGCCAAGGAATGCCCCTTGGATGGGATCTTCTTAATGGGAGACAGCTCTCTTGCTGATTGGCTGTGTGTGTGTGACCTCACAGACCCTTTAGAAGCCCACTGCAGGCAGCACATCACTCTCTTTATTCTGGGTAGCTGAAACAAGTGGATGGATAGCCAAGAGAGGTAAGGAGGTTGATAGTGAACACATGGGTCTTCAGACCAGGTGTTCACTAGGGAGTTAACAAGTCAGGGCATTATGTGAGCAGGTATAATAAAGGCTTTAAGTTTGCACATGGCTGTTCTTGAGCATGCTATTGGTTATTAAACTACAATTAAAGAAATTGTGTCCAGAGGCTTCTGAAGGCCTCAGAGGAGGCAAGTTGGTAGAATTCGTTGACACGGCAAAGCCCTAGGAATCAGAAAAGATTGATAATAGTAAATGCTATGAAAACATGTTACAGGTCTATAGGTGATAAATGATTCAAGCACTAAAATTCTGAAAGACAAATTCCTAAGTTGTTTGAAAGAGTAGTTAAAAGTGGAAAAAAGGTTGACATCTCCATTGATTTAGATCATGTCTATACTGACAAAATCACAGATCCTTGAAATACCTGAAAGTGTCAAATTCATTTTACATATATACATGCATAATTGCATATGCATATGTATGTTACTTAGGGGTAGATAGTCAGACAAGCAAGCAGGCAGACATTTTGAGTTATGGAATTTTTCAATATTTAGAAAATTAAATCTAAATCATTACTCAGAGGGAATAGAAAATGTTATATAAAACTACCTGGTGAGTAGATGTGAGCTGTTGTAATATGTAACAAATAAGAAACCATGAAGATGTATGTAATCATAGGAATGGAGGGTTAAAAAGGAAGATTAGTTAGTCATTCATTAAAAGTGAGGAAAAACCATTAGAGAGATTGAAATATCAAGAGAAAGTGAAGAGGGGACAAAAGATGTAGAAGATAGGCAAAGATATATGGGTTACTCAACTGCTTCATTTTAGGAAACATACTCACTAATAATATCACAATACTTCTAAGTATTTGAGAATACATATACAAACACATATATGTAGATAGATTTTAAAAATTCTTTGGAGGAAGCAAGCAATATGTTTGCCTAATTCATTCACACAATGTAGTTATTTTCCTCTGAGATAATATTGCTAAAAACTTCATTACTAGCTCTAGATTTACAATTTTTACCCAAGCACATTTATTTATAATGATTTGGGATTAGGTTGCTCTATATTATATTTAATTTTACTCATATTCATCAAAGAATGAATCAAGGAAGGGATCAGATTTAATTCAAGGCTGTCAGCAAATAATCTATATTCCCAATCTAGCAGGTCTAAATTGCAGCTACTGTAATATTTGCTTTCATTACTGATTGTTAACTGTAAATACAATGGATAGCAGTTTCACTTTTATAATGTTGCTTCATGCTTGCTTGACATAGAGATACTATACAGCTCGACATGGTATTATTATCTATTTAGAGCATATGTAACAGAATACAGCATGGATAATGCCTGATAAGCATTTTGATGATTTAAGTGTTAATGCAATGTATGGATTTGGGCAATTACAATGCCTTCACAATCCTTTTTATGTATAACAATCCTTTGTCATGACAAAGTAAAATCTAAACATTCTTAATCACTCAATTTCTTTACCTGATAAGAGAAAACTATTTTTATTAATTGTATGGCCCATAAACCTATTCACCTAATATCAAAAGACTAAAATCCTATTTCTTTACTCACAGAGGTTATGTTCTGTTCCATGATTCATCTCAAATATATCACATCTGAAAGTTTTATAAATGAAATCTGCCAAGATTGCCAAGAAAATCAAAAGAAAGTCTTTTCTGAAAGCCTTTTAGTCGTCAGGTTTTCTCGTTCTAATTGTGTGGATGTATATTATTTCTAAAGACAGATACATTAGGTGTAAGAAGCATTAAGTTTTCTCTCCTAGGGATGTTAGTAAATTGGAAAAATACAAATACCAATAAAAAGGATTAACAAAGAAAGGGTTTGAAAATATATCTGGAGGCCCATAGAGACACAGAGAGAAAGCTTATTAATAGGGATAAATTGAAATGTGGGAATCCAGAAGACAGATTGCTAATTAATTTGAACAATAATGAAATTGTGCTCCCATGTGAAATGAATGATTTAGGTCAAGATGTTTGAAATGCCCTTGAGATGGTCCAGAAAGGATATTTTAAGGTTGGGGGGAAGGAAAAAAAAATAATGCTAGGATCTGTCAATGAAGCTATCTAAATGAGATTCTGAATATTTAAGAAGGGCAGTTTTAGAAAGACTGGGCACTGAGTATTTCAAAGACCAACAAACTATATAGAAATCTGGGAGCCCCAAATGGCAGCTTTCTAAATAGCATAATTGTTTTATTACCTTTAACCCAGTATTGACACGTGTTCTTCTTACAGCATTAATAGTCTGCAGTTGTGATTAAGAACAAATACCTAAAATAAACTAATTTTGTTGAACTTAGTTTGATGTTTCTCCCCTCCTGTTCTGCACCCTGAACTTTATTTTGAATATATAAACACTTTGGCATGTGCCTATTATCTGCAAATCACTAAACTGAGTGTTGGGAATACAAGAACACAAAAAAAAAAAAAAAAAACTGTACTTGGGGAGATTGTATTTTAATTTAACACAGTACCTCGCACATAGCAGGTAGCTTGCTCCAAGTGCCCTTCCTATGTAAGTGCACTGACCTATGTAAGTCAGAATGTTCCCTATAACTGATAATTTTCCATCAGTTTTGGTCTCAAGACCCCTTTACACTCTTAAAAATCATTCAGCACCCCCAGAGAGTTTTTTTTTTTATTTTGGGGTGTGGAAAAAAGGAAATAAGCATCTTTATATTATGTGCAAGGCATAATGCTAAGCTATTTATATGAATACTATGTCATTGATTCTCACAATAAACTCTGGAAGATAGGTGCTATTACTATTCCCATTTTACAGTTGAAGAAACAGAAGAAAACAGAAATTAAGTGGTACCTAGAGTCACATAGATAGAAAACATCTGAAGCCAGATATAAATCAAATATATTTGACTACAGGCCCAACCCTATATCCTTTATTCATTGCACTACCAGCTGCCTCAAGTGGGTTATATGTGGGTTATATTAATCAATATTTATGATATTATGACTGCCAAATGCTTTAAAAGTTTTATTGATTTGTTTAAAAACAACAATGATAAACCCATTATATGTTAATGTAAATAGTTGATGAAAAATAGCTACATTTTCAAAAATGGAAGGAAAAATAGCACTGTTTTATATATTTTTGCAGCTCCTCTTCACATTTGGCTTAATAAAAGTCTACTGGATTCTCACATCTACTTATTTAAACTGTTATGATAAGTTCTTTTGATTAAAATATATGAACAAAAAAATCTGACCTTGCATATAAATGTAGATGGAAGTAGGATTATTTTATAGGCAAATAATTTCTTAGTACCATTATAAAAAATATTTTGACTGTGTGGACTCCTTAAAAGGATATTCGGGACTTCAAGATATCTTTATATCACACTCTGAGTGAGAACTGCTACTGTAAAATATTGCTTAAAATAAAAATAATTAAGTAAAGTTAATTTTCTAAATCACTATATATAGTTCAGAATACTAAGAATTTAAATTTGACTAATCCAAGGTTATACAGCCAGTTTAAATGAGAACTAGTCTTCTTGTCTCTGACACCATTTATCTATTCATTATGTTACACTGTCAATAGTAAAAGCAATAATAATGATAATGAATAACAACAACAACAACAATATATGTGTGACATTTTCTTTTTTTTTTCTTTTTTTTGTGGGCAATCTTCTACTTGACATGATGTTTTCTATGATGTGGCTATAAACTATTTTTCCAGTCTATCTTGAGCTGGAGAGTGGTTTCATTCCATCAGACTCTGTCCAAAGACTTGGTTTCATGTGGTTTTCAAGGAAAACTGGTTGAGCTCGAGTAGTTTCCTTATATCACCATTTTCTAAGTGAAAGATAAGTAATATCTCTACTGGGTCTCTGTCCCACAGAGATCATGAAGAAAAGGAAAAGGACCCATATGTGCAAAAATGTTTGTGACAGCCCTTGTTGTAGTGTTAAGGAACTGGAAACTGAATGGATGTCCATCAGTCAGGCAATGGCTGAATAAATTATGGTATATAAATGATAAATGTGGAAATATGTTTAGAAGAGTTGCATGTATTTAATATATATTGAATTACTGGCTGTCTAGGGGAGAGGTAAAGTAGGGAGGGAGGAAGAAAAATTAGGAACACAAGGTTTTGCAAGGGCGAATGCTGAAAACTATCTTTGCAGGTTTTTTTGAAAAAAAAAACTATTAGTTTAAAAATCTTGATCTTCAAAAATATAATCTTCTTTTGCCATTTAACCCCAAAGATATGAGTTGGCATTAGAATGAGTAGTGGAAGCCCTGTCTTGTAAATCTCAGCTGGTATAGAATTAGGTTCAAGTACTTTACCATAGGTGAGAAGCCTATAACCTTCAAGAGCTACTTTTCAGTTGAAAGTTCAACTAGAGAGTGCTTGACTTCAATCTATGGTATATAATCAATGACTTCAGCATTGATTTATTGATTGCTCAATGGTATCTACTGATAACATAGAACTGCTCAACCCATCTCTTCAAGATTATGTCCTTATTGTTACAATGTGACTCCATTAGCACTGAGGAGATAAGATGCACCATAAGTCTTTGCCCCATAAGTAGCCTACACTGCATCAGGAAAGTGTTTTGAATTATTACTATCAGTGTAAAACTGATTTCATCTGCCTTCTTACTGAGCCAAGAATCTTACATGTCTCTAAGCTTTGCTTGAACTTTACTTTTGTTGGAGTTAAATGCTACCTTCTTAGATATGGATAAATAATCCTGCTGGTAAACCTTCTGGAGTTCTCATTTTCTTTTAGCAACTTTTGAAATTCCCCATCCTTTTAATCAAATCAATCCTGCTGTGTTAAGGGATGGGTCAATTCTCCGAGAGCCTCCATAGCTGCATTCCAACACTTCTGTTTCCTAAGTGTTCTGGCCCAAATGAATAAATGCAGTGCTGTACACCAAATTTGTGAAAGTTACTCACTCCTTTTTTGCTCCACTGTTGCAAGTCATGAATTAGATAAGCTTTCCTTTCAACTTAGCAATAAATTGTGTCACATTCCCAGAAATATTATAATCTGTTGACATTAAGTCTTCTCATAGTCATCTTGCCTTAGGCCTTTTTGTTGCCTTTTATTGAATGTGAATGTTTAGTTTGGAGAGGATAAATCTATAATCAGTCCAGCACTCTGCACCACATAGTGTCTTTCTCACATCTTTTCTCTTCTTAAAATACTAGTCTATTAAATGTCTTTGAATGTCTTTGCTGCTAAAGTATATCTATGAAATTTTATTGAATTCAGGTAAATGAAAGACAGGGTTAGCAATGAGAAGGTAAAAAAATGCACAAATTTTCAGTAATAATTGATCATTGATGTTGCTGTTTTTGACCATTCCTCCCAAGGACTTGCCTCCATGTCTGACCAACAGTGCTTATTCTAGCATTAAATCACTTACTATTACACATTTGCCCTCTTTTAGCATATTGATGATGAGGTTTTTATAAAAATTTTCTTTGACCTCCTTAGGGTTCATCATGATAAGAACATATATGCTGCTGATGATGTGGCATTTTTTTTTTTTTTTTTGCAAATGACAATCACATTGTCATGAGCCTGTCGTTCACTCCTTTTCTCCTTTTCAAAGAAATAAGAATTTGCTAAATATATTATATTTGGTTGAGAAACCTCAAGCAGCTTCATGGTGCCCCACCTACCACTACAACCACTTTGTTCCTGCTGCATTATGTGCTGTTTTTAAGTGTGGACATACATTTCATGTATCAAGAGTGGAATCATTGTCACAAAAGTTTTTGTATAGTTTGTGTTTGTGTGTTTGTGTGTTTATGTGTTTAAACCACAGGGTAGAATTTCACCATACTGCAGTACAGCAGGGTTAGGTTAGATGAAGCAAGCATTTTTAGGGCACCTCTTCTAACCTGTTTCTCACAACAGAAGTTGAGCAATGTCATCTTTAAAGACTCAGAAATGTAGGGAGCTGCCAAATCTCACCGCTGCTTCAGACCAGAGAGAAGATGACCCTATGCTATGAGCCATATACATACAGGCTTGTGCCTATTGATCCTAATATAACCACACCTACTACTTTATCACTTGCCAGTCATAAAAGAACTTTAAGGCAAGTAAAAAGATATGGGTGATATCTTTTGACTTGTATTTAATTTGTATTTAATCGAGAAAAAATTATCCCAAGTTGTCAGCCTTTCTATCTCTCTCCCAGAATCATCAGGGACCAAGGGCAAGACAAAAGTAAAGATAATTGAGAAAGCTCAGTATGCAATAAATTACCTTAGTGTCTTCATGATCTAACCTTGCAAGCTCTAAGTTTTTCCACAGTGCCTGATTCTCCCACTTTCATGGCCGAATGAAACACATTGCTCCTATCCTCCCATCCTTCCAGGCAAGTCTTCACCTGATTAGAGGAGTCACCCCGATAACTCACCAAGAGATTTGAGACCCATCAGTTACCTTTAACCTGTTTTACCCATCTGTTGAAATGGTTTAACCAGCATTAAACCATACAGAAACCAAAAGTAGATAGCAGACCTTAAAAAAAATCTCAGTAGCTCTCATACCAGACAGAGAGATACTAGTCTTTCCTTAATATTCTGCATATGCCAACTTAGCAGAAAGTTATGAAACTACCCACACACATTTCATTTCTACCTCTAACCACTACTTGCTAATCTTTCTCAGGGATTCTTGCAATTATTAACTAGCACATAAGAAGCCACTTTCTCCATGCTCAGTTGCACACATTATGAGAATAGCTTTATAACTATTGTGTATTTTGAAGTGTGCACTGGTATTTTTTTCTTCTTTTTTTCACATTCTTCTACCCTTTAAATCTATCATGGGATGGGAGTTCTCTATGTCTCTTCAGATTCTTTTTCTTCTCAATTTTCTCTGGAGCAATTACAATTCTTTTGTTCTTCCAAAGAATATTTCCTTCCTGCTAACCCAGATAGATAATAGAGACATATTCTTCTAACTCTTTTATTCACTCTTCTAATAAGGTGGATAACTGGTAGTTTTACTTAGCTATTGCTTGCTACTGGCAGAAACAGAAATTTAGCCCTTTTACTTAAATTCCTAAAAATACTTTCACTTTCCATGCTTAGTAGAAGAAAGATGCTGGGTGGGTGTTCTTTTATTTCCTGTTTGTAACTCTTGTGACCAACTACTTTCATGAATAAACTGGTTTCCATCTTAACTGGTGATATGGCAGTAGCTTAATCAGCTAATTTTAAAAATGGGATTCCTGACCTCTCCAGTGAAAACAGAACTGCCCTCAAGGTCTTTGCATGAAGATTGTAAGCAAGTGTCTAGTTACCCAAAGAGCAGATTTTCTTTTGGGTTTTTATTTCTCTTGGGGCAATCTGAGGGTTGGTAGAATAGATAGAATAGGTCTCTTACAAAACATTAACATACACTAAAAACTACAGAATGAAAACTCTCAAAGGAAAGAGATCAAAGTTAATCTTAACTTGTAAAGTCACTTATGTAGCATAATTTGAGCATAATTTTTTAAACTTCCCTGTCCCATGTCACCTTTTGCACAAATTTCTCCTAAGAGATTCATTTTACATATTTTATATACATTTTACATGTTATATATGCATATATATGTATATATATATATATATTTACCTTTGAGTGCATATTAACTTAGGAAACCATAGATTTATATTACCTATATTGTATTATATTTTTATTTTAAAAATATTTTCTGGGTAGCTAGGTGGTTAAGTGGATAGAGCAATAGCCCTGAAGTCAGAAGGATCTGAGTTCAAATCTGACCTCAAACACTTAACACTTCCAGCTGTGTGAACCTGGGCAAGTCATTTAACCCCAACTGTCTCAGAAAAAAAAAAATCCAATTACATTTTCATCCTAGCACTTATTTGAGGGGCTTCACATCTTTATCTGTAGAATGAAAGTATTGAAGCAAGTGATCTCTAATTTCTCTGTTCAGTGTAAAATTTTATGATTCTATGAACATCATTCTGGGTCTCAATTTTTCTCTATTAAGAAATTTATTTTCTTTTTCTGTAAACCTTTTAGCAATATAAATCTCCTTGATCAAGAGCCAGTATGTATGTATTATTGCCTATTATTCTCATGATTATCTTTCATCATTCTCCTCCCTCTTATTATATGACCCAAGAGGTTACCAAGGCATTCCCCAGCTGATTCAATGTAGTATATGTCAGACATGTGACTTAAAACTGGCTGGAGAAAGCAAGAAAGCCTTTTGGCAAACTTAAATATATCTCATATTTAAATTCCACAGTACCTCTTTGATCTGTAAAACTACTTCAATAAGTTTTTTTAAACTTTTCTTATCACAAATTTTCACAAACTCAAAGAAAATCATTTAAAATCTCTGTTTCTGAGGGAAAGATATATATAGGCTTTCTAAAAGGGAAAGTGGTCCTTAAAGAAAATCACTCACCCCCTGAGCAAAAGCTGGACAAGGAACACAACACCAGTGAACTGGCTTGCCTTTTTGCTATGAATATTCAAATATTTAACTAGAAATACAGATGTCATGCTTATCATATGGATGTATTCATAGTATTTATTTATATGAATGTCCTTGTAATCCCCTTAGAAGAGACTCTTATGACTAAATAGAAGATATATTGTCAGGCTACAGAAACCACTGATTCCCCATTGGTAGTTTTCTGTTCAAATAGGGCAGATTCCTCATTAAGTACAGGAGTCTATGTTAAATCATTTATTTTACTAAAAAAGAATTAAAATAAGAAAATGCCTCTTTATTCCCTCTTTAGCAATTTACTCTTAGTAGATAATGAGTTTTTTCATCATTATTACTTTATGTGTCTTTGTTCACTAGCAATGTTCAACTCTTGATCTTCAGTCTTCTTAAGGTATGTAATTTCAGTTAGATTCAAGATTTGAGGAAGAGGAAAAAAGATTATGTTTATGGGGAACTATGTGATCTAAACATCAATTCTTGATATCGAAATGAAGGTTATTATGGAGATGTAAAACAGGATGTCTGCACATGGATACGAACAGGTCAAGAAAGACTATTAAAGGACCTGAAAAGTTGCTAAAAATTGGGCTAGTAGAAAACAAGGTGTTTTCCTTTATTCTATGAGTACCTTCTGTAAAAGTGGGATATAAATTAATTTCATATTTTGCTAAATTGAATCTTTTTTGAAAGTACTAAGGGACACTCCTTTATAGTATTTTCTACAAATTACTAGGGGACAAGATTACTTTCTCAATACCTGTTAAAATATTAAACTTCTGCAGGTCATAAAAAATAGGCCAACTGTTGAGATAATGCTGATAACCTCTCTTAGCATTTTTCTTCTTTTCCTTGTTGATAGCTTATTATTCATTTACCCCAATCAGGGCAAGATACCAGACTCAAATAGTTTGTCTTCACAACTGCTGATGTAAATAATACTGATATGTACAAATGTAAATTAGTATAGTACAAGAACAATATTTCTTCACTGAAAATGTTTAAGGTTCCTGTGACTACATAAATCAAATCCTTAGCAGAGATACCTATTTAACCAAAAGGAACATTTATTTTTAATGACTGGTATTGTTCTGTTGTATCACCTTGTTAAGGGTTCAATTCCATGATCAACTTTCTAAGCAAGCTTCAGAGACTATTATTTTCTTTCTAATGAGATGTATTTTGGTGTAATATATGGAGACATAGTACTTGGAGTTAGGAAGCTTGATTTTAAGGCCTGTCTCAGGCATTTATTAATTGTATGACAATGGGAAAAATCACTTAAGTTCCTCATCTATACAAACTATCAAGCCCCAAAACACTACAGAGAGCCATAACTTTTTCAAACAAGTTAAACCTATCCTGAGAGTAGTGAAAAGAGGGAATAAAGAACATATGTTGTCCAGTTGCAGGCATGTAATAGAATGGAAAATTCATGCAAATGGTCCATCAAGATATTTAGAACCAAGTTCTCAGTTTAGGATTTGCATATTCACAGGACATATGAAAAGTTTCTCAAGGGAATACAGGCAAGTAATCATATTATCAGGGGCTAGAACAGTGATTTCATTGGCTTAGGAAATTTCCAGATGAGAAAACTCTTTGTACTAATGCAATTTATCAATAGATCATGATCTTAGATCTTAGATCTTAGATCCTAGATCATGATCTATTTGTGTCAGTGACTACAGAACTGAGCGTAAGTGACTTGTTCATTGTATATAAGAAGGCAAATCTAAATTCAAATCTTTATAACTTCAAGCTCAGTATACTATTTGGTCTTTAATTTTGTGGAAGGAAAAATAATTGATCTCATTAATATAATACCTATATGTAATCAATACTATATTTTTTTATATAATACTCAATAAAGGGTATATGAAAGTTTACTAAAAATTTAAGGGATTATAGGTGCCAAAAAGATGGGGCATACATCCCTAGTTTATCCACTATATATAGGTAATAAGATGGGCCCAGAATTTTAAAAAGAGAAGAATGGACTTCCAGCCAAGATGGCGGCGTGGAGGCAGACAGCTGCTTGAGCTCCCCATTTTCTCTCAGAATTTACTTCATGACAAGCCTCAGAATAAAAGCTTGACCGGAAAAGAAACCCACAAATAATCACCAACAGAAGACAAACTTGAAATTTGCCACAAAAGGTCTGTGTTTGCTCAGGGGAGGGGACAAACAGACTGGGTGCAGACAGAGGGAAAGCAGCCAGAGCGAGGCAGGCAGGTCACACTGTGCATATCTGAGGGGGGAGGGGTGTGATCTCTTCAGCAAAACGACCTTTAACCCAGTGTGGATATTCCATCTTGGCAGCAAGCCAGGATCATCAGAGAAGGTGTAAACACCAAAGGTAAAGAATAAAACCCAGGAAAGGTCTTGGGACCCCCCCCACTCCCACCCGGAGTGACTCAGCAAGTTCTTAGAGCCTCAGAGCATAAACACAGCACAACCATCTCTGTCCTGTTAGTGCCTCACTGATGTATCCCACAGTCTGAAGAAGAAGCCCAGAAACACCGTCCAGCCCCATCCACCCCCCCAAAAAACAGACCAATTGTTTCTCTTGTCAATTTGTTTTCTTTGATTCCCACTCTGACAAAATGAACCAAAAATTTAAAAGGGCTTTAACCATTGACAGCTTGTGTATGGACAGAGAGCAGACTTCAAACCCTGAGGAGACTAAAACCAGACTGTCTCCAGAGGAATTCCCTAAGGGGGAATATGATATGCTCCTCAATAAACAAAACTTGTTTTGTTGTCTTAAACATGAAACTTGAAACTTTAAAAATAAACGATGAGATTAATAAAACTGAAAGTAAAAAAAAAAAAACTATTGAATTAATTAATAAAACTAAGAGTTAGTTCTATGAAAAAACCAACAAAATAGACAAACCCTTAGTAAATCTGATTAAAAAAAGGAAAGAGAAAAAGCAAATTGTTAGTCTTAAAAATAAAAAGGGAGAACTCACCACTAATGAAGAAGAAATTAGAACAATAGTTAGGAGCTATTTTGCCTAACTTTATACCAATAAATTTGATAACTTAAATGAAATGGAAGAATACTTTCAAAAATATAGCTTGCCCAGATTAACGGAGGAAGAAGTAAATAGTCTAAATAGTCCCATTTCAGAAAAAGAAATAGAACAAGCTATAATCAACTCCCTAAAAAAAATCCCCGGACCAGATGGATTCACATGTGAATTCTACCAAACATTTAAAGAACAACTAACTCCAATGCTATATAAACTATTTGAAAAAATAGGGATTGAAGGAGTCCTACCAAATTCCTTTTAGACATGGTACTGATACCTAAACCAGTTTGGCTGAAAACAGAAATAAAATTATAGACCAATCTCCCTAATGAATAGTGATGCTAAAATCTTAAATAAAATATTAGCAAAAAGACTACAGAAAATCATCCCCAGTATAATACACTATGACCAAGTGGGATTTATACCAGGAATGCAAGGCTGGTTCATTATTAGGAAAACTATTAGCATAATCGACTATATCAATAACCAAATTAACAAAAACCATATGATCATCTCAATAGATGCAGAAAAAGCATTTAATAAAATCTAACATCTATTCCTACTATAAACACTTGAGAGTATAGGAATAAATGGACTATTCCTTAAAATAATAAGGAGCATATAATTAAAACCATCAGTAAATATCATATGTAATTCCGATAAACTGGAACCTTTCCAAGTAAAATCAGAAGTTAAACACGGTTGCCCACTATCACCATTACTACTGAACATTGTACTAGAAATGCTAGCCTAGTCAATAAGAGCCAAGAAAGAGATTCAAGGAATTAGAGTAGGTAATGAGGAAATCAAACTATCACTCTTTGCACTCTGCTAAAAAGCTATTAAAAATAATTCAGAACTTTAGCAAAGTTGCAGGATACAAAATAAATCCACATAAATCCTCAGCATTTTTATACATTACCAACACAATCCAACAGCAAGAAATACAAAGAGAAATTCCATTCAAAATAACGGTTGATAGTATAAAATATTTGGGAATATATCTACCAAAGGAAAGTCAGGAATTATATGAGCAAAATTACAAAACATTTGCCACAAAAATAAAGTCAGATTTAAATAATTGGAAAGACATTCAGTGCTCTTGGATAGGCCGAGCAAATATATTTAAGATGACAATACTCCCTAAACTAATCTATTTATTTAGTGCTATACCAATCAGACTCCCAAGAAACTATTTTAATGGCCTAGAAAAAATAACAACAGAATTCATATGGAACAACAAAAAGTCGAGAATTTCAAGGGAAGTAATGGGAAAAAAAATCAAATGAAGGTGGCCTAGCTGTACTTATCTAGAATTATATTATATTATAAATCAGCAGTCACCAAAACCATTTGGTAATTGGCTAAGAAATAGACTAGTTGATCAGTGGAATAGGTTAGGTTCACAGGGCAAGATAGTGAATAAAAATAGCAATCTAGTGTTTGACAAACCCAAAGATCCCAACTTTTGGGATAAGAATTCATTATTTGACAAAAACTGCTAGGTAAACTGGAAATTAGTATGGCAGAAACTAGGCATGGACCCACACTTAACACCACATACTAAGATAAGATCAAAATGAGTCCATGATTTAGGCATAAAGAACGAGATCATAAATAAATTAGAGGAACATAGGATCATTTACCTCTCAGACTTGTGGAGGAGGAAGGAATTTGTGACCAAAGGAGAACTAGAGATCATTATTGATCATAAAATAGAAAATTTTGATTATATCAAATTAAGAAGTTTTTGTATAAACAAAACTAATGCAAACAAGATTAGAAGGGAAGTAATAAATTGGGAAAACATGTTTACAGTTAAAGGTTCTGATAAAGGCCTCCTCTCCAAAATATTCTGAGAATTGACTCTATAAGAAATCAAGCCATTCTCCAATTGATAAATGATCAAAGGATATGAACAGACAATTTTCAGATGATGAAATTGAAACTATTTCCACTCATATGAAAGAGTGCTTCAAATCACTACTGATCAGAGAAATGCAAATTAAGACAACTCTGAAATACCACTACACACCTGTCAGATTGGCTAATCTGACAGAAACAAATAATGATGAATGTTGGAGGGGATGTGGGAAAACTAGGACACTGATGCATTGTTGGTGGAATTTTGAAAGAATCCAACCATTCTGGAAAGCAATCTGGAATTATGCCCAAAAAGTTATCAAGCTGTGCATACCCTTTGATCCAGTAGTGCTACTACTGGGTTTATATCCCAAGGAAATACCAAAGAAGGGAAAGGGACCTGCATGTGCCAAAATGTTTGTGGCAGCCCTTTTTGTAGTGGCTAGAAACTGGAAAATGAATGGATATGCCTATGTACATATGTATATGTGGATAATGAAAGAAAGGACCAGGATATAGCAATAATCCCATAATCTTACCATTAAGACAAGAAAGGAAAGGGCACTTCTCCTTTAAAATGTCACTTGGATTCATTCATATTTTATTTAGCATGAGCCTGATCCTCTTCTTCAGGCACAAAAGTCTTTCTCAAAAACTAAATTATATTGTTGTGGTGGTAGTGTTAATCCCCTGAATTTTAATAAAGAATGGTTAACTGAAATATAATGCTATGTTATCAGTTTCACTTTAAAATGAAAAACAAACAAAAAAAGCTATTCTTTTGTATGAACTAACAGATGGGACCCTAGAAAGAAATGATATTTTCCCTGGAAGGAGGCTTTTATGTTTCTGTGCTAGTAAAACAGGCCAATACTTCCAATAACAACAAAAGCAGAATAACCAAATGCTGTTGTCCTTGAGGGTTGAAGATGAGAATGAATACACAAATGTCCCACTCCCATTCCTCTTTTTTCTTTTATAAAATAGTTTCTTATATTTTACAGGTTTACTTTTGATTAACAAACAAGTTTAATCATTGACATGTGCGCTTGTCTTAATTATACATTCATTTTGAAAAGGATTTAACATCAATAATGAATCTTATTTTGAAGGACTAGAGTCTAGGTTGATGGTAGGATGAAGATTTATTGTAAATTTCTGATTGTAATTTTTCCCAGTTAACCAGTTTTATGTATTATTTTAAAAGAAGATTTTGTTATGTGTTCTATATTACTATTCAGATGATTATTTTCCAATGAGCAATGTTACCTCCACAAAATTGCTAAATAGCTAATATCCAGCAGAAGAACAAATTTGTCATTAAAGTTACATTAAAAGTAAATGCATTTGTCACAATTAATGAATTACCAATGTCTCTCCATAGTTATAGATCATTGTAAAGGGCTAGAACTGAGCAAATGCATTTGGATAATGGAGCACATGAGACTAATTGCCAATTGGACAATTCTCGATTAACATGTTTGAAGGATAACCCTCCCCAACTATTCTGTGCTGGCTATATAGGGGGGTATGGACAAAGAAGGGGAAATGACATGAGTGGGTGGAGTAGGCATAGGAAATTGAGGCATTCTCCTGCCAGTGGAGAGAGAGGAAGGAGGTGTGGAGACTGCTAGATCTAATCCCCTGACCACTACTGCAAAAGACCAAGAATAAAGACTTTAGATTATCCTGACTCCTGCTGATTCTGGGAAGACAGGGTCCCAACAGCTCACTGAATATCTCCTGTGTATTTTTTCAGATAAATCATTTTGTAGCTCTTAAAATACAGTGTTGTGTTTATGGACATTTTGGAGAAACACTTTCTTTTCTTTTTTTTTAAATTAATTTTATAATTATAACTTTTTTTGACAGTACATATGCATAGGTAATTTTTTTTTTACAACATTATCCCTTTTACTCCTTTCTGTTCTGAATTTTTCCCCTCCTTCCCTCCACCCCCTCCCCTAGATGGCAGGCATTCCCATACATATTAAATATCTAATAGTATATCCTAGGTACAACATATATGTGCAGAACCGAATTTTGTTGTTGTGTGTTGTTGCAAAGGAAGAATTGTATTCAGAAGGTAAAAATAATCTGGGAAGAAAAACAAAAAAAAATGCTCGCAGTTTACACTCATTTCCCAGTGTTCCTTTTCTGGGTGTAGCTGATTCTGTCTATCATTGATCACTTGGAATTGGATTAGCTCTTCTCTATGTTGAAGATATCTACTTCCATCAGAATACATCCTCATACAGTATCATTGTTGAAGTTTATAATGATCTCCTAGTTCTGCTCATTTCACTCAGCATCAGTTGATGTAAGTCGGAGAAACACTTTGAAGCAACATTTCCCATTAAAATTTTAAGTGTTCTTAACTGTAGCTAAAAAAGGTTTAATGAACTTTCATATAAGTTAAAAGTATAACATATATTCAGGATAGAAAAAAAATTTGAAATCATTAGCTCTACAAAAAAAAAAATGCTGATTCAAGAACATTTAGATACGTATATACTTCCTCTCTTATCTGCAAGAACTGCTAATCACTTCCACTTTCCTTTTTCTATCAAATATATATTCATTCACCAAGGCTTTTACCCTTAATACCTTAAAATTATCTTTAATTCTTCCTTCTGCTTCACCTTAGAAATAATCAATCAAAAAGATTTTTACTTTTGAAATATTTCTCTCATCTATCACCATTCTCTGTATTCTCAATGGTAACAATCCAATTAGACTCTGCCATCATTATTATCCCAAGTGGATGATTATGGTAGCTTACTAAAAGGTTGTTTTTCCATTGTCCAATTATGTCCAACTCTTCATGACTCTGTGAGAGCAGAAAGTAGATATGTCTCTGTCTGAGCTCTTCTTTGCATCCCTCAGAATCAATACCAAACCAAACCTCTGAATAGGTTTTGGAGTGACCAAAAATATTTGCAGTATAATAAATTTCTAGCAGAAGATGTTTTAGAAGAGCTTCAAAAAATATGCTTCAATTAAGCAAAGAGTTGGAAGATGGCGGAGAAGAAACACACGACTCAGTGAACGTCCTCACTCCCTCACAACCAATTAGATAAATTAAGTCTCAGAATTAGCTCAGGACTGATAGATACCATAAGGACTGGAAGCACGACTTACCAGCTGAAGAGAATCTGGAGTTTCAACAGGAAAGGTCAGTTCTCAGGGGAGGAATAAGAGAGACCAGCACAGACGGTGGGGTAGTGGCACACTGTGCCCATTGCACTGGGAAGGGCTCTGGGATCAGAGAAGCCACTGAGGTAAAGGAGTCTGGCACGGGCTGTTAGCTCTTCTCTGCTAATTATTTAGCAGTTCAGAAGAGAAAGCCAAAATATTTTAAAACTCAGATTAGATTTTCCCCGGACCCTGGGGGTGACTCAGCAGATCTCGGCACCAGGGGGTGTGGCCTCAGCTCCCACCTGAGAATAGTTAAGAGATTGACAAGTGGGTGGATACGGCCCAAGGCAACACACACTGCCTAGTTTAGCTGGAGGGAGTGGAACTCAGCTCCAGGAAGTCCCAGAGAAGCGGAACCTTTGAACTAGGGACCGCGGTCTCTGGCAGACACTTCCAGTTTGAGCGCAGGGGCTTTTCACGTCACCTGCTGCAGACATCCACGCCCCACCCGGACACATAGGCTGGGCTTTGTGCTGTCTTTACTATTCTACGCCCTCGAAGCACAGTAGTGCTAATCACCTCTGAGGCACTTCCAGGGAGGGGGTGGGGAACTCTCTCCCAGAGCTCTATCTTAGCTCAGGAGCAGGAGCCGCTGCATCCATCTGGTCTGGGAGAAAGCTGGTAAAGAAGTAAATAAATAATTTCCTACCCCAGGGACAGACCCCAAAAGATTTTTTAAGTATGAGCAAAAAAGCTAGAAAAACCATAGATTCCTTCTATACAGAGAAAGAGCGGGTATCCAACCCCGAGGAAATTAACAGCAGAGAGACAGCAGATAACAACCTAAAGGGGAACGATTCCTGCCCCCCATCACATAACTCTCTCCTAGAAGAAACTCTTAAAAAATTGAGGGAGATTGAAGAAAAATGGGGAAAGGAAAGGGAAGCTATGATAGAGAATAACAACGTCCTGAAATTGGAGTTGGAAAAAATAAAGAATACACAGGAGATGCAGGGAAACAAAATTTATGAATTAGAAAAGGTTAAAAAAACACAGGAAAGTAGGATTTCTGAATTGGAAAAGATAAAAAAGTCTCAAGAAAATAGAATTTCTGAATTGGAAAAAGAAAATAATTCTCAAAAAAAAAATAGGGAAATGGAAAAAAAATCAATAGAGCAAAATAATTCATTTAAAAATGAAATTGGGCATTTACAAAAAGAACTAAAAACTGTGAAAGAAGAAAATAACTCCTTAAAAGTAAGGATGGAACAAATAGAAATGAATGATTCACAGAGAACCCAAGAATCAGTCAAACAAAACAAAAAAAAAAAATGAGAAGCTGGAGAACAACGTCAAATACTTACTGGGAAAATCTATAGACCTGGAAAATAGATCTAGGAGAGATAATCTGCGGATTATTGGACTTCCAGAAAACTATGACCAAAAAAAGAGCCTAGATTCTATTTTACAGGAAATTATCAAGGAGAACTGTCCAGAGATAATAGAAACAGAGGGGAAAGTAGATGTTGAAAGAATTCATCGAACTCCTTCTGAAATAGACCCTAAAAAAAGAACACCACGGAATATAGTGGCTAAGCTGCAGAATTACCACACAAAGGAGAAAATCCTGCAAGCAGCTAGAAAAAAACAATTTAAATACCAAGGTGCCACAATAAGGGTCACCCAAGATCTGGCTGCCTCCACATTAAAAGAAGGGCCTGGAACCTGATATTCCGTAAGGCAAAAGATCAAGGACTGCAACCAAGAATGAACTACCCAGCTAAGTTTAGCATCTTTTTCCATGGAAGAAGATGGTCATTCAATGAAACAGAGGAATTCTATATGTTTCTAAGAAAAAAACCAGACTTAAACAAAAAATTTGATCTACATCCACAAGACTGAAGAGAAACAGAAAAAGGTACACAGAACCCTTGAGAACTGTAACTCTGTTGTGGGTATATAAAAAACACTCAAGGATAATTTGATTTTACTGATATAAAAGAAAAAAAGGGGGGTGTAGTAAAGGGTAGGAGGTTGGTTCAGAAAAAGGGGAAGGAGTGATAAAAAGAGGGAAACTACATCCCAGGAAGAGGCATAGAAAATACACCATATCTGAGGGAACTTAGTGAGGGGGAGAATCATGTGTGAATCTTACTCTCATCAGGAGAGGCTCAAAGAGTAAATAATTAACATATTTGTTTTTCAGAGAATTTTCTCTCACCTCATTAAAAGGGGGGAGAGGAAAAGGGAAAAGGAAAAGGAGAATAAGTGAAGGGACTTGGAGGGAGGGGGGAGGGATCCTAAAAAAAAAAAAAGAGGGAGGGTTGCGCGTCACAAGGGGGGTCTGTAAATTAAATATCGGGGAGGGGGATCAGGGGGGTCAAGGGAAAAAAGCATAATCTGGGGATAATACGATGGCAGGAAATACAGACGGATAGCAGATTGGATCAAAAAGCAGAACCCTATAATATGTTGCCTACAGGAAACACACTTAAAGCAGGGAGATACATACAGAATAAAGGTAAAAGGTTGGAACAGATCCTATTATGCTTCAGGTAAAGCCAAAAAAGCAGGGGTAGCTATCCTTATCTCAGATCAAGCAAAAGCAGAAGTAGATCTCGTTAAAAAAGATAAGGAAGGAAACTATATCCTGCTGAAAGGTAGCATAAATAATGAAGCCATATCAATACTAAACATATATGCACCAAGTGGTGTAGCATCTAACTTTCTAAAGAAAAAGTTAAGAGAACTGCAAGAAGAAATAGACAGTAATAGTGGGAGATCTCAACCTTGCACTCTCAGATTTAGACAAATCAAACCACAAAACAAACAAGAAAGAAATTAAAAAAGTAAATAGAATATTAGAAAAACTAGGTATGATAGACCTTTGGAGAAAACTGAATGGCAATAGAAAGGAATATACTTTCTTCTCAGCAGTTCATGGATCCTATACAAAAATTGACCATATATTAGGACATAAAGATCTCAAAATTAAATGTAGGAAGGCAGAAATAATAAATGCCTTCTTCTCAGATCACAATGCAATAAAAGCTACATTCAGTAAAAAGTTAGGGGTAAATAGACCAAAAAGTAATTGGAAACTGAATAATCTCATCTTAAAGAATGACTGGGTGAAAGAGCAAATTATAGAATCAATTAACAATTTCACCCAAGATAATGACAATGATGAGACATCATATCAAAATCTTTGGGATGCAGCTAAAGCAGTAATAAGCGGAAATTTTATATCTTTAGAGGCTTATTTGAAGAAAATAGAGAAAGAAAAGATTAACGAATTGGGCTTACAACTTAAAAGGCTAGAAAAAGACCAAATTATAAACCCCCAACAAAAAATTAAACTTGAAATACAAAAATTAAAAGGAGAAATCAATAAAATTGAAAGTAACAAAACTATTGAATTAATAAATAAAACCAAGAGTTGGTTTTATGAAAAAGCCAATAAAATAGATAAACCTTTGGTAAATTTGATCAAAAAAAAGAAAGAGGAAAATCAAATTGATAGTCTTACAAATGAAAAGGGGGATCTTTCCACCAATGAAGAGGAAATTAGAGAAATAATAATAAATTTGATAACTTAAGTGAAATGGATGACTTCCTCCAAAAATATAGGCTCCCTAGATTAACAGAGGAGGAGATAAATTGCTTAAATAGTCCCATTTCAGAAAAAGAAATAGAACAAGCTATTAATCAACTCCCCAGGAAAAAATCCCCAGGGCCAGATGGATTCATATGTGAATTCTACCAAACATTTAAAGAACAATTAGCCCCAATGTTATATAAATTATTTGAAAAAATAGGGGATGAAGGAGTCCTACCAAACTCCTTTTATGACACAGACATGGTACTGATACCTAAACCAGGTAGATCGAAAACTGAGAAAGAAAATTATAGACCAATCTCCTTAATGAATATTGATGCTAAAATCTTAAATAAGATATTAGGAAAAAGACTTCAGAAAATCATCTCCAAGATAATACACTATGATCAAGTAGGATTTATTCCAGGAATGCAGGGCTGGTTTAATATTAGGAAAACTATTAATATAATTGACCATATTAATAATCAAATTAATAAGAACCATATGATCATCTCAATAGATGCAGAAAAAGCATTTGACAAAATCCAACATCCATTCCTACTAAAAACTCTTGAGAGTATAGGAATAAATGGACTATTCCTTAGAATAATCAGGAGCATATATTTAAGACCTTCAGTAAGCATAATATGCAATAGAAATAAACTGCAACCTTTCCCAGTAAGATCAGGAGTGAAACAAGGTTGCCCACTATCACCATTACTATTCAATATAGTACTAGAAACGCTAGCCTCGGCAATAAGAGCCGAGAAAGAGATTCAAGGAATTAGAGTAGGAAATGAGGAAATTAAACTATCACTTTTTGCAGATGACATGATGGTATACTTAGAGAACCCCAAAGACTCTGCTAAAAAGCTACTAGAAATAATTCAAAATTTCAGCAAAGTGGCAGGATACAAAATAAATCCACATAAATCCTCGGAATTTTTATATATCACTAACAGAATGCAACAGCAAGAGATACAAAGAGAAATTCCATTCCAAACAAATGTTGAGAGTATAAAATATTTGGGAATCCATCTACCAAAGAAAAGTCAGGAATTATATGAGAAAAATTACAAAACACTTGCCACAAAAATAAAATCAGATTTAAATAATTGGAAAGACATTCAGTGCTCTTGGATAGGCCGAGCGAATATAATAAAGATGACAATACTCCCCAAACTAATCTATTTATTTAGTGCTATACCAATCAGACTCCCAAGAAACTATTTCAATGACCTAGAAAAAATAACAACAAAATTCATATGGAAGAATAAAAGGTGGAGAATTGCAAGGGAACTAATGAAAAAAAAAACTCAGAGGAAGGTGGTCTAAGTGTACCTGATCTAAAGCTATATTATATAGCAGCAGTCACCAAAACCATTTGGTATTGGCTAAGAAATAGACCGGTAGATCAGTGGAACAGATTAGATACAAAGGACAAAAAAGGGTACATCTATAGCAATCTAATCTTTGACAAACCCAAAGATTCCAACATTAGGGATAAGAATTCATTATTCGGAAAAAACTGTTGGGAAAACTGGAAATTAGTATGGCAGAAATTAGATATGGATCCACACTTAACACCATATACCAAGATAAGATCAAAATGGGTCCATGATTTAGGCATAAAGAGGGAGATAATAAATAGATTAGAGGAACAGAGGATAATCTACCTCTCAGACTTGTGGAGGAGGAAGGAATTTATGACCAGAGGAGAACTAGAGATCATTATTGATCACAAAATAGAAGATTTTGATTACATCAAACTGAAAAGTTTCTGTACAAATAATACTATTGCAAACAAGATTAGAAGGGAAGTAACAAATTGGGAAAATATTTTTAAAAACAAAGGTTCTGACAAAGGTCTCATTTCCAAAATATATAGAGAACTGACCCTAATTTATAAGAAACCGAACCATTCTCCAATTGATAAATGGTCAAAGGATATGAACAGACGGTTCTCGGGGGAAGAGATTGAAACTATATCCACTCACATGAAGGAGTGTTCCAAATCACTACTGATCAGAGAAATGCAAATTAAGACCACTCTGAGATGCCACTACACACCTGTCAGATTGGCTAAGATGACAGGAACAAATAATGATAAATGTTGGAGGGGATGTGGGGAAATTGGGACACTAATACATTGCTGGTGGAGTTGCGAAAGAATCCAGCCATTCTGGAGAGCAATCTGGAATTATGCCCAAAAAGTTATCAAACTGTGCATACCCTTTGACCCAGCAGCGCTACTACTGGGATTATATCCCAAAGAAATACTAAAGAGCGGAAAGAGACATATATGTGCCAAAATGTTTGTGGCAGCTCTTTTTGTTGTAGCTAGAAACTGGAAGATGAATGGATGTCCATCAGTTGGAGAATGGTTGGGTAAATTGTGGTATATGAAGCTTATGGAATATTATTGCTCTGTAGGAAATGACCAGCAGGAGGAATACAGAGAGGCCTGGAGAGACTTAAATCAACTGATGCTGAGTGAAATGAGCAGAACCAGAAGATCACTGTACACTTCAACAACAATACTGTATGAGGATGTATTCTGATGGAAGTGGAAATCTTCAATATAAAGAAGATCCAACTCACTTCCAGTTGATCAATGATGGACAGAGGTAGCTACACCCAGAGAAGAAACACTGGGAAGTGAATGTAAATTGTTAGCACTAATATCTGTCTGCCCAGGTTGCATGTACCTTCGGATTCTAATGTTTATTGTGTAACAAGAAAATGATATTCACACACATGTATTGTACCTAGACTATATTGTAACACATGTAAAATGTATGGGATTGCCTGTCATCGGGGGGAGGGAATAGAGGGAGGGGGGGTAATTTGGAAAAATGAATACAAGGGATAATATTATAAAATATATATATATATAATAAAAAAATAAAAAAAAATAAAAAAAATAAAAAAATAAAAAAAATAAAATAAAATGCTGGAATGCCAAAAAAAAAAAAAAAAAAAAAAATTAAGCAAAGAGTTGGCAGTCCAGTATAGGCACAGTCCAGGGAAATCCAGGGTGGAGAAGCCTCTTCACCCTGAGAAATGCACTGTGAAGCTTTTAGCCAAACTACAGCAGCATTGGCTACTCTGCTCTGATTGAGAAGTCACTAGATTAACAAACTAAATGGGAGACCTCTAATGGAAAGCAAATAGTGAGCTTCTGAATCCAGAATAATAAGCTGGACTTGACCATACACACCCAGCACAAAAAGGAAACTGCCTACATCAGCCCCACTGCAGCAGGAAGCTGCTGTTGGCTGTAGAGGAAGCTTGAGATAATATTTCCTTTGCTCTAGTAGCAGAACTTAACCTTTAAAAATAAACAAAGAAAGAAAAAAGAGCTCTGATCATAAATAGCTGCTATGAAGAAAAGGAAGAACAGACCTCAAAAAAGGCAAAATATTGCCAGATCAAACCTCAAAGAGTGATGAGTTGCTATTCAACTAAACAAATTTTCTTGGAGGAATTCAAAAAGATTCTTAAAAGAAAATTACAAGAAAAATAGAGGAAAAAATTGAGAGCTTTGGAAAAGGAAACACATAAATTGTCTGAAGAAAATCACTCCTTAAAAAATAGATTTGCCAAAATGAAAAAAGAAAAGAACTCCCTAAAAATAAAATTGATGAAATGGAAAAAAAATCCAATGAACACAATAACTAATTTTAAAGTTCAATAGGCCAAATGCAAAAGGAGATAAAAATGCTAACTGAACAAAATAAATCACTAAAAATTAGAATTGATTAAGTGGAAGTGAATGACTAAATAAGGCATCAAGAATCAGTCAAACAAAACCCAAAAAATGAAAAAAACATAGAAGAAAATGTAAAATACTTCATCTGAAAAACAATTGACCTGGAAAATAGATCCTGGAGAGACTATCTAAGAATTATTGGACTGCCTAAAAACCATAAAGAAAAAAAAGAGCCTAGACAACATCTTTCAGGAAATTACCAAGGAAAACTGTCTTGATGTCCTAGGATCAGAAGGTAAAATAGTGATGGAAAGAATCCACCAATCACTTTATAAAAGAGATGCCAAAATGAAAATTACAAGAAATATTGTAATTAATTCTAGAATTATCAGATTAGAGAGAAAATACTACAAGCAGCCAGAAACACTTAAAATATCAAGGAGCCACAATCAGGATCACCCAAGACTTAACACCTTTATAGGATCTAATGGCCAGGAATCTGATATTCTGAAAGGCAAAGGAAGTGGGATTGCAGCCAAGAATCAACTGTCCAGTAAAATTACACATTACCTTTCGGAGCAAAAGATGGACATTAAGTGAATTGCACAGAAAATTTGATCATCAAATACAAAACTCAAGACAAGCATAAAAAGGTAAAAAGGAAAGAAAAAAAAACTGTAAAAATGTGAAAATATTTACTTCCCTAATGAGAATATGATATGTTTAATTTTTGAGAATCCTTAGAGTATTCTTAGAGGGTGTAGGCATATTTTGATTTTAGTATGATGATATAAAAAGAAACTAGGGATGGAAAAGGGATTATACTGGAAGAAGAAAGGGGAGATAAAATGGGGTTTTTCTTCAAGAAAAGTAAATACAAAATTATTACAACTGAGGGAAAGAAGGAAGGTGGTGAGCATTGTATGAACATTAATATCATCAGATTGGCTCAAAGAGAGATTATCAGCTATATTTAGTTTGATAGAGAAACTTATTTGTAACACTGTGTATATCTAAATCATGAACCCATAATGATCATACAGAATGATACTATAAGTAAAGTAAAAGAACAAAGGATAGTCTACCTCTCATATCTGAGGAGAAGGAAGGGATTTATGGCCAAAATCAAAGTACATTATGAAATAAAAATCAATAATTTTGATTATATTAAGTTTAAAAATTTTGTATAAACAAAACCAACAGAGAAAAGATTATAAGGGAAGTAGAAAACTAAGGAAAAAGTATAACCAAGATTCTCATAAAATATATAGAGTTTTGACTCAAATTTATAAGAATTTAAGCCATTGTCCAACTGATAAATGGTCAAAGTATATGAACAGACAATTTTCAGATGCAGAAATTAAAACCATTTCTAGTCATATTAAAATGTACCATAAATCAGTAATGATTAGCTAAATGCAAATCAAGAGAACTCTGAAATATCACTATACATCTCTCAGATTGGCTAAGATGACAAGAAAGATAATGCTGAATGTTGGAGAGCATGTGGGAAAACTGGGATAGTAATACATTGTTCAAACTATTCTGGAGAGCAATTTGGAACTAGACACAAAGTAGTATAAAATTATGCATACCCTTTGATCCAGCAGTGTCTCTATTGGGCCTGTATCTCAAAGAGATCAAAAGAGAAGAGAGAGAGAGAGAGAGGGAGAGAGAGAGAGAGAGAGAGAGAGAGAGAGAGAGAGAGAGAGAGAGAGAGAGAGAAAGAGAGAGAGAGAAAGAGAGAGAGAGAGAGACCTAAATATTCAAAAAATGTTTGTTATAGCCCTTTTTTGTAGTGGCAAGGAATTAAAAATTGAGTGGATGCCTGTCAGCTGGAGAATAGCTGAATAATTTATGGTATATGAATGTTATGGAATATTTTTGTTCTATAACAAATGATCAGCTGAATGATTTCAGAAATACCTTAGAGAGACTTACATGAATGGATGCTAAATGAAGTGAGTAGAACCAGGAGACAATGAGGTGATTCATGGAAGGTCCAATAGATTTCTAATGGAGAGAGCCATCTGCATTAAAAAAGAGGACCATAGGGACTGAATGTGGATCCCAACCTAGTGTTGTCACTTTTTTGTTGTTTGTTTACATTTTGTTTCTTTCTCATTTTTTCCCTTTTTAATCTCTTTTCTTGTGCAACAAAATTGCAAAAATATGTATAGAAGATTTGCACATGGACTTTCAGGGGTGAAATCAAGATGGTGGAGTAAATCCAGGAAGCTGCTCTAGCTCTCCCACTTTCACTCAACTTTCTGAGACAGCAACAATTAGTCAAAAAAAAAAAAAAAAAACTAAAAGGAATAAAAAAAGGAAAAAAATGTGAAATACCTCATTGGCAAAATAGTGGTCCTGTTTTACATCCAGAAGAGATAATTGTAAAATTATTGTCCTACCTAAAGGCCATGACCAAAAAAAAAAGAGCCTGGATAGCATGCTAAAAGAGATCCTGAAGGAAAACTGTCCCAATATTTTAGAAACAGAGGGGAAATACTCACTGAATGAATGCATAAATCAACTCTGAAAAAAATTCCACAAAGAAAACTCCTAAGAACAATATTGCAAAACTCCAAAACTATACTCTCAAGGAAAAAAAGTACTGCAAGATGCCAGACAAAAACAATTTATATATTAAGAAACAATGTTATGGGCCAGAACTCTGAAACAAAGGATTCTTACAAAGTACTAAGTCAGTGGAATTGATAGAGACAATAGTTATATAATTTGGCATGGTTCAGTATGATTGATTTAACCCTAAAAGGAGATGTTATGGGCCAGAACTTGAAACAAGGAATTAAGTGGAATTGAGAAGACAATGGTTAAATTTAGTTTAACATTGATTTAATCCTACAACAAATAATGGTTTCTTAGTAATAAAATGATTGGTTTGTACTCAATGTGGAGCTTATAAGCTAGAATCTTCAGCCAGAGAGATTCAGAGACAAGCAGACAGAAGGCTGGAGACTGAAGGCTGGAGCGCAAGTCCTTGAACTCAGACAGATTCATCCCATCTCACACTACCTTGGTGGAAGGCTCTCCTCCTTCACTTCCCCACTGAAAGCAAGATTCTGGAAGGCCTCCAGAAAACTAGCCAAGCCCCAAGTGAAGGAAATAGGACTTTGAAAGAGATGATAAAGGACTTGGACTTTAACACCTGGCTGCACTTGTGGTGATTACTGAACTGAAAGGAAGGCTGTTCCCAGAGACCCCAAGAATATTTCAACAGAGAACATTACATTTTAAAGAGAACATTATAGAACAACAGTCAAGATTATCCAGGAATTGGAAGGTTTTACAGTAAAATGACATATTCCAGGAAGCAAAGGACCTGGAATTATACCAAGAACTAAGTATGCAGGAGATTCATCTTTCAGGGGAGGAGATGAGACTTCAATGAAGTGAGAGACTTTTCAGTCATTTCTATTGAAAAAAAAACATAACTGCACAGAAATTTTAATCTATGAACACAGGAATCATGAGAATTACAGCAAGGTAAACAGGCAGGGAAAAATCTATATGCATATATATATATATATATATATATATATATATATATATATATATATATATATATATATATATATATATATATATATATATATATATATATATATATATATATAATGATTAAAATATTTATATCCCTACATGGGAAAACAATATCTGTAATTCTTCAAAACTGTGTCTGACACTAGATCAGACAAAAAGGGCTTCACATGGATTGAAAGCCTGGTTATGAATGAACTCTGATGTAATGATATTAAAGAAAAAGATATTAAGGGATGGGGAAAATGTCTGTATTGATAAATAAGGAAAGAAAAGGTATAATAAGATAATTAATTCACACCAAAAGGCTCAAAAGACAAATCACAATAGGGAGGAAAAAATGGAGAGGAGTGAGTATTGTCTGAAGTTTGATCTCATCAGTTTTGGCTCTAAGAAGTAATAACTTAATCCTATAAAGAAGTAGTAGGAGAAAGAGCAAAAGAAAAGGGCCATGCAGGATAGAAGCCAGGGCAGAAACTGTAGGCAAAAAAGTAAGAGAAGGGGGAATGTATTATAGAAGATATATATAAAAGTGGACTAAAAAAAAAAAAAAAAAAGCTCTTAAGAGAAAGGAGAAAGGTAATAGGAGCTATAAGGTAGTGGTTGTAGTGGGTAAAAAATAAATAAATAAATAAACAAACAAACAAACAAATAAATAAATAAATAAATAAAAAAGAAAAACAACCACTAATAAGAGGCAGGGGTTGATAAAAAAAAAAAAAAAAAACATTACTAAGTACAAAGTGAAAGGATAGAATAAACGTGTATACAGGGGAGATAATATGATGGAGGAAAATACAAAGTTTGTAATCATAACTTTTCATGTTAATGGGATAAACTCCCTCATAAAACCAAAGTAAATACTAGAGTGGATTCAAAAACAGAATTCTACAATATGTTGTTTACAAGAAACACATTTGATACAGGGAGACACATACAGAATAAAGATAAAAGGCTGGAACAGAATTTATTATGCTTCAGCTGAAGCAAAAAAGCAGGGGTAGCCATTCTGATCTCAGATAAAGCAAAAGTGAAATTTGATCTTATTAAAAGAGATAAGGAAAGTCCATTTTGATAAAAGGTATAGTGAATAATGAAGTAATTATGATACTAAATATATAGGCACCAAGTGGTAGAGCAGGCAAATTCCTGGAGAAGCTTTTAAGCCAGTTACAGGAAGAAATAGATAGCAAAACTATTCTAGTGGGGGACCTCAACCTTCACCTTTTAGAATCAGACTAATTTAACTAAAAAATAAACAAGAAGGAAATAAGAGAGGGATGTCATATAAAACCTATAGAGAAAATTGAATAGGGACAGAAAGAAATACACCTTTTTCTCAGCAGTACATGGCACCTACACAAAGATTGACCATGTATTAGGGAATAAAAACCTCACAATCAAATGCAAAAAGGACTGAAATAGTAAATGCTTCCTTTTCAAACCACAATCTAATAAACTAATATCCAATAAAGGAGCAAGAAAAGGTAGATTAAAAACCAATCAGAAACTAAATAATATAATTCTAAAGAAGGAATGAGTCAAACAAAAAAATCACAGAAACAATCCACAATTTCATTTAAGAAAATTATAATAATGAGACAACCTACCAAAACCTATGGGATGCAGCCAAAGCAGTTCTTTGGGAAAATTTTATATCTCTAAATAGCTACATGAATAAAATAGAGAAAGAGAAGATCAATGAATTAGGCAGAAAAAGGTAGAAAAAGAACAAATTCAAAACCCTCAATTAAAGACCAAATTAGAAATCTTGGAACTCAAGAAGAGATTTATCAAATAGAGACTAAGAAAACTATAGAACAAACAAAACTGAGGTGGTTTTATGGGGGGAAAAAAACTAACAAAAGAGATAAAACTTTGGGTTAATTTGATCAGAAAAATGAAAGAAAAAATACAAATTAACAGCATCAAAAACAAAAAGGATGAACTTACCACAATAAAAAAAAGGAATTAAAGCAATAATCAGGAACTAGTTTGTTCAACTCTATGGCAGCAAGTTCTGGCAATCTAATCAAAATGGATGAATATTTACAAAAAATATAAATTACTCAGGTTAAGCAAAGAAGAAATAAAATACTCAAATAGTCCCATTATAGAAAAAGAAATTGAAAATGTCATTAATGAACTTTCTAAGAAAAAAATACCCAATGCCAGATGGATTAACAAGGGAATTCTACCAAACATATAAAGAATAATTAATTCCAATAATATATAAATTATTTGCAAAAATAGGTAAAGAAAGAGTACTCCCAAATTCCTTCTATGACACAAATATGGCATGGATACATAAACCAGGAAGGGCCAAAAACCAGAGAAAGATTACAAACCTATCACCCTGAATGAATATTGAGACAAATTTTTAAATAAAATTTTAGCAATGAGATTACAGAAACTTATCAGCAGGATAATACACTATAACCAACTGGGATTTATACCAGGAATGCAGGGCTGGTTCAATATCAGAAAAAAAAAAAAAACTATTACCATAATTGACCTTATCTATAAAAATAACAACAGAAATCATATGAGAATCTCAATAGAAAAAGCTTTTGAAAAAATATAGCATCCCTTCCTATAAAAAGCACTAAAGAGTATAGAGATAAAAGGAGTTTTCCTTAAAATAATAAAAAAATAATTAAAATAATAATACAGGAAACATAATTTGTAATGGAGAGAAGCTGGATGCATACCCAAGATCAGGGATGTCCATTGTTAGCACTATTATTCGACATTGTACTGGAAATGTTGACTTTAGCAATTAAAAAAAAAGAAAAAGAAATAAAAGTAATTTGAATAGGCAATGAGGAAATTAATAACTCTTTGCACATGATATTATACTATACTTAGAGAATCCTAGAAAATCATCCAAACCTACTGAAAATAATTCACATCTTTAACAAAGTTGCAGAATATAAAATAAACCCACATAAACCATCACCATTTCTAAATATTACTGACAAAGCCCATCAGCAAGAGATAGAAAGAGAAATCCCATTTAAAATGATTGTAGACAAAATAAAATAATTGAAGGTCTACATAGCCAGAAAAGCCCAAGAGCTATATAAGCACAATTACAAAACACTTCTCACACAAGTAAAATCAGATCAAAACAATTGGGAAAATATTAATTGTTCATGGCTAAGACAAACTAATATAATAAAAATGACAATTCTGCCTGAACTGATTTACTTGTTCAATGCCATACCAATCAAACTGCCAAAACATTATTTTATAGAACTAAGAAAAAAATAGTAAAAAAAAAAAAATCATCTGGAAAAACAAAAGGTCAAGAAGATCAAGGGAATTAATGAAAAAAATAAAAAGAATGGTAGCTTAGCAATACCAAATCTAAAATGATATTATGAAGCAGCAGTCATGAAAACCATTTGAAACTCATTGAAAAATAGAGGGGTGAATCAGTGGAATAGATTATATACGCATGCCACAGGAAACAAGGCCTATAGCACTCTGGTATTTGGTATATCCCCAAACTCCAGGAATAAGACCTCACTATTTTACAAAAATTGCTGGAAACTTATTATTATTATTATTATTATTATTATTATATAGGAAAATAATATGTCAGAATATAGGCAGAGATCTACATTTCAACTTCATACCAAAATAAGGTCAAAATGAATATATTATTTGGGCATAAAGGTTGATACCATAAACAATTAAGAGAAAATGGGATAATTTACCTATTAGATCTTTGGAAAGGAGATATTTATGACCAAAAATGAATTACAAAATATTAAGAAGGGCAAAATTGACAATTTAGATTACACTAAATTAAAAATGTTTTACATAAACAAAACCAACAGAAACAAGAATAAAAGGGAAGTACAAAGCTAGGAAAAAATCTTTACAGCCAGTTTTTTATAAAGGGCTCATTTCTAAAATATATAAAGAAAAGTGTCAAATTTATAAGAACACAAGTTCATTTCCCAATTGCTAAATGATCAAAAGATATGAGCAGAAAATATTTAGAGGATGAAATTAAAGCCATCTATACTTATATAATAAATGCTCTAAATCACTATTTATTAGTGAAATGCAAATTAAAACAATTCTGAGGTATCATCTTATACCTTTGATGTTGACTATGAAGGCAGGAAAAGATAATGATAAAAGTTGGAGAGGAAGTGGGAAAAGTGATACACTAATGCATTTTTGGTAGAGTTGTGAAGTGATCCAATCATTCTGAAGAGCAATTTGGAACTATACTCAAAGGGTTATAAAACTGAGCATACTGTTTGATCCAACAATGCCATTATAAGGTCTGTACCCCAAGGAAATCTTAAAGGATGAAATAGGATACAGATGTGCAACAATGTTTGTAGCATCTCTTTTTGTGGTAGCAAAGAATTAGAAACTATGTAGATGCACTTTAACAACAATGCTGTATGAAGATGTATTCTGATGGAAGTGGATATCTTCAACATAAAGAAGATCCAACTCACTTCCAGTTGATCAATGATGGACAGAAACAACTATACCCAGAGAAGGAGCACTGGGAAGTGAATGTAAATTATTAGCACTAATGTCTATCTACCCAGGTTACTCATACCTTCGGAATCTAATACTTAACGTGCAACAAGAAAATTGGATTTACACACATATATTGTATCTAGGTTATACTGTAACACATGTAAAAATGTATGGGATTGCCTGTCATTTAGGGGAGGGAGTAGGGGGAGGAAGGGGAAAATTTGGAAATTTGGAAAAATGAATACAAAGGATAATGTTATAAAAGTACTCATGCATAGATACTGTCAAAAAATTTATAATTATAAAATTTAAAAAATAAATTAAAAAAATAAAAAAATAAAAATTTACCTTGTTATCTTGAAAAAAAATAAATCATTGAAAAAAAAAAGAAAATATGTAGATGCTTATCAGTTGGGGATTGGCTGAACAAGTTGTGATATATGAAGATAATGGAATATTATTGTTCTATAAAAAGGATGAACAAACTGATCTTAAAACAGCCTGGACAAATTTAAATGAACTGATGCTGAGTGAAACAAGCAGAACCAGGAACACATTGTACAATATAACAGCAAGAATGTGTGATGATCAACTATGAAAGACTTGGTTCTTCTTAGTGGTTCAGTGATTCAAAGCAATCCCAATAGACTTTGAACAGAAAATTACCTGCATCCAGAAAAATAACTAAGGAAACTGAATGTGAATCAACGCTTGCCATGTTTACTTCTTTTTCCTGTGTGTGTGTGTGTGTGTGTGTGTGTGTGTGTGTGTTTAATCTCTCCCCTGGATTTTCCCTTTTGCTCTGATTTTTTCTCTCTCAACATGATTCATCAAGTAATATGTATTAAAAAAAATAAATTTACTAGAAAAAAGAAGAGACAAAAATAAGAATTGCATTTTTTAAAACATATATTGGGTTACTTACTGCCTAAGAAGTGAGTAAAGGTAAGGAAAGGAACAAAAATTTGGAACACAAGGTTTTTTGCAAGAATGAACATTGAAAACTAACTTTGCAAATATTTTGAAAATAAAAGCTATTATTTTAAGAGTTTATTAATTAATCAATCTAATATTTAAAAAATAGACCTATAATTTTATCATTTAGTAAAGACAAAATTTGCAAACTACTGAGATGAATGTAATTATTTATTTTAATACAAAGAAATAAATATTAATGGAAAATTTGATAACTTTTACGGTTGCTAAGTTTTTCATGGCCTTACATACATTTAATATGTGGTCATATCTCCAGCTTGAGAAACTTTTCTGTAAAAAAAGTAAGAGCGTTTAAGATTTCACCACTTACCTGTTTCATAGTAAAACTCTCTCTCTCTCCCTCTCTCCATCCCTCCTTCTCTTTCTCTTTCTCTTTCCCTCTCTTTCTCTCTGTTCCTTTATCTCTTTGTCTATGTCCTCCTTTCTTTATCTCTTCTCTTTACTAAGTTAATTGATTTGTTTATTCATTGTCATCAAGCAAATTACCAAATAATTACTTTACAAAACTAAAAATAATGAAATTCTTTGAAAGCAACAGAAGTCAAGAATTCAAAACAAATCAACAAAAAATTCCCAGTCTACCACTTTGTTCCTATTGTCATTAGATTTATGTTGTTCATGGATACTTAATAATAGCCACTAAATTGGTCTACTTCTTCAAGTCTCTTCCTTCCTCTATCCATCCTGCACTCAATTGCCAAAGAGATTTTCCTAAGGTACAGTTTTCATTCCATTACTTCAGAAGCTCCCTATTGCCTCTAGAATCAAAATACATTTGTATGATTTGTAATTTCTTTAGCATCTTAAGTTCTTGACAAACTTATCCAACTCTACCTTACCAGAACTTTTATGCAATTTGTTGTGGGATAAATGAAAAGTTTGTGAGACAGCATCTCTGGGTAATTATAACCACTTTTAATTATGCCCACTTTATTAGTTATACCACTGAATAATCAATAAATTAAAGTCTGTGATTTCTCTTAACAACCAAAGTCTATGCATGGAATTTGCTGAATATTTAAATAACTTTGGAAAGGGGGTGTATCTCTGATGGCTAGAAATCAACTCTAATTGATTAACAATTAATAAGAAATTGATTGTAGTTATGAGAAGTGGAATTTTTCTAATGAATGGATAGGTATGTGACTTTGATCATGTCAGCACTCCCAGCAAGCTATATAAAAGAATCTCTTCTTCACTCTACCCTACTTAAGTTGAAGAATAGTAAGGTTATGGTAAGAATTCCACCTAGATAAGATTGTGTGAGAGGAATTTTTGGCACGGTTAAGAAAACTGGATTCTATGCAAATTAAGACAACACTACACACGTTTCAGATTGGCTAAAATTATGTGAAAAAATAATGATGAATTTTGGAGAGAATGTGGGAAAACTGGGACACTAACATGGATGGTGACATTGTGAATGGATCCAGCCATTATGGAGAACAATTTGGAACTTTGCTCAGAAAGTTATCAAATTGTACATACCCTTTATGTACAGTGTTACATGAACATATACATGTACAGTATTTAGCAGTGTTTCTACTGGGTTTATGTCCCAAAGAGATCTTAAATGAAGGAAAGGGACCCACAAGTGCAAAAATATTTGTGGCAGCTGTTTTTGTAGTGGCAAGAAACTGAAAACTGAGTGGATGCCCATCACTGAAGAATGGCTGAATAAATTATGGTATATAATTGTTATGGAATATTATTGTTTTGTAAGAAACAATCAGCAGGATGATTTTAGAGAGACTTTGAGAGACTTACATTAATTGAAGCTAAGTGAAATGAGGAGATCCTGGAGACCATTATATACAGCAACAATAAGATTATATGATGATCAATTCTGATGGACTTTGTTCTTTCCAACAATGAAATGATTAAGGCCAGTTCCAATGATCTTGTGAAGAGAGCCATCTGCACCCAGAGAAAGGACTATGGGAACTGAATATAGACCACAACATAGCTTTTTCACTCTTTTTATTGTTGTTTGCTTGCATTTTCTTTTCTTACTCTTTTTTATTTTTTGCTTTTTGATCTGTTTTTTCTTGCGCAGCAAGATAATTGGATGAATATGTATACATATATTGGATTTAATATATTTTAACCTGTTTATCAAATATTAGATTACTTGCCATCTAGGGGATGTGGTGGGGAGGAGGAGAAAATTCATAACACAATTTTTTATAAGGGTCAATGTTGAAAAATTATCCATGCATATGTTCGAAAATAAAAAAAAAAAGCTTTAATAAAATAAAACAACAAAAAAAGAAATTGGGTTTTGAATGAAAAGCAAAAAGAAAATCTCTGGGTCCTACATATAAAATTAGTTATTTTAAAATAAGATAATTTTTCTCAGTTGTTGAGTCATTTCATTCTTGTCCCACTTTTTGACCCTATTTAGACTTTTCTTGGCAAAATTACAGAAGTATTTGCTTTCCCTTCTCCAACTCATTTTAGAGATGAGAAACTGAGGCAAAAAAGATTAAGTGACTTCAGGAGGATCATATAACTAATGTCTGAAGCCCAGATTTGAACTCAGGTGTTCCTGACTCCAGGGCTAGTGCTCTATCTACTGTGCCATCTAGATGGCTTATTTTTATGTTACTGCACTCTTTATGCACTGTTATCCATCCTTGCTACTACTGTTCATCTTTTATTCTCTAAGAGGATCAATGATATCACAAGAGTGATGTGTAAGGAAGTGAGGAATTCAAGTGAGGAACTGAAGTGAAGAAGATCTTGGCAAAGTAATGACTGTCACTCTGTCGTCCAGAGCAACTGAAATCTAGTAGTAAGACAAAGGCCTAGGATCTATCCTTATTTTTTTCCTCACACAAAATCTCTATCTCCTATTTCCATTCTTTTGCAATGACCGTCCCCAAGGGGACAAGGCAAAACATATTGACTTGGAACTTCATTTTATGACATATGGTCATTGATAGTTGACAGCTGTCTGCTGGGTCAGGATAGATTAATTGGATGCAGCACATAAATAAAGTGTGTGATCAACTTCACTGTCTAAATTAACAATTAATTAGCTGTTTTGGCAGAAAATGTCCCTTCTTGTAGGCAGCTGGTTTATAAAGTCCTAGAACTGTCCTAACAAAATTGCTGTACATAAATGATCTCTAAGATACCCTCTAGGTCTAACAGTCTATAATTGCGACTTCAGGGGGTATTCAAACCCCAAGACACAACTCATTACTGAAATCCTACCCTTGAGCATATAATTCTTTATGTAAAAAATGTAATAATTGCTAAAATGCAAATACCTTGGAGAAAAGGGTTTAAATTTAGCTTTCAATTTTATCCTTAGGTTCTTATAAGTAATTTATATCAATGTGTAGATAAATTCCCAAATTGACCAAGTTATAAAAGCACCAACAAGAAAAACAATAAGAACTTTCTTCATTTATTTTGGCTTTTAAAATAGTATCTTTATTTTTGGTATTAAGTAATACCATTGAGGATGGAATTAGGTTGCAAAATAGGAATATTATTTGGCAAAGAGTGAAAGAGACAGATAGGGAGAGAGATAAAGAGATAGAGAGACATAGAAGAACACAAAGAGACAGAGATGCAGACAGAGAAAGATAGAGATAAAAACAGAGACAGACAGACAGAAAACACAGAGAAACTGACAGACAGGCATACATGAGGGAAAGGGAGGGGAAAAGTAGGAAGGGAGGGAGGGAAGGAGAGAAAAGGAGCATGAGAAAGAACCTGTGAATACCTTGGATTCAGATGATAACTCTAGCTCTAGCTATAAAAAGGTCAAAATAATTATATGGGCAAAATTTGCCACTGCTAGTATTGCTAGGGTGATAGGTTTTTGCTTTTTAAACAAAAGCAGTATTAACTTGAATAAATATTTCAGTAGTCATTTGCTGATAAGTGTAGAGTGATAATCAGCAAGAGTAGCATTAGTAAATATATTGAAAGTAGAAAGATAACATTTGATTTCATCATCCCTAACCTCACATTTCTCTACCTTCTCCCTTTCTACCTTCCCCTAGTGTGTCTATCACAAATTCCAGAGGCAACAAATGACTTCATGCTTTTTTCCTGTTGTTCCCTTCAAAACAAACTTACATGAAAGGATTACAATCTTTTTTATAACAAGGGACCAAAATAAGATAGCTAAATGAAAAATAAAGTTAAAAACTAAAACTTCAGGACTATCTACATCAGTCACAATGGTTTATAGTTACCACAGGTGTGGATCACCTCAGAGCTGTTCAAAATACTGCTTACCTTATGCCTTCAAATTATTTATCCATACTTGAGAAATAATATTTATTCAAAGAAAAGTATCCCTTATGAGATAAGGAAAGTAGTTTTATACCTTATTTCTGATCTGAGGGACCAGATCTGCAACCTCTTCAAGAGATCTAGGATTCTGCATATTTCAGTAATAATACCTGACATTTGGAGAGCATTTGAAGATGCTGGAAGCACTTTACATCTATTGTCTCATCTGAGTTTGATATCAACCTTTTAGGATATATATAAGTTTTATTATCTCCACTTCTAGTTGGCAGAGTGACAATCAGGAAGTTGTGTTTTGACCAATGCTCAGTTTAATATCTGCCATGTAATACATGTTTTGGTTTGTTTTGGCCCTGGCTTGACTAGACTCTAGTCACACATGCTAGTCAGTATTAGAGAAAATATTTGAACCCAGGTCTCTCCTAACTCTAAGTTCAGGGCTCCTTCTATTGTACTCCATTGATGCTACAAAGCCAAACTACATCTAAATTATTAAGAATACATTTTAGTATTCTACACTTCATTATTCTGGATTTGTCATCCTTATCCTCCTAATTAGAATACTTAATAATTATTTTAGCTGAAATTTTCTTCAGTCATATTTTGTGATGCGTTTTCAACAAAGCAATTCATTCTCAGCTCACTGATTTGTTGCTTAGCAACTGTATAACTGATGAACCCCATCCAATATGACCCATTTCCTCTATAGAACATATCACCATGCACGTGGATTTACCCATTTCTATAGAATTAGTGCTTTATCATCTTAATTTATCAGCTTCCCTTCTCCCACTCCACTTCAATAACACTTGTTTGTGTTCTGTAAAAACTAAAATACTTCTTCTTTTTACTATTTGAGGTATTTGTTTGCTCTATATACATGCACAATGTTAAGAAAATATGAAAGATTTTCAGAAATTTTTAAATCTTTCCATGACAAAAATTGGATATCACGATCCAAGGGACATCATTTTGAAGTGTCTATCCAAATGAATAAAATCACAGATACATTGGCTTTATTAGAATAATAAATGACTATCTACAAATGAAGATTTTTAACTCATATGTTTAGGGAATAATGAGTCACTGTTTGCTTTTCATAACTTGATTATGAAGGATAATCTATAGCAGAATAAATCAATGGACCTTCCTAAGAATCCTCATTTATGATAATACTGACTCAGGATAGGGCCCTTCTAAAAAAAAATCAGAAAACATAATCCACCTATAACAATTATCATTTAAAGAAGCTAGTAGGGACTACAATATACAATGAATGTTTTTCCCAGTAAAGACAATATATATTTTAATAGACAACAAAATAGAAAATGTAATTTTAAGTAATCTACATTTAGGGATATACTATGCTACAGTTGCCTTTACTTAGTGGCATTAGGGCAAGTTCATACTTTAGTTATTAGTTCTGTTTATCTCTTCATTTAATTATAGAAATAATTATAATTAAAATAATGATAGTCATGTTTTTGTTGTAGTTGTAGAAATAACAACCATAGTAGTAATAGCAGTAGCAGTAGTTTACAATTCATATGAAATTTTATGGTGCTAAGACCGCCATGTGAACTATTACATTAAATCTTCAAAACAATTGTGAAAAATAAGTGCAAAATTGGGAATAAACTATAAGCATTCTCAATAAGGTCAGGGCTGAAATAAGGTTGCCCACTATCACCATTACTATTCAACATTGGATTAGAAATGTTACCTTTTCAATAAGAGAAGAAAGGGAACTTGAAGGAATTATAGTAGATAATGAGGAAATAAAATTATCACTCTTAGCCAATGACATGATGGCATACTTAGCGAATACACTAAAAATTATTTGAAACAATTAACAACTTTAGTAAAATTGCAGTATACAAAATAAATCCAAATAAATCATTGGTTTTTCTATATGTTATCAACAAAGTCCAGCAAGAGATTTTAATTCCATTTAAAATAACTGTAATTATAAAAATAATATGGGAGTCTACTTTCCAAGATAAACCTAGGAACTATATGAATACAATTACAAAACATTTTTCAAACAAATAAAATAAAAACAAATAAAAACATCTAAAGAACTGGAAGAATATCAAGCACTCAAGGATAGACTGAGCTAATATAATAAAAATGGCAATTCTAACAATCTACTTATTCAGTGGCATACCAATCAAATTCTCAAGAAATTAATTTATAGTGCTAGAAAAAAACAATAACAAAATTCATCTGCAACAACAAAAGTTCAAGAATTTCAAGGGAATTAATGAAAAATAATTGAAAATGAAGGTGGCTAGCTGTTCCATAACTAAAACTCTATTATACAGCAGTGATCATCAAAACCATTTGGTACTCCATAAGAAATAGAGTAGTGGATCAGTGAAATAAGTTAAGTTCATAAGACACCATAATTAGTGACTACTGTATTGTAGTATTTGATAAACCCAGCAACTCTAGCTTCTGGGATAAGAATTTACAATACGACAAAAATTGCTGGGAAACTGGAAAGTAATATGGCAGAAGCTAAGCATTGACCAACATCTTATACCCTTTACCAAGATAGAGTTGAAATGAATTCATGATTTAGATATCAAGGATGATATTATGAGCAAATTAGAAGAAATAATCTGTTTCTCAGATCTGTACACAAGGAAAAAATTTATGGCCAAAAAAGAATTAGAGAACATTATGAAATACAACATGGATAATTTTGATTATATTAAATTAAAGTTTTTGTACAAATAAAACTAATGCAGACAAGAATAGAAGAAAAGCAGAAAACTGGGGAGGGGGATTATATCCACAGGTTCTGATAAAGGCCTCATTTCTAAAATATAAGAAGAGGTAACTCAAATTTATAAGAATACAATCCATTCTCCAATTGATAAAAGCTCAAAGCATATGAATAGACACTTTAAATGAAGAAATTGAAGCCTTTCCTCTTTATATGAAAAAATGCTCTAAATCACTATTGATTAGAGAAATACAAATTAAGATAACTCTAGAATACTACCTCACACCTCTCAGAATGGTTAAGATAATAGGAAAAGATAATGAAAAATGTTGGAGGGGATGTGGGAAAACTAGGACACTGATTGGTGGAGTTGTGAACTGATCCAATCATTATGAAGATCAGTTTGAAACTAAGCACAAAGGATTATCAAATTATGCATATCATTTGATCCATTAGTGTTTCTAAGAGATCATAAGTGAAAAGGACCTATATGTGGAAAAATATTTGTAGCAGCCCTTTTTCTAGTGGCAAGGAAATAGAAACAGAGTGGATGCATATCAACTGGAGAATGGCTGAATAAATTATAGTATATGTATGTTATGGAACATTATTGTTTTGTAAGAAATGACCAGCGGGATGATTTTTAGAAAGGCTTACATCAACTGATTCTAAATAAAATGAGAAGATATTGGATGTCACTGTACATGTCAACAAGAAGATTATATAGTGATCAATTCTGATGGATGTGGCTCTTTTCAATAATGAGCTAATTCAGACAGTTCTTATAGTCTTGTGATGAAGAGAGCCATCTATACCTAGAAAGAAGACTATGGAAACTGAGTCTGGATCACAACATAGTATTTTCATTTTTGTTGTTGTTATTTGCTTGCTTGATTTTTTTCTTTCTTTCTCATTCTTTCTCTTTTGATCTAATCTTTTTGGTGCAGCATGAGAAATGTGGAAATACGTTTGGAAGAGTTGCATGTTTAACCTATATTAGATTATTTGCTGTCTAGAGGAGTGGCGAAGTGGGGAGGGAAGGAGAAAATTTTGGAACACAATGTTTTGCAAAGGTGAATGTTTAAAACAATCTTTGCATGTATTTTCAAAAAATAAAAAAAGCCATTAGTATAAAAAAGAAGAAAAAAATAGGTATAATCTTTTTACCAATGAAGAAACTGAGGTTCAGAGATAATCAAGACATGGTATAGTAGAAAAGAAAATTGAATTCAGAGCTGAAATAAAAATTGGCTTTCCAACCTGGTTCTCATCAAGCATAACAGAATTACTAGTAATTTTCAAAAAAAAAAGTGAGAAGGTTGTCTTAGAAGATTATTTTTAAAAATGTGGAAGCCAGTTTAAAAGCTGAACTCAAACTATGGTCTAGTAGTCTATAAGTTCCTTGAGGGTGAGGACTGTTTAATTTTGACACTTTACACTCAATTGGGCCTAGCAGAGTGTCTGTTATATGGCAGGAACCTAATAAATAGTTATTGAATTGAATTACAATGAACTGATTCCTATGATCACATGGTTTGGTTGAGTTCATAATGGCAAAAGAGAATTGAGTCCAAGGTTGTTCTGTTTCCAAGTCCCATTAGTTACATGAAACATATATTATGTAGATAAGAATATGACTTAAAACCAATGGAAACTTAATAAATACTTGTTAAATTAAATTGAATTTTTAAGCATAAGCTTAAATATCCTTTCAAAGAATATTCAACCACTATTTCCTGAATGCTATCTAAATTTATAAGCATTAAAGGAACGTAACAATACCACTTTGAAAATTTTTACTTCTTATCCTAACACTGAAATCATTAAAATTCCTATTGAAAATCAACCAGTATCTTTCTCTTTGCCATTATATTATTATAATTTTCATTAAGACAAGCGTTTCTTATATTTAGAACATGTTATTTCTTCCATTGAGGAAAGTGGGCTTTTTTCTCCTGAAAATTTCATTATACATCATGTTTCTTTAGACTATTAAGTATTCAGTTTCAATAATAACTTTATGATGATATTATCTCATATTCCTATGCTCTGAGTAAAGGCAATGTAATAGTTTCTCAGTATTTAGAGAAAGTCTTCAGTCTAGGAAGAGCACAGTATGATAGCTAGACAGATAAGCTATTTATACCTACCATTAACTTGTGCTTAAAAAATGTCAAGCTGATTTTTTTTAAAAGACAGATTAACATGGTGAAATTTAGTTCTGATAGAGTAGTACAACAATCAGGAATCAGTCACTTTATCCACTTACAGATACAGAGTATGTCTGACTAACTATATTACCCCCAGAGGTCTAGAATGTACCAATTATATTGTCATGACTCACTTCACTTTTCCTGTTAGTCATCCAAATAAGTCTATTTGACTATACTTGATTAACCAAGACTGGGGATTACTAATTTGTAGGTAGAAATGAAAATTCAGATGATTATATGGAAAGTGAGGATTTTTGGTTTTTTTCATAGCAATTCAGTATCAAAGGTTCACTCACAGAAATTGATATCTGTTCAATAAAACCAATTACATAGTAGAAACATAATAGCATGTCTTTAATGATAACTATAATGAGCAGAGTATTTATCCAGTGATACATAAAAATGTATTTTTTAACAAATCAAAGACAGACAAGAAATAATAGTTTCCTACTGCCATGAAGCCTGTATTCAACAGACTATTCTAATGGAAACTGTATAACTAGGTTCTCCAAACCCTAACAAAATTTTGGATATGATCAAAGATGTTGATAAAGTGAAAAAAGACAATTATGGTAAACTGTAGTCCACTCATTTACATTAGACGTGAAAAAATAATAATCTTGATGTTGAGAGTCTTTTTCTGAGATTTTAATCAAGCTAATTTGATGGACATGATCTTGTAAATTCTCAGTTTCCCTAGCAGTCACTATCAATAAACTAATTGAAATCAGACATTTACTTTCTATTTTCTGTTTTTCAAAAAATCGAAAAGGCTATGTTTTCAAATAATATATCCAGGCAGTTACAGCTCATGAATTACCTCAAAGTAGCAATAAAAGAATTGATTTCATTCTAAATTCAAAGGTAAATAGAAACAGCATTTAATAGAATTTTTGGTGACTTTGACTTACAATGATTAGCCTCAGCCACTTAATAGCTGTGTAACCCTGGGGAAGTCATTTAACATTGCATATTTTTTCTTTATCTCTAAAATGAGCTAGAGAAGGAAATGGCAAATCACTCTAATAACTTAACTAAAAAAAACCCAAATAGGATCACAAAGAATCAACGATGACTGACTAATAATACAATGAAATCTATAAGTAAACAGATCAATGTCTATAATTGAAATTTAATTTAATTTAATTGCAACAAAATATACTGTGAAGAAAAGTGGAGAAATTTCTAAAATGGTTGACATATTGTTTAAATTTCATTATTTATATTTAGAGTAAGAAGGGAAATATAGATGTGGATAAAAAAAAACAAAAGTGGTAAATGTAAAAAAAAAAAAACATAAAAGTAAATAGATATATCTATATACATATATATATACCAATAGATATAAAATTAAATATAAATATACCAATAGATATAAAATTAAATGGATATATCATCACAACAGATTATTTTTTAAAATAGGGTTAGAAGTTATGGCCATAAAAAGAGGCAAAAAAAAAAAATCACATAAGATGAAATTGACTCATAGTTGGATAAAACCCAGCAGATTACCAATGTTGTTGACATTTTACATTCAGCTATGCAAATTTAGATTATTGACCAGGAAGAATAGAATTCAAAATCAATACTAAATTAGAAGAAAAGATAAAGATGAGAACATACTGCATGAGAATATAGCAAACCAATCTGTTTAAATACATTTTCAATTGAAAAATAAAGGAACAAAGATAAAGACATTGATTTTGAATGCCACCATCTTTTGGAAAGCTTAATTTATATATAACAATCCCTAGGAGGAGACTAAAGAAACTCAGTCATCAAACACATGATGTTCTTTTCAAGCAGTAAAGAGCAATAATGGTTTAAGATAAGAATTCAATTGTAACACCATAAAGAAGGATGGAAAAACATTGCCTTTAAAAAGGAAGACAGTTAAAAGGGAAATGAATTTATACAGAGTAAGGCACTGCTAATTCAAATAATTTTTACAGACCTTATAGCCATGAGTGAAGATAACAAATTGGAACCATATAGAACAGATGTATAATACTTAGACGGAAGCCTAGTCTTATCAGTGAAGGGAAATGGGAGTGGAGCCAAGATGACAGAGAGTAGACATGACTTTCTGTGGCCTCCTCTAACCTTTTCTCAAACCAACAGCAGGTAAAGCCTCTAAATTGGTTTTGGAGTCAAAGAACCTAAAAATATTTGGAGTACAACACTATACACTCCCAGAAGACGATACCCTGGAAGAACTTCAGAACAGAACTGTTTCAAATGGGCAAGGGGAAGCCAAGCCCAGACTGCAGCACAAGGAGACCTAGGCAAGAAGTTGGAATGGGGAGTCAGAGTGTTGTAGCTTCCATGTACCTCAGAATCTTCTGTGAGCCTCTTAGGCTACTTTGTCCTGGTTGCAAGCTGGTAATTTGGCAGATTTGCTACAAAAGGGGAGTTGTAAACCACAGAGCCCCAGAAGAACACTGAACCTAGCTGCCATTACCCAGCACCAAAAGTCAATCAGCAGACCTGCCCCAGGGCAAATTATAACAGCTGTCACTCCTTTGAATTGAGCAGAACTCGAGCCTTAAAAAAATGAGCAAAAGACCCAAAAGAACTCTCACTATAGACAGCTTTTATGGAGAGAAAAGAACAGACCTTAAATCCTGAGATTCCTAAAGGCAAATCAACTCCAGATGAAGCCCCAAAGGGAGATATGAGCTGGTCCCTATTTCACAACTCTTTCTTGGAAGATTGTATAAGGTATCTTAAAATATAGTTAGAAGAAAAACGGGGAAAGGAAATGAGATCGTTGCAAGAAGGAATGGAAACAAGAATATAATACCTACAAAAAAAGTATGAAAAAGATACCAATTCATTGAAAAACAAAATTTGTAAAATGGAAAAAAAATTCAATGACCAAAACAATTCAATTAGCCAAAAAAAAGCTAAAAAAGGTAACTGAAGAAAATAACACACTAAAAATTAGAATTGAACAAATGGATGTGAATGACAAAAAAGACTTCAAGAATCAGTCAAACAAAAACAAAAAAATGAAAAAAAATAGAAGAAAATATGAACTACTTCCTAGGCAAAACAACTGACCTGGAAAATAGACCTAAGAGAGATAATATAAGGATTATTGGGCTTCCTGATAACTGCCATGGGCCAGAACTCTGAACTTGAAATAAAGGATTCTTACAAGGTACTAAGTCAGTGGAATTAATAGAGACAATGGGTATTTAGCATGGTGTTTAACAGTTCTCTAGTTCAGTACATGTTTAGTACTTACTATAATTCTACAAGATTCACACCTTTGATTAGAGAGGATATAAGTTCAAACAAACTCAGCCAGAATCAGAATGAGGGAAGACAGAACAGTTGTGGCAGGCTCTCTTCCTTCACTTCTCCACTGAAACCAAGATTCTGGAAGGCTCTCCAGAAAGCTGCCCAGCCCCAGGAAGGAGGTAATAAAGGATCTGGATTATAAGAAAACTAACTAGGCACCAGGAAAGGAGACAAGACTTTGAAGGACGCAAAAAAGGATTTGCATTTTAACCTTGGCTACTCGTGTGGTGATTACTGAACTGAAATGAAAGCTGCTCCCAGAAGCCCCTAAGAAACATTTTTCTAGAGAACATTACATTTTAGAGAGAATATTACAGAAAGCCATTATGAAAAAAAGAACCTACACATTTTTTACAGGAAATCATAAAGGAAAGCCAAGGGAAATAAGACATCACAAAATCTGTGATATCTTGTGAGCAATTGTTGCTATGATAACCATTCACTAAAAGTATATCTGGCAGGCACCATTGTCACCAACATAATCATGGCATCTTCTCTAAAAATAGATCATTTGTGGGGGCAGAGCCAAGAAAGGAGAGAAAAGGCATAAAGAAGCCTGAGATCTCCCACCTCCTATTTTTCTTGAAAACAAAATTGATTCAAGCCTCTAAATGAAATCTAAAATGAAAGAAGCTGGACTTCTGGCCAAGATGGTGGTGTGGAGGCAGACAGCTGCTTGAGCTCTGTGTTTTCTCTCAGGACTTAATTCATGACAAGCCTCGGAATTAATGCTTGACCAGAAAAGAAACCCACAAATAATCACCAATTGAAGACATCCTTGAAATTCGCCAGAGAAAGTCTGTGTTTGCTCGGGGGAGGGGCAAACAGACTGGATACAGACTGAGGGCAGGCAAGCCAGGGCGAGACAGGCAGCTCACACAGCTCAGACCAGAGGGGGGAGAGGTACTATCTCTGCCATTTCTGCAAAAAGACTATTACCCCAGTGTGGATATTTCATCTTGGCAGCAAGCCAGGAGCAGTGGAGAGGGTGTAAACCCCTAGGTGAAGAATAAAATCCAGAAAAGCTAGCATCTTTCGAAACCGGCCACCCCCACCCTCACCCAGAGTGACTCAGTGAGTTCTCAGAGGCTCAGAGCGCAGACGCAGCACAGCCATCACTGTCATGTTAGTGGCTTGCTGCTGCCCTCCCCCCCCAGTCTGTAGAAGAAGCCCATTAACACCATCCAGGCCCATCCCCCAAAAAACAGACCAATTGTTTCTCTTGTCAAATTGTTTTCTTAAATTCCTGCTCTGACAAAATGAAGAAAAAATTCAAAAGGGCTCTAACCATTGACAGCTTCTGTATGGAGAGAGAGCAGGCTTCAAATACTGAGGAGACTAAAAACAGACTGTCCCCAGAGGAATCCCCTAAGGAGGATATAATCTGCTCCTCAATACAAAAGAATCTCATAGAGGAAATCAAAAAGGCTCTCACAAGAGAGCTAGAAGAGAAATGGAAAAAGGAAAGGGAAGCTTGGCAAGAGAGCCTGGAGAAGTCATTCCATGCATTTAAAGACAGAGTGGATAAAGAAAACAAATCATTGAGAAATAAAATTAGTGAATTAGAAATGGTAAACAACACCAAGGAAAATAGGATTAGTGAGCTGGATAAAGAAAACAGCTCTCTAAAAAATAAAATGGATAAAATGGAAAAAAATTCCATAGAAGGAAAAAACTCACTTAAAAACACAATTGGGCAATTACAAAAAGATATTTAAAAAGTGAGTGAAGAAAATACATCATTAAAAATTAGACTCGAACAAGTAGAAATGAATGAATCAAGAAACCAAGAAATAGTCAAGCAAAACCAGAGAAATGAAACAATTGAAAAAATGTCAAGTACCTTATTAGAAAGACAACAGACCTGGAAAACAGATCCAGGAGAGACAATTTGAGAATAATTGGACTCCCTGAAAAATGTGAGGAAAAAAAGAGCTTGGACACTATTTTCGAGGAAATTATCAAAGAGAATTGCCCAGATATTTTGGAAACAGAGGGTAAAATAGACATTGAAAAAATTCATCGGTCACCTACTGAAAGGGATCCTAAAATCAAAATGCCAAGAAATATAGTGGCCAAGTTCAAGAACTATCAGACAAAGAAAAAAATATTGGAAGCTGCTAGAAAAAAGCAACTCAGATAAGGAGGAGCCACAATAAGGATAACCTAGGATCTAGCAGAGTCCACATTAAAAGAAGGAAGGGCCTGGAACAAGATATTCCAAAAGGCTAAGGAATTTGGTACGCAGCCAAGAATAACTTACCCAGCAAAAATGAGCATCCTTTTCCAGGGAAGAAGATGGACATTTAACGAAATAAATGAATTCCATCTATTCTTGATGAAAAAACCAGACCTACATGAAATGTTTGATCTTCAAATACAAAACTCAAGAGATTTCTAAAAAGGTAAAAAGAAATCTTGAGAACAATATTTCTGCCATAAAGATATGTAAAGAACACATGTATAATTTGTCCTAGAAACTAGAGGTAGAAAGGAAATTATATCATAAAAAAGTGTAAAGTGGTGGTACTATATCTCATGAAGAGGCAAAGATAAACTATTATATCTGAGAGAAAGAAAGGAGGGAGATGAACATAGGGTGTATCAATAGACATATTCGATTTATGGTGAAACTTCTTCCACTTCATTGAAAAGTGAGAGGGAAGGAGTAAGCTAAGGCAAAGGGAATACAGAAATTGTTAGGAAAAGGGGTAAAATAAGGGGAGGAACTTTAAGGTGGGGGAGGGAAACTAAAAAGGGAGGGCTGTGAAAAGCAAGTGGTGTTCACAAGGTTAATACTGGGTAGGGGGGGTAAGAGGTAAGGAAAGGAGAAAGGGGTTAACAGGATGGCAAGCAATATAGAATTAGTCATTCTAACCATAAATGTGAATGGGGTAAACCCCCTCATAAAGAGGAAGCAGTTAGCAGACTGGATTAAAAGTCAGAATCCTACTGTATGTTGTTTACAAGAAATACACCTGAAACAGGGTGATACATTCAAACTAAAAGTAAAAGGGTGGAGCAGAATCTACTATGCTTCAAGCAAAGCCAAAAAAGCAGGGGTAGCCATCCTCATTTCAGATCTAGCAAAAATAAAAATTGATCTAATTAAAAGAGATAAGAAAGGGCATTATATCCTGCTAAAGGGTAGCATCAATAATGAAGCAGAATCAATATTAAACATATATGCACCAAGTGGTGCAGCAGCTAAATTCTTTTTTTTTTTTAATAGCTTTTTATTGACAGAATAAAGTCATGGGTAAATTTTACACCATTGTTCCTTGCACTCACTTCTATTACAACTTTTCCCATCCCTCCCTCCACCCCCTCCCCTAGATGGCAGGTAGTCATATACATGTTAAACATGTTAAAGTATTTCCTAGATACAATATATGTGTGCAGATCTATACAGTTCTCTTGTTACACAAGAAAAATTGGATTCAGAAGGTAAAATTAACAGTTTACACTCATTTCCCAGTGTTCCTTTTCTGGATGTAGCTGATTCTGTCCATCATTGATCAATTGGAATTGGATTAGCTCTTCTCTATGTTGAAGATATCCACTTCCATCAGAATACATCCTCATACAGTATCATTGTTGAAGTGTATAATGATCTTCCGGTTCTGCTCGTTTTACTCAGCATCAGTTGATGTAAGTCTCTCCAAGGCTCTCTGTATTTCTCCTGTTGGTCATTTCTTACAGAACAATAATATTCCATAACATTCATATACCATAATTTACCCAACCATTCTCCAATTGATGGACATCCATTCATCTTCCAGCTTCTAGCCACTAAGAAAAGGGCTGCCACAAACATTTTGGCACATGCAGGTCCCTTTCCCTTCTTTAGTATTTCCTTGGGATATAAGCCCAGTAGTAGTATGGTTGGGTCAAAGGGTATGCACATTTTTATAACTTTTTGGGCATAATTCCAGATTGCTCTCTCCAGAATGGTTGGATTCTTTCACAACTCCACCAACAATGCATCAGTGTCCCAGTTTTCCCACAGCCCCTCCAACATTCAGCGTAATTTATTCCTGTCATCTTAGCCAATCTGACAGGTGTGTAATGATATCTCAGAGTTGTCTTAATTTGCATTTCTCTGATCAATAATGATTTGGAACACTCTTTCATATGAGTGGAAATAGTTTTAATTTCATCATCTGAAAATAGTCTGTTCATATCCTTTGACCATTTATCAATTGGAAAATGGCTTGATTTCTTATAAATTAAAGTCAATTCTCTGTATATTTTGAAGATGAGGCCTTTATCAGAACCTTTAACTGTAAAAATGTTTTCCCAATTTGTTACTTCCCTTCTAATCTTGTTTGCATTAGTTTTGTTTGTGCAGAAACTTTTTAATTTGGTGTAATGAAAATGTTCTATTTTGTGATCAATAATGGTCTCTAGTTCTCCCTTGGACACAAACTCCTTCCTCCTTCACAAGTCTGAGAGGTAAAACATCCCATGTTCCTCCAATATATTTATTATCTCGTTCCTTATGCCTAAATCTTGGACCCATTTTAATCTTATCTTAGTATGTGGTGTTAAATGTGGGTCCATGCCTAGTTTCTGCCATACTAATTTACAGTTTTCCCACTAGTTTTTGTCAAATAATGAATTCTTATCCCAAAATTTGGGATCTTTGGGTTTGTCAAACACTAAATTGCTATTTTTATTCACTATCTTGCCCTGTGAACCTAACCTATGCCACTGATCAACTAGTCTATTTCTTAGCCAATACCAAATGGTTTTGGTTACTGTTGCTTTATAATACAGTTCTAGATCAGGTACAGCTAGACCACCTTCACTTAATTTTTTTTTTCATTACTTCCCTTGAAATTCTCGACTTTTTGTTGTTCCATATAAATTCTGTTGTTATTTTTTCTAGGTCATTAAAATAGTTTCTTGGAAGTCTGATTGGTATAGCACTAAATAAGTAGATTAGTTTAGGGAGTATTGTCATCTTAATTATATTCGCTCGGCCTATCCAAGAGCACTGAATGTCTTTCCAATTATTTAAATCTGACTTTATTTTTGTGGCAAGTGTTTTGTAATATTGCTCATATAATTCCTGACTCTCCTTTGGCAGATATATTCCCAAATATTTTATACTATCAACCGTTATTTTGAATGGAATTTCTCTTTGTATCTCTTGCTGTTGGATTGTGTTGGTAATATATAAAAATGCTGAGGATTTAGGTGGATTTATTTTTTATCCTGCAAAAAAGGGGGGGCTTTGGCCTGGGATTGTGACCCTTTCACTGTTCAGCCTCTAGCCTTAGGGCAGTTGCTAGGCTACAAAACGGGGGTCCTTTACTAGGCACACCTAAAGCCAGCTCTGAACCACTTCCAGAGGAGGAGGAGGGAACTCTCTTCCACAGCACCCTCATACCTTTTCCATCTGGTTCACAAGATAGTGGCCTTTCATATCTCTGTTCTGTAGAGGAAGCTGGGAACCCCTTAATCAGAAAGCAGACCCCTCAAATTATAAAAAATGAGTAAGAAATTGAAGAGAATGATTGACAGCTTCTGTATAGAAAAAGAACTGATCTCTAACCCGAGGAGGCTAACAGCAGACAGTCTCCATATAATGCCCTGAAGGGGAATGTTACCTGGCCCCCATCACATAACTCTCTTCTAGAAGAGAATATTAAAGACCTGGAAAAAGAGTTAGAAGATAAATGAGCAAAGGAAAGAGAAGCTATGTTAGAGAGTAACAATGTCCTGAAATTTGAATTGGAAAAGATAAAGAATTCACAGGAAATGCAGGGAAACAAAATTTGTGAATTGGAAAAAGTTTAAAAATCACAGGAAAGTAGGATTTCTGAATTGGAAAAGATAAAGAATTCTCAAGAAAGTAGGATTTGTGAATTGGAAAAAGAAAATAACTCGCTAAAAAAAAAAAATTAGTGAAATGGAAAAAAATTCCACAGAGCAAAATAATTCATTTAAAAACTCATTTAGTCATATACAAAAAGAAATTTTTAAAAAAGTGAATGAAGACAATAACTCATTGAAAATTAGGACTGAACAAATAGAAATGAATGATTTATTAAGAATCATTCAAACAAAATAAAACAAAAAGGAAAAGCTGAAGAATAACGTCAAATATTTATTGGGAAAATCTCTAGACCTGGAAAACAGATCTAGGAGAGATAATTTGAGGATCATTGAACTTCCTGAAAGTTATGATGAAAAAAAGAGTCTAGATTTTATTTTACAGGAAATCATCAAAGAGAATTGTCCAGAGATAATAGAAACAGAAGGGAAAATAGGCATTGAAAGAATTCATTGAACACTTTCTGAAAAAGACCACCCCCCCCCAAAAAAAAAAAAACCTCCACGAAATATTGTGGCTAAGCTGCAAAACTATCAAACTAAAGAAAAAAATAATGCAAGCAGCCAGGAAAAAAAAAAAAACAATTCAAATATTGAGGTACGTAAATAAGGATCAATCAAGACCTGGCTGCATCCACATTAAAGGATCAAAGGGCCTGGGATCTGATAGTCCAAAAGACAAGAGAACTTGGAATGTAGCCAGGAATAAACTTCTCAGCTAAGTTTAGCATTTTCTTCCATGGAAGAAGATGGGCATTTAATGAAACAGAGGAATTCCATTTGTTTCTAAGAAAAAAACCAGACTTAAATAATATCCACAAGACTCAAGAGAAGCATAAAAAGGTAAAAGGAACTCTTGAGAACAGTATTTCTGTTGTGGATATACAGAAAGTCCACATGTATAATTTGATTTTACAAATATAAAAAAGGGAAGTAGAAAGGGAAGTGATAGTATCAGAAAACAGGTAAAGGGGAGATGAAAAGAGGGAAAATACATCTCAGGAACAAGCAAAGAAAATTTACTACATCAGAGTAGGCTCAAAGAGGAAATAATTAACATATTTGTTTTTCAGAGAATTCTCTCTCACCTCATTAAAAGGGGAGAGAGGAAAAGGGAAAATTAAAAAGGGAATAAGGGAAGGGCACAAGAAAAGGGAAGGGACTTGGAAGGAGGGGGGAGGGACACTAAAAAGGGAGGGCTGTGTGACACAAGTGGGGCCCACAAGTTTAATATTGGGGAAAGGGTTCAGGTGGGACAAGGGGGGGGGGGGGGAAGTATAATCTGGAGATAATAAGATGGCAGGAAATACAGAATTAGTAACCTTAACTGTAAATGTGAATGGGATGAACTCTCCTATTAAGCAGGGGCAGATAGTAGATTGGATCAAAAGTCAGAACCCTACAATATGTTGCTTACAGGAAACACATTTAAAGCAGGGAGATACTTACAGAGTAAAGGTAAAAGGCTGAAACAGAATCTATTATGCTTCAGGTAAAGGCAAAAAAGCAGGGGTGGCCATTCTTATCTCAGACCAACCAAAAGCAGAAATTGATCTAATTAAAAGAGATAAGGAAGCAAACTATATCCTGCTAACAGGTAGCATAGACAATGAAGCCATATCAATATTAAATATATATGCACCAAGTAATATAGCATCTAACTTCCTAAAGGAGAAGTTAAGAGAGTTGCAAGAAGAAATAGACAGCAAAACTATAATAGTGGGAGATCTCAACATTGCACTCTCAGAACTAGATAAATCAAACCACAAAACAAATAAGAAAGAATTTACGGAGGTAAATAGAACATTAGAAAAATTAGGTATGATAGATCTTTGGAGAAAACTGAATGGTGATAGGAAGGATTATACTTTCTTTTCAGCAGTACATGGAACCTATACAAAAATTGACCATATATTAGGGCATAAAGATCTCAAAATTAAATGCAGGAAGGCAGAACTAGTAAATGCTTTCTTCTCAGATCACAATGCTATAAAAACCATATTCAACAAGAAGTTAATGGAAAATAGACCAAAAAGTAATTGGAAATTAAATAATCTCATCTTAAAGAATGATTGGGTGAAGCAGCAAATTATAGAAACTATTAATAATTTCACCCAAGATAATGACAATGATGAGACATCATACCAAAATTTGTGGGATGCAGCTAAAGTGGTAATAAGGGGAAATTTTATATTTTGAGAGGCTTACTTGAATAAAACAGAGAAAGAGAAGATCAATGAATTGGGCCTGCAACTTAAAAAGCTAGAAAACGACCAAATTAAAAACCCCCAACCAAATACTAAACTTGAAATTTCTAAAATTAAAAGGAGAAATCAATAATATTGAAAGTAAAAAAAATTGAATTAATAAGTAAAACTAAGAGTTGGTTTTGTGAAAAAAGCAAATAAAATAGATAAGCCTTTGGTAAATCTGATCAGAAAAAGGAAAGAGGAAAATCAATTGTTAGTCTTATAAATGAAAAGGGGGATCTTTCCACCAATGAAGAGGAAATTAGAGCAATAATGAGGAGTTATTTTGCCCAACTTTATGCCAATAAATTTGATAATTTAAGTGAAATGGATGACTGCCTCCAAAAATATAGGCTTCCTAGATTAACAGAGGAGGAAGTCAATTACTTAAATAGTCCCATTTCAGAAAAAGAAATAGAACAAGCTATTAACCAACTCCCCAAGAAAATATCCCCAGGACCAGATGGATTTACATGTGAATTCTACCAAACATTTAAAGAACAATGAACTCCAATGCTATATAAACTATTTGAAAAAAATAGGGATTGTAGGAGTCCTACGAAATTCCTTTTATGACACAGACATGGTACTGATACCTAAACCAGGTAGATTGAAAACTGAGAAAGAAAACTATAGACCAATCTCCTTAATGAATATTGCTGCTAAAATCTTAAATAAGATATTAGCAAAAAGACTTCAGAAAATCACCCCCAGGATAATACATTATCATCAAGTAGGATTTATACCAGGAATGCAGGGCTGGTTTAATATTAGGAAAACTATTAGTATAATTGACCATATTAATAATTAAATTAATAAAAACCATATGATCATCTCAATAGATGCAGAAAAAGCATTTGATAAAATCCAACATCCATTCCTACGAAAAACACTTGAGAGTATAGGAATAAATGGACTATTCCTTAAAAAGGAGCATATATTTAAAACCGTTAGTAAGCATCATATGCAATGGAGATAAGCTAGAATCTTTCCCAGTAAGATCAGGAGTGAAACAAGGTTGCCCACTATCACCATTACTATTCAATATTGTATTAGAAATGCTAGCCTCGGCAATAAGAGTTGAGAAAGAGATTAAAGGAATAAGAGTAGGTAATGAGTAAATCAAACTATCACTCTTTGCAAATTATATGATGGTATACTTAGACAACTCCAGAGATTCTAATAAGAAGTTATTAGAAATAATTCACAACTTTAGCCAAGTTGCTGGATATAAAATAAATCCACATGAATCCTCAGCATTTTTAAACATCAGCAACAAAATGCAACAAGAGACACAAAGAGAAATTCCATTCAAAACAAATGTTGAGAGTATAAGATATTTGGGAATCCATCTACCATAGAAAAGTCAGGAATTATATGAGCAAAATTACAAAACACTTGTCACAAAAATAAAGTCAGATTTAAATAATTGGAAAAACATTAAGTGCTTGTGGATAGGCTGAGTGAATATACTCAAGATCACAATACTCCCTAAACTAATCTATTTATTTAGTGCTATACCAATCAGAATCTAGTGTTTGACAAACCTAAAGATACCAACTTTTGGGATAAGAATTCATTATTTGAAAAAAAAAAACTGGTGGGAAAACTGGAAATTAGTATGGCAGAAATTAGATATGGACCCACACTTAACACCTTATACCAAGATAAGATCAAGATGGGTCCATGATTTAAGCATAAAGAATGAGATCATAAATAGTTTAGAGGAACATAGGATAGTTTACTTCTCAGACTTGTGGAGGAGGAAGGAATTTATGACCAGAGGAGAACTAGAGATCATTATTGATCATAAAATAGAGGATTTTGATTACACCAAATTAAAAAGCTTTTGTACAAACAAAACTAGTGCAAACAAGATTAGAAGGGAAGTAACTAATTGGGAAAATATATTTATAGTTAAAAGTTCTGAAAAAGGCCTCATTTCCAAAATATATAGAGAACTGACTCTAATTTATAAGAAATCAAACCATTCTCCAATTGATAAATAGTCAAAGGATATGAACAGACAATTCTCAGATGATGAAATTGAAACTATATCCACTCATATGAAAGAGTGTTCCAAATCACTACTGATCAGAGAAATGCAAATTAAAAGAACTCTGAGATACCACTGAACTCCAGTCAGATTGGATAAGATGACAGGAACAAATGATGATGAATGTTGGAGGGGATGTGGGAAAACTGGGACACTGATGACTTGTTGGTGGAGTTGTGAAAGAATATAAAAAGCTGAGAAAGGGTAAAAGAAAAAAGAAGAGGGCCCAAGACAAGCGTTCTAGGCAATCCCCATGTATGGTATAAAAATAGATCCAGGATCATGCGGATTCATCAAAAGAAACTAAGGAGTACAAATATGATGAAAACCAGTTGAGAACGATGGAGAAGAGAGTGTCCAAAACAAGTGGTTATGCATGGTTTTAAATACTACAGAAATGTCAGAATGAATGAGTTCTGAGAAAGGCCTGCTGAATTTAAAAATTATGAAATTGCCAATAACATGAAGAGAGCAGTTGGACTTGAGTGGTTAGACTTGGAAGCCAGTTTGCAAAGTAATGAGAAGTTCACGAAACTGAGCAATATAGCTCCCTTTTTCTAGCTATAAAAAAAGAGATGAGATAAAGGACAATATCAGTGAATAGGAGAGATGAATAGAGGCATTTTAAGGGAGATCTAAACATTTGCATAGGCTTTTGTGATAAAGCCAGTGGATAAAAAGAACTTGAATATTAGAAAAAGAGGGAATGATCAAATATATAAATTATCAGAGGAAATGGAGAGGAACACTTCTCAAATTTAAAAATGACTAAAAACAAGAGAGCTAATTAGCATGTTGGATGGAAACATTGGAATTTCTCCCTCACAAAAGGACAGTCACTAAAGGGACAAATAGATGTACAGGCTTTAGAGAAGAAAATACTATTTTCCCCTATATGGACTCATTATTGGAGGGGAAAATCAGACATAATGTTGAAAAGTTTAAGGAATAAAACAAGAGAGCAGAACACATATAGAATCTCTCCATGTTTTAGTTTTGTTTTGTTTTTTGTAAAATAGGTGGTCAGGTTCATTGCTAAGACTGAGAGTAATGGAATAATATGATTGGCTTGATGTGAGAAAAGAAAGAAAGTCTAAGCAACATGGCAAGGAATCAACACAAATATAGTAAATGTTTTTGGACACCTGTGATAACATTCATTAGTAATGAGTCCAGTCAGTATGGCTATTAAATTTCCCCCAATGTATTTGGCAGCACACAAGAATAAATAGATAGATAAATAAATGAATGAGTAGTAAGGGCTATTTGTGAGTTCAAGTTTAGAAGAAAAATGAATGTTGATAATATTAGGTCACAAGACTCAAACATGGAGGTCAGCATTAAGGTTTAACTCTGATTAACTCCAGCATCAAGAAGGTTATTCTTCCTCTGATATAAGCATACCCATCTCAGGCATACTTCAATACTCTTGCTACATTTCTGTATTTATTCTGTTTCCAACTTCTGAAGATACCTTTGAAATATTTAACCTAGAGATTTCCCCTCTCCATACGTTTCATTCTTTTCAAACAGGTCCTTTTTTTTTTCTTTCTCAGAATTCTTTTTTTTTTTTCCCTGGGGTTCTCTTTTTTAAAGTTTCCCATCCCTATTGACATGACTTACCCTGTAGAATTTTAATTATTATCATTTTACCTCTTCTTCCCCTAATATCAACTCTCTTACATATGTAGAATACATGTAATACTAATCTCAGCATTGCTCTTGTCATCTATCACAACTTCTATAATCAGGTAGCCACAAAATTCTCCTTCATTTTTTACACCATCAACGACTTTTTCTTTGTTGGTAATATGGATCAAGGACAGAATAGCAGTCTTCCTTATTTGCTCCTTCTTCCTTTCAAGAATAAAATTTATTTTAAAACAAATCAAACAATTGATAACTACATTGGGCAGAAGAGATAAAAAGAAAGCAACTAATCACTATTATGTGTATTACGCCCCTATGGATAGCTTGTGAATTGGTTCCCAAACTTCTAAACTATTCCACACTCTGAACTTCTAAACTATTCCACTGCTCTGATGCCAATATGTCTTCTATTTTGGTCTTTATCAATCTTTGTCCAAATGTCTTTCACCATACTTCCCCGCTTTTGCCCATAGATTTCCTCATGTAAATACATCCTATTAATGTACCATGCTATTCTACTTTACCATACTCACTTTCACATAAATTTCCATATCCCTGACTAGCAAAAAATTTTTGAAAAGGAAAGAAGTTTGTAAGACTAGTGATTAACAAGTAGTTTTTTATATATAATAGGTAGTTTGTGATTTCAAAAATTTACTAAATACTCTTCTACCATGAGCATATACTGGTCTATAACTATTCAGAATCCAGGGAATGTGATAGTAGCAGAAAATTGGTTTCTGTTAAAAATTGAGAAAACGATATCCATATCAGAGGTAACATCTGAGACTTCTTTCATTTGCAGAAATTCGATATATTCTTCTATACTCAGCTCAGAGAGTATTTGACTATAAAACTTATTTTGTTTTCTTCTGCCTGGGGTGGTTTTGCTTAAAATTCATTCATGTTCTAATCACAGTATAGCTTCTTAATTGATTACACACATGTACACAATTCCCTTCTAAATTATAATTTCCTTGCGGATATAAACTCTTTCTTATCTCTCTGGATATATACATATATGCAATGATGAAATTACAGAATCTTAGAAGAGAGTTGGAAGAGCACTCATTTGGTCCAATTCTTTCCCTAAAAGTGTTTCCTCTATAAGTATCTAACATATGATCATACAGCCTGTTTGAAGACTTCCAAGAGGGAGAATTAATTACCTCCCAAAATATTCTATTGTCCTGTGAGGTAGTAAAAATTGCTTTGAAAAAAGATTTTGTTTTGTATTTTCCCTGAAATTAAATGTACATTTGCGTCCTTGTAACTTCTCATTCCTCATAGTTCTGCATTCATAGGACCAAATAGGACAAGTCAGATCCCTTGCCTAAAGAATAGCTCTTCAAATACATGAAGACAACTCTCATACCTTCATGTATATATACCTTCACAGGCTATAAATATTTCAGTTTCTTTCAATAGGTTCTCTTCAGACTATTAATTTCCTTCTCAAACTGTCATGCACAGAATTGAATAAAATATCCCCAATATTGGTTGATCTAAGCAGGATACAAAGGGACTATAACTTACTAAATAAATAATAAATTATTAGAGTGGTCTTGACTTACACTGAAGAGAAAAGAAATTGAAGAATATAAAGTTCTCTTTTTTGGGAAGAATCCATATAAATCATTTTCAACAATGAAAACTTACTTCAAAATCTCCAAATAGGACATTTTCCCACACATACATACATACATATAGGGTATTTTTCCCACACATACTGCTCCAAAGTAGTAGAATGAATATGAAATCAAGGAAAATATTTATTAGCCCTTAAACTCCAAATTGTGAAAAGTAATTTCAAATGCATAAACAATCCTATTAAATGGAAATTATATCAGACATTTTCTACCTGATTTATTTATATTCAAAAGCAAAGTTCCCAATGAGCCACATGTTTGTTGTTGTTGTTATTGTAGTTGGTTTTGAGAAAAAAAGAATTCTATATGACACTGTATACTTATACATATTTTCTTTTTTTGAATGATTACGGTTTCAGAAGAAATGATTCAAAGAATGGAACAATCATTTACAAGGTTCATAAATTTAAGTATATTGCTTAACTGGTCTGAACTTCAGTTTTCTCCACCAGAAGAGGGAAATGACAAGTTTTTGGATTACATGTTTTGGCAAGTTGATAGGAGTTTGAAATGAGATTATAAATATATCACCTCCATTCTCTAAAGGTTGCCAGATTTTAGTGCATCTTTAGTATGGCAATGGAATGTGACTCTTCCTTGACTAATAGAATGAAATCCTGTGATGCTGCAAACCTGGATTCCTAAAGAAAAGATATTGTTAAGAATATTAAAGGGCTTTTAAGGTAGGCTACTCCATTGTTAGGTGTACATTGATATGAAGAGAAAAACCTAGTCTTTGACTTTCAGTTTCTGAAAACTAAAGACTTCTCAAAATAATCCCCTCTTTCCATTGTAAAAGTGTTCCCTCTCTGGTTCAGCTTAAATATTTATCTCACTTCATACTGAAGAGCTTCCTTACCACTGTGTATTCTTTGGTCAGTTCTAATCTGAATCACTTCCTGACTTCTGCTTATTGTTGGCTTAGATAAATGGACATAAATGCTATTTTCAAGGGTCTTTTGTGTGATCAGTCAGATAATATCATTTAAGTGCTTATCATGTGCCAGGCATTATGGTGAATACCAGGGATGCATAGAAAGATAAAAGAGTCCTTGCTCTCAAGGAGCTTATACTCTAATGGGGGAAATGACATGTCAATAATTTAGTACAAATAACATTTATAAAGGATAAATTGAAGATAATTGGAAGGAATGTAAAAACATTAAGAGGGATCAGGAAATATTTCTCATATTAGATTAAATTTTAAATGGCATTTTAAAGAAGTGAAGACAACCAAGAGACAAAGATAAAGGTGCAGGGGGAGGGGAAGCAGGAAATACAGAGATTAAATATACCAGTATTTTTGTGAGAAGGATCTAAACTAATTTTGTCAATATAATTATCTTCCTTCTGGGAAAGATCAAGGATAGTGCCTTTTTCATTCTAAATCTCTTATCATATCCTTTAGAATAAAATATATTTGATGTGAGGTAGATATGAATATCACCCATTATCTCTCTTGGACATAGGAGAGTGAAGGAGAAATTTCCCACCTACTGAAGTCCTACAATCTGCCAACTTCTACCCAACTAAGCTGTTGGCAATGGTAACATGGCGCTACTCCAGTTCTCATCAAAAGTGGAAATTGCAGTCTCCCTTGGAGATATGGAGGACAAAATCCCAGATCAAATATATAAGCATGTTATATGTGAGTTAAGCCTTCTTTATATGTCATATGGCACAAAAACTTCTAGTTAACATAAAATACAATGCTACAGTAATTATTTTCCTAGGGTCCTAGATATAGCATAGAACATAAATTGTATTATTATATGAAAAAAGAGTTAAAATCATTTGTATTGAGCCATGAAGGAAGTTTCAGAGGAAGGAATCCGGATGCAGATCTACCTGATACCAATCTAATATTACCACAACTCCCAGATGCCTCAGAATATTAAATAAGTAATTATTAGCAGCAACAGTATTCAAACAGCAACATGATTGCCATTCGTAAAAGTATCATTTTAAAATATGGTTCAAACAAAGCTTAATGTTTAGAGTAAGAGAGTTACATTCGGATAACACAATAGTCTTAATAATAATGTGTATTATATAATAAATTACAATTAATAATAATAGAGTCAAATAACAATATTTGAGACTAGATATCAACAATGAGTCACTTCACATTGATACACTATAAATGATGGAATGTAGAGAGATAGTAGGAAGAGGAGGGTTATGGTATAATAATGAGATCTGTGACACATACTTCTCTATAAGTTTTCAGAACGTTGAGAGTAGCTAGTAAAAAAATTGGATTTTTATAAAATTGGACAGAATAATACATGAGAAATATCATAAGAAACTATTGGTATGTATATCAAAAATAAACACACTGGACATAAGCAAATATTCTTTCTCCAACGTTCATTGTACTACAATTCTTTTTTTTTGCTAGGCAGATGGTCAAACCTACTACAGTACAGATATGGCCTTGAGTTGCCATCTGAAAGGGCCATGAATTCACTTATCTTCTGTGGCAAAATGGAGCATTATGCTATTTTTCCCTCAAGGGAATAACTGATAGCATTTTTCCATTTGAATATTGAGTGAGAACTCAATAAAAAATAGTGCTAGAAATATTAGTTAATATACAAAAGGCAAGAGTTTGTGTTTAATTTCCTCCCTTTTGCTGGTTCAATTCTGAGATTGGTACATTGGTACACTGACTTTGCATATATGTGTAATGAAGTCAAAGCTCTGAGAGTAGCAGATATTAATATCCTCTCCAGTAAAGTCTGAATTCAACTGTGCCCTGTTGCCCATGGAGTAACATCTTGTTCCTTGCAGCACCAGGATGATCTTTGGAAACAGTAGGGACTCACAACAACGGAACTCCTTTTTAACAAAGCAGACACTAGTTTCTATGGCAACAAGATACAACAGAGAATAGCAGCACACCAGTAAGTTTCCAGCACTTTAAAAAGCAGTTCTCTTTAATCTGTCACTTCGTTCACACTCTCTGCAGAATTTCTAAATCAACAGGATTCTAAAACCTGCAGCACCTCATGAAATAGGATCAAAAATGACATTCTCCTGCTTTCCAAAATTTCCACCATGACCCTTTCACAACAAACCTGCTCTAAGCTTAGATGAGTTAGTCATGTGTGAAAGTAATATTTCCTCTAATGGAAGCATAAAATAAAGCAATAAGAAATGTACAAATGCATATTCTATTTTATTTGCAATATGTGTTTTCTTATATTGAGACACGTACATGCAGGATTTTATGTCAATTAGATGAGCTAGTCTTACTTATCATCCCAAAATATTTCTGTTTTAGATTAAATTGGTCCTTTATCACTGTTAACTAAAGAGGATGATTCATTCATCCATATACAAACAAAATATTCTGTATAAATTATTTAATTAATCTTTCAATAGCTTATATATTTTTGGATAGACATGATACAAGTAAGCATTGAGGCAGAAAATAATGGCTCACTTTTCCAATTGGATAATCCCATAACATATATGTATTTCATATCTTCTTTTGTAATCCAACTCTGTTTATGCATTTGTATTAAGTAAGTTTTTTTTAATTTTTTCACTTGTTTTGATATAGAAAATCTTAGTCTTTAACTACAAAAATCACTGATCAGGTAGAATAGTTTCAGTGTTCCCATTTCAACCTACCCAAACAGGTGGTATAATAATTTTTAAGAGTTTAGGGGCCATATCATTACAAAACTGCTCTCTTAGAAAGTCAATTTCAAATTATTTGTGAGTTTTTCCCATGTACATTTGGTCTATTGTTGTGATATGGGAGCCACCTGTCAGTGGCTGCTGGAGTTCTAACTCATACCTGTAGAATGGATCTCTTCATGTGAGAGGATGATGATGATATAAGGAGAATGAGAGGCAGTTGCTGTTCTCTGACCACTGACCTCTTCCCTCTGCCTACAATTTATTTATTCCCAGTCCGCAACATCTATGTCAGTAAAGACTGCTTTGCAATTCCTTCAGATGTTATGATTCACAGCTGTGGAGGCTCTCAGAGAATTGACCTGCCCCTTCATCCAGGCATGGTTCTTAACAATTCCCCCTTTTTTTTTTTTTGTTTTATTTCTCCCATACACAGCATAGTAAGTTTGTGTACTTGCTGTTATCTGAGTCCACACATTGAGAAATGCAAGCAGCAATTTCACCTCTGGATGGTTGTAGGGTGAAAAACTATAGCAGGTGTTGATCTTGTGAGATATCATGAAGGCAAATTTTCAAAAAAATTTAAGCCTCTCATTAGTCTCCTGGAATTACCCCAACTAAAAAAGGCTTTACCAGGTCTCTTTTCCCTTTCCTTCTCCTGGGTAACCAAAGGAACTTTGGGAGGATCCTATCACACAAGTAGCTCTCAGATGCTGCTTCTTATTCCCTGTTCGGGCACCACATATTGCGATACAGGAGCCACCTGCCAGTGGCTGCTAGAGGTCTAACTCAAGCCTATAGAATGGATCTCTTCATGTGAGAGGATGATGATGATACAAGGAGACTGAGTGGCAGTTGCTGTTCTCTGACCTCTCCATTGAAAAGCAGTTGAGTTGTCTGATCTCTGACCTCATCCCTCTGCCTCCAATTTATTTCATTCCCAGTCTACAAACAACATCTGTGTCAGTAATTTGCAATTCCTCCAGATATTATGGCCAGTCTGCCCCTTCACCTTGGGATGGTCCTTAACAGTCTATTATCACTAAATCACTTTATTTTTAATATTTTAAAATTAAATTATGAATCAGTAAACTATCAATGAATAATTGATTTAGATATCAAGTACTTATTTTTGGAAATGTACAACAATAGTGGACAAATATTTTGAATAGATAATAAATTAGAAATGGATTCATTTTGTGAATTCAAAGGTCATTCTTGAATACTTTTGGAAATAAGCTGATTCAAAGGTCTGATGTTTACTAGAAGAAACTATTGAATTAGGTTATTCAAGTATATATCATTCTCTGTTCATTGAATGATGGATTTCATGTCATATTCATGTTTCATAGGTTTTCTGTTGTTTTTGATTCTGTGATTTTTGAGAATGGATATTACTCAAAAAATTTTTAAAGTTGTGGTTAATGAAGAGCATGCTTCAATAACTTCTAAAGATTTTGTAGCATGTGAATGTAGGAAAATTAAGCATGTTCAGGATTATTCCATCCCCAAATGAGATGGGATTAGTTACACTGAAGCACACAGTAAAGTGTGGTCAAAAGTGAATAACAACCAAGAATTATTCATAATTTATTTCTTAGATTAAAAACTTTCATTCAATGTGTTTCATTCTGTACAATAAATTGATTAGATCTTTCAGGAGGTGAATAATTTTATATTATTAGTTAGGCTTCTGGAATTATGGATAGTCATTAAGTAAATAATAGTTTTAAAATTTTTCAAAGTTGTTTGTCTTTACTTTGTTATTACTATATGTATCATTCTCCAGGTTCTACTAATTTCGATTTTTCATTAGTTTATTAAAATTCTAAATATTAATTTTTATAATGCTGATTTTATCATATAAATTCTTCCTCTGGGACAGTTCACTTTATTTTGAACAATTCATATATGTTTCCATTTCTCTCCAAAATAATCTATTGTCTCATTTACTATAGCTCAATATTATTATGTTAATTCACAAACCACTATTCAATTATTTCTCAATAGCTATTTCTCTAGTTTACAGTATTTTAAACTATAAAATGGCTATAAATTTTTTTGGGTGTGTGTGTGTGTGTGTTTCATTGTATGTGGGTCAAAGCACAAATGCTTTTTAGTAATTTTCTGTGCGTATTTCCACATTCTTCTCCAGAATTATTACATCCATCAAAAATAGGTTAATATCTTTTTTTTCCCCATATTTTATCCAACATGATTTTTTTTGTAGCACAGGGAGGGTCCATCTTTACAAATTTGATGTGTGTGAAGTGAAATCTCAGAATCAATTTAATTTGCATTTCTCTGATTAGTAGTAGAGACTTTTTCAAATGTCTTTAGATACATTCAATTACTTTCCTTCAGGACTACCTAGCCATCATCTTAGATAATTCTGAATTCTATAATGATTCTTATTCTTGTAAAACAGAGTCATTTTCATATATATATATATGAATATTAGAAATAAAACCTTTTTTTCTGAAATACTTGCTATAAATTTTCATGGTTTTGTGTTAGAATACATGGGAGAGCTGTTGGAATACACAGAAGCCGCCTAATAATGGCTGGTGGAGATCCAACCCAGAATGGATCTCCTCTTGAGGCCATTGCATTGTCTGATCTCTCTCCTCTTCCCTCTACCTCCAATTTATCTCATTCCCAATCCACAATGCCTGTGTCAGCAAAGGCTGCCTTGTATCAGATGCTATGATCCACAGTTGTGGAGGCTCTCAGAGAATTTACCTGTTCCTTAACAATTCCCCATATGTATATATGTATGTATGTATGTGTATATATATATACATATATATATATATATGTATATATATATATACACATATATATATACACATAAATATATATACATATATACATATATATACACACACATAAATATATATATATATGTATATATACATATATATATTTATGTGTGTGTGTGTGTGTGTGTGTGTGTGTGTGTGTGTGTGTGCTGTTATTTACCCCCCACAGCATGGTCTGCACACTGAGAATGTAAGCAGCACTATCACTTCTGGATGGTTGTAATAGGTGTTGATCTTATGAAATATCAAGGAGGAAAACTTTCAAATGGAGAAGAGGACTGTATTCAGAACAGGCATTTAAATCTTTCATCAGTCTCCTGGCTCAGCCCTTTGATGTGCAGCCCCATTTAATTACCCCGACTAAAAAAGTCTTACCAGGGCTCAACTTCCTTAACTCTGGAAGGATCCTTCTCATGAACAGCTCTGGTTCTTCTTGTAATTCTTGCCTCACATTTAGTCACTATATGTTGTAATACATGGGAGAACTGTTGGAATGCATGGGAGCCACCTGACAGTGGCTGCTGGAGATCCAACCCAGAATGGATCTTCTCATGTGAGAAGATGATACAAGGAGATTGAGAGGCAGTTGTTGTTATCTGACCTCTCTGACTGAGAGGCTGTTGCATTTTCTGACCTCTCTCCTCTGCTCTCTGCCTCCAATTTATTTCATTCCCAGTCTGCAACACCTGTGTGTCAGCAAAGGCTGCCTTGAAACTATAAAGTCCAAGCTAATTCCCTGGTGGCCTCAGGATCAGCCAGAGTCAGGATAAGCAAAAGTTCTTGGTCTTTAGAGGAAGAAGTGAAGGAGATGCACAAAACTTCCAGGAGTTTTGCCAAGGAACCCTCTTTGATTCTAGAGTCCAGAATCTCTACACTTTTCTCCTCCTCATCCTGCAGCCAAGTGAAGTTCTCTTGCCTCTCTCACTCCACCCTCTAATCTTTACCTAAAATTATCTTAACCCCAAACATTGAGCCAGCATTAACTGAGAGAAGAGCAATTCCAAACATATAATAATAGAGTCATTGTCTGATAGGTAATTAGCCTTAAGTACTTGTTTATCTAATTCAAGTGCACCTATTCAGAGTTTCAGCCCTTTACATCTCCTACTTTCTTTTGTTTTAGAATATAGGCGTCATGCCATCCCTGCTTTCTCAGGAAAGTGAGAACCCCCAAAAGGAGGTGATCACACCCCCTGACATCTCAGGAAGGGAGGTGAAAGCGCTAAAAAGGAGATGATCATGCCCTCCCAGACTTCTCAGGAAGATAGATGAAAAACTCCAAAGGGAATTGGGGAGTCAAACCAGATATTGTTAGTAGGTTTCTGGGCTGAAGGGTCTTACTAGAAACAGGTATGCACAAACCCATCAGCATGGGAGGTATTACACAAGCACATAGCAATAACACACAGGCTATTAGTGGTAACTCTCCCCACAGCCAGTGCAGGCTCAATGTGGTGTAACAAATATGAATTGTACAAGAAAGTAATAATATAACAAACAATATAAATCAACATGGTCTTTTAAAAGATTTTCAGAAGTCCTAGAAGGAGGATATGTAAATAACAATCATACATATGCCTTCTTCAGCAGCCAAAAGATAGTCCAAAACCAATCTATTGTCCATTACTTCACATGTCAGAGAATCCAATGATCCCTGAAAGTTTTTGAAGTCCTTCAATGGTCTTTTTATGTTTTAGGGAATTCAATGATTTTTGCAGATTTTGAAATCCTGCAACAGTCTTATTTTTCAGAGAATCCAATGATTCCTGAGGCTCTTCAAGTCCTATAACAATGTCTCAGCGATTGCAATGATTCCTGAGGGTTTTGAAGACCAACAATTTTTGATGTCCATGAGTCAAATGCCATAACTGGGATTTCCCTTCAGTGATGGCACAGTCAACTATGGAACCAATGGATGCTTCTTGGATCTTCTCCTTCATTTCAAGGGTCTGCTCCATCTCTTTCTGATGGACAAGGTGAATATGTCTCGTTAGCACCCATCTGATTCCTTCTCCATCTGTAGAGATGCAAGCAAACCCTCTCCCCCAAGCAGTTAACCTATCTGGTCCCTTCCATTCACCACTTTCTGAATCTCTCCACACAGCTTTGCAATTATCTAAAGATAGTGGAGCTGCTCACACTGGACATTGCCCTTCTGGTGGCTTATAAAACCTGTCTGCCAGAGCCAGTGCATCTTTCTCAAAAATCAAAAAGTTAATAGTATAAAGAGCTAGATTTAGAAGTTCTCTAGATTTACCTCTGACTCCCCCTTTCTTTTATTTTTAGAGGAGTTTTTTTAATGTCTCTGTTTCTGCTCTCTACAATTCCCTCTCCTTGACGATTAAAGGGTATGCCAGTGGTGTGTACAATCTGATACTGGGCACAAGAGTGTGCAAAATGTTTAGAAGTATATGCAAAGAAAGAATGCTGGGAGATGATTATGAACCACTATGTAGAATTCCCAATCCCTCTATTTTTGTCCACCTGTATTTTTTATTTCCTTCACAGGCTAATTATACAGTATTTCAAAGTCTGATTCTTTTTGTTCAGCAAAATAACTGTTTGGACATGTATACATATATTGTATTAATGTATACTTTAACATATTTAACATGCATTGGTCAGCCTCCCATTTGGGGGAAGGGGTGGGGAGAAGGAGAGAAAAAGTTGGAACAAGAGGTTTTGCAGTTGTCAATGTTGAAAAATTACCTCTGCATATATCTTGTAAATTAAAAAGCTATATAAAAAAGAAGTATATGCAGGTATATTATCTGCTTGTATAACACCTTTAATTGTAAATGCTTGTATAAGGAATTGAGTGACCATTCGGCTGTCTCTTTTGCTGCTGGTATTGCAAAAGTGAATCCTGAAAAGGTGTCTACTAAAACATGGATAAAAGACAGAGGACCAAAAGATTTATAATGGGTCACATCCATTTGCCAAATTTCATTGGGTCTCAAACCATGAGAGTTTTTCCCTGGAGGGAGCTTAGGAGCATGAAAAGGAAGGCAAGCTGTATAGGTTTTTACTATAATCCTAGCTTCTTCTTTTGTTATTCTAAATTGTAAATGTAAAGCTCCAGCCGCCTGATGATATTTAAAATAAGATTCTTGTCTTGAAATAAAGGAGTATTGGCCAACATGGTTAGAATACTATCTGTCTTTGAATTACCATCAAAATAGGACCTGGAAGTCCACTATGTGAGTGGACATGCAAGATATAAATCTTACCTAAATGCTTTCTCACTTGCTCTTGAAGTTCCTTAAAGAGCTGATATGTATTGGAAGCTACAAATTTTATTTGGGTTGTGGCAATTCTTTGTACCACACCTACTGAATAGGCTGAATCAGATATTATATTTATATTTATATCTCCTGGATAATAAGCAAGAGCTAGAATGATTATATGCAATTCATTCTGCTGAGTGAACTGAAAAGGAATTCTGACTATTCTCTTTCTAATTAAGGCATGAGAGCATACAGCACAAATATTACATTTGGATGTATCTCTAAAGATAGTTGGTCCTTTAAGAGGAAATTTAGAAACCTTTTGTTCAAAAATCCATAGCCAATTATGTAATAGTCTGGTTATCTTTAATGGAGACCCATGTGTAAAATTTGGAGCCATGGCTAATAAAATTTGCCACTCTGGGATAGTTTCACAGCATATATTAATTTGTGCATTAGTATAAAAGGTGTATATCTTGTCAGGTCTTATCCAGATAATTGTACTACTCTATTAATGGCCTTTAGTAAAATTCTAGCCACAAGCACTGGGTAAGGAGTAAGGCTTTGTTCTGGTTGTACTGGGAGATTCACCCACTCTATCACACTGTCTCCTTGATGAAGGACTGCTGTGGGGGCCTCTTTTTTTTTTTTTTTTTTTTTTTAGCAAAAACTGATATTTCCAAGGGTTTCTGAGTGACTCTTTCAAACACATTGGAGAAAGCCAATTCAACTTCTCTCAAAGCCTCTTGATCTCCTTTTGTAAGCTGGTATGTGAGTTTAAAGCAGTATCTTTCCTTAAAATGTCATATAATTGTTGTAATTGATAGGTAGTTAAGCTTAACACTGGATGCATCCACTGGACATCTCCTATCAATTTCTGAAAGTCATTTAAGGTGTTCAACTTGTCTGTTCTTAAAGAAAGTTTTTGTACTGTAAGCACCTTAGGGTATACTTCATATCCCAAATATTAAAAAGGAGCATGTATTTGAATTTTTTCTGGAGCTATATGCAATTTGTAGTTCCTTAGCATTTCTATGGTCTTTTGTAGACATGCTTCTAACATTTGTTTCTCAGGTGCACATCCCAATATATCATCCATGTAATGTAATAACTTTACTTTTGGAAATGCTTTTCTTACTTGAGTAAGAGCAGCAGCAACATACATTTGACACATAGTAGGGATGCTTTTCATTCCCTGTGTCAAAACTATCCATTCATATCTTTTATAAGGCTCAGTTAAATTAATGCTGGGCAATGAAAAGGCAAATCTTTTCATATCCTCCTTATCTTGAGGGATAGAATAGAAGCAATCCTTACTGTCTATAACCCAAAGAGGCCATTTTCTAGGCAACTGAGTAGGAGATGGAAGTCCAGGCTGAAGAGTTCCCATAGTTTCTATCTGTTCATTTACTTTTCTTAAATCAATCAACATCCTCCATTTTTCAGATTTCTTTGTTACAACAATACTGGGGAAATCCAAGGACATAGAGAAGGTTGTAAGTGTCCTTGGTCAAGTTGCTTCTGAACTATATCTAATAAGGCCTTAATTTTATCTTTGGCCAAGGGCCACTCTTCTATCTATACAACTGTATCAGTTTTCCACTGAATAGGAACAGGTGAGAGTATTTGCAGGCCTTCAACAGCAGCCCTGCCTAAAAAACTGAAGTACTCATTTGTAATCCTAACTTATAAAATGACTCTTCCCCACAAATTGATGGGGATTTTTTAAACTATAAAAGGAGTAAAAACTCCTATTTTGCCTTCAAAAATTCATCTCAAAGGAGTAGCACTAACTTCAGCTGGCATTGATCCTCCTACACCAGACATGTAGGTGTCTGCTTTAATCTTTGCCCAGTGATTGTACCAGTTGACACCTCTAATGATTGTGTGATCTGCACCTATGTCCACCAGTCCTTTTAATGGTATGCCATTTATATAGATAGTGAGTATAGGTCAGTCAGCTGTCATAGCTGCTGTCCGAATATTCCTGGATTCTGTTGCTTAGTGTCAGAATCTGGGCAACTATCAGAAAATTGCCTATTAGGAGTCTGTATCAGTAAACCTGATGCTACTACTTCTCCTGGTTGATCAGTCACACATTGTCTACCTGTATTAGTGACTGGAATATTATCTACACATTCTCCAGTTTCCCAAATCAGTACATGGATGAACACTGTTATGTAAGTACTCTCAGGAGGTAAAATGGTCAAGCCTACTGTGCCTGGAGGCAAGGGATCCATAGGTTGGAGAGGAACAGAGTTCACCTCTCCAGGGGGTATTTTAGTTGTCCCAGATGCATGCAACTCTGTTCTCCCCAATTGTAATCCCTTTTTCCCATCGGGTTGCTTCCTGGCTGATTGATTGTGTAATCCCTTTGTCTCATCAGATTTCTTCCTGGCCGATTGATCATACCTGGCTATTGAACTTCTAAAGACTCTGGGTGTAGCATTGGCTGCCATCATGCCCCAAGTATTTTTTGCCTTGGGCCCTGGGGCTGGGCACTTCATCTTGATTCCCTGAATCAGTCTACATTTTGATGCCCAATAGAAACCTCTGTTCATTTTTGACATGGGGTATTGGGTGTTGTTCTCCCACCCTATTTTCTCACTCTTTCTGTATGCCAACATTGACCTTTCAGATGCCCTACTTTACCATATTGAAAGCATTATCGAGTCTCTCTGCAATGCCCTTGCCAAAAGGGGCCCTGTCTTCCCATTTTCGGATCTTGGGAAGTCTGCATCATAGCTTAGCTATAAAAAATATTTGTGCCCATTGTGGCACAGTGTCTTATGATCTCTTCTAAAGGAGCATCATTGTGTAGTCCTAGTATAATTCTTTTATAAACCTTATTAGCATTTTCTTTAGCAAGTTGTCTTATCATAATTTCTGTTGCTGCATTTTCATCAATAGTTCATATGACAGCTGTCTGCAAATATGGCACAAAATTAGCAAAGGATTTATTTGGCCCTCATGCTATTTTCATGAAGGTCTCTCCTTTGTCCTGTTTACCTGAATAAAACCCCATGCTTTTGTAGCAGCAGAAGTAATTATGCTGTAATTAATCTGTATTGAAGTGTCTGCAAAAAAACCTACACCTGTTAGTTGGTCATAGGTGATTGGAGTATTACCTCTATTTTGACTATTTCCTTGGGCTTGTATCCTACAGAGCTCACTATATTCAGAAAGCCACAACAAGTTTTGTCCAGGTTCTAAGCATGTCCTTGCTATAGATTTCCAGTCACATTTGACACATAGTAGGCCAAATTCTGTAATAACATCTTAACATAAGATGATGTAGCCTCATAAGGAATGCAAGCCTTTTTCAAGTCTTTGATGATTTCTAGATCAAAAGGAGTGTATCTTCTACTTTCTTGACCTGAAGAGTTAAACTGTGAATTACAGTATACATTTCTATTCTCAAATCAGCTGTATTCTGCCCTTCTTCTGTGTCTTTAAGTAGTGCCTTTTGCAATCTAGTCATAGCAGGGGGTGATTGCTGGGGTGGGGGAGGTGCTGGTGATATCACTGCCCCTCTCACTCCTCCTCCTCCCTCCTATTGATGAAGTTGATGGGGGGGGGGGGGCAAGAGTCTGCTCTGGTGTAGGCACAGTTGAAGCTGGGCTCTGAGAGAGAGAATTACCATATCCTACAAATTCACATAAGTCCTCATGCCCTCTGGCAATATTGCCATTAATCTCTCCTTTGTCTTCCTCTTTTTCCTCACACTTTCTCATCTGACTATTCTTAAAACTTTTCTTTTTTCTAGAACTTGTAGGATTTGTTAAGGCCAATTGTATTAAATTATAAATATAGAATGTTTCCTTAGAAATTGAATCAGGACCATTACCATATAACATTCACATAGTTGATCTACTATTAGTTTCCAATTATCTCCCTCTGTTTCTTCTTCCATGAAGAACCAAGGGGACATACATTCTAATGTATCCACAAGTCAATCAATCTGCTCCCACATTACATATCAGTCTGAGTATACTTCCTGTAGATCTCCTTCAGAGTGGGGTTGGGATTGGGGAGAATCGTTTCCTAATTTCTGCCCCATTTCAGCTAGAAAATGAGAGCTATTAGTTTAGCTCTTAACAAAGCAAGTTTCCTGTTTGTCTTATAAGAGGCCTCAGGATCAGCCAGAGTCAGGATAAACAAAAGTCCTTGGTCTTTAGGGGGAGAAGTGAAGGAGATGGACAAAACTGCCAGGAGTTTTGCCAAGGATCCCTCCTTGATTCTAGAGTTCAGAATCTTCACATTTTTCTCCTCCTCTTCTTGCAGCCAAGTGAAGTACTCTTGCCTCTCTCATTCTACCCTCTAATCTTTACCTACAATTCTCTTAACCCCAAACAGTGAGCCAACATTAACTGAGAGAAGAGCAATTGCAAACACGTGCTACTAGAGTCATTGTCCAATAGGTAATTAGCCTTAAGTGCTTGGTTGTCTGATTCCAGTGCACCTATTCAGAGTTTCAGCCCTTTAGATGCAACTCCTTCAGATGTTATGATCCACAGCTATGGAGGGTCTTGGAGAATTGACCTGTCCCTTAACAGTTTTGCTTTCCTCCATGTTTTTTCTTTTTAATTTTCACTTATTGAATTAATACAAAACAATCTTTAAGATTTTATGTGATGAAAATTATTGATTTTATCTTCTACGATTCTTTGTCCTTTACCTTCTATCAAATATTTGATAGGCAAGTTTTGTTTCTTTAATCTACTTATATTATGATCTTTATATCTAGAGGCATATATATGTGTATATGTGTGCATTTATGTATATGTATATGTATATGTATATGTGTATTTATATATATATATATGCTTCATATTAATATAAGTGAAGTACTAGTCTAAATCTAATCCCTTTCATAATGTTTCCAAATTTCACAATAGATTTCTGTTTACCAATGATACCCTATACTAGCAGCTGAGATTTTTATACTAGATACTAGATACCAGTTTATATATACTACTAGATACTAGATACTAGGTAACTAGGTATACTAGATATATTTATTTCCGTATATTGTATAGCTAAACTGTTACACTAATAAAGCTTTCTCTTTTTAACTAATACCATTTTAATGATTTACATTTTGTAGATAAGTTTGGGAATTCTACTAAGTCTCCTCTATTCATACTTCTATTCATTATTTTCCATGATATTCTTGACCTTTTATGCCTTCGTATTTAGTTATTTTGTTTTATAGTTCTATCCAATAGCATCTTTTTAATGCCATGTTTAATGCACCTGTTTAATGCCATGGTTTTAAAAAGGCCTAGACATTCTATTTCAAGGAATCTTAAAAAAAAAAAAAAAAAAAAAGAAGTGCACCAATATATATTAGATCCAAAGGAAAAGCTAAAATTATAGAAATAATTCACTTCTCACTACTTCAAAGAAATCAGAAAATGAAAACTGCCAGTATTTTCTAGTGAAAATTCAGAACTTCCAAGTAAGATAACAATACTGAAAGCAGCAAGAAAGAAAGACTTCAATTGCTAAGGAATCACAGTCAGTATGACATATGATTTAGCATCCACTACCATAAAGGAGCAGAGAGCTTGGAGTAGCATATTTCACATGGCAAAGACATATAGGCTTATAGGGAGGATAATTTAGCTAGGAAAACTTAGTACAATCCTACATTGTAGGAAATGCAACTTTAAAATGAAATAGAGAGCTTTTCAAACATTTCTGATTAAAAAAAAACTTGAATTATGTAGCAGTTCTGAACACAGGAATAAAGAGAAACATAAAAAGTTAAATATGGATTGATAAAGAACTAAACAAGGATAAATATGATTCTTATTCTATGTGAAGATCTATGTGAAGATGATTTACCAGTTCATATGAGACATAGCAGGATGACCATTTATACAAAGATAACAATATGGTAAAGACAAACAGCTTTGAAAAATTAGGAATTTTGATCATTGTAATGACTAACCATGATTATAATTCACACACACACACACACACACACATACATACACACACACACACACACACACACACACACACACACACACACACTTTATTCACTTATTTATTTATATAAAGAGTAAGTGATGATAAAGTATGCTCCATACTTCTGGAGAGAGAAATGAAAAGCTCAGAGCACAAAATCAGTCATAATTTTTTAACATGTAATGTGGCAATTTAGCTTCTCCATACATGTTGTAACAATAGATTTGTTTTTCCTTAATTCTCATATGAAGGTAGGAAAAATAGGGGAAGAGCAGAAAGGCAGATTTTTGCTGATGAAAAACATTAACTGCAAGTTATTTTTTTTTAATTACTGACAGAGTAGGTATTGAAATTCTCATTTGTGTTAAAGATTAAAAGGTAAAGGGAGAAGTAGGATAGTAATTGCTATCAGAGAAAGAATTTCAGTTTTCATGAATATGAAAGTATATTTGTGGGTGATGGTAAAATCATGGATATAACAATCTCTGTATGCAGTTGAGATTGAATCTGTAATGCTGGAGAAACTGAGGCAAGATAGAGATTAGAGAGTTTTTAATATTTTATTAATTGGAGAGTTTAATTGACTGGACAGGACTCTCGTCTCTAAGTATCCAGTAATGAATGGGGGAATGAAAAACCCTTTTATAGCTTTTCAGACAAAGAAAAGAAGAAGAGCGGGAAAAGTTAGAACCACTTGGTTCTGTCAGGATGGGGGGAGGCTGTAAATTCTTACTAAAAGCCAGAGTCAGGAAGTTCGAATAAACAGAAGTAAAGATGTCAGTGAAGTATCGGAGATAATCTTATCTTTTAGAATATTTTAGAGGGGAAATGTCATAAATTCTTGAGGGCAGATGGAGCTAGGAGCCAGAAAGTCTGATCTGCTCCTCATCTCCCATTGACAATTTATAACCTTAGAGCAAATGAACCAGGGGGGGTTTACAACTTAAGGGACTGAGGCAGAACAGTTAAGGAAACTGAGATAGAATAATTCAGGGAAACTCAGTCAGGACAATAAGGGAAACTAGTGCAAGGAAACTGAGGTAGAACATCTCAAGGAGACTGTGGCATAACAAATCAAAGAAGTAGATCATAGAAAATTAGGAAATTGAGGAACTATAAAGTTATAGTGTTTCGAGGAGTATCTATAGGTATATTCAACTGCCAGAGGGCAAAACTTACAGAAGAAGGATTGTAAACCAGGCACTGAACCTATTGTGGAAAATTAGATGTTCTGGAGATTGGTGGAAAACAGTTACAAGAATTTTGATTGGATGATAAATATTTATTGAATAAACCTCAAAGCAGGAAAGATGGCCAAATAATAAGGGTAGAAGAAATCTGAAAATGAAAATGAGGGTCAAGAAATATTTTAATTCCCTCACCTTGGCCAGTGAGATGGAGTAGGTCACAAGTAAAATTACAACCTGTACCTCTCTCTTGGGTGGGATTACATGGTGGCGACTGCGGCAAAGTGAGAGCCTTGGACACGCTGCTGCCGCCAACACCTCTGGAGACCAGAGCCGACCTTAGGGGCTGTCTGTGGCCCCTGCACTGCCTCGATGAGTTGAAGAAGTCCCGTTGTCACAAAATAAGATGGATGGTAGCTTAGATTGTGATTGTGTTGAGCTGGAGCCACCTGATCACTAACAAAAGACATCGTCTGTAAACCAACAGCTGCCAGAGCTTCCTGGTCAAATAAACAGTAAACAAACAAAGGAGGAAAAGAAACAAAACTAACGTAGTGCTTACTGGCACCCTAGAAATGTTGCTGCTCAGGACCAGTCTAACACTGAATGTATCTACACTGTGAGGAGAATGTTCAGAGAAGCCTATTGTGTGCATATTTATTCACTTTTTTGTTAAATGTTAACTCCTTTAGCACAGTAAAGCTGAGTGCATAGTATGTCAATTCATTCTGTTTGAGTTTCTTGAGTGTTTTCTTTAAATGTTTGCAGAGTTGCTGCCCCTATCTTGAGTTATGGATACTGCAATCTTTCTAATTCTCAGTATGAGTTAGAGCTTAAAAGTTGTAAATTTGAAGGGAACTCACTAGGCCTGGTTGGCACATATGCATTGAGTATCAAGAAACCATCTTGCAGTGGAAGCAGAATTATTTTTCTCCCTTTTGGAAAGATCTTTCTTTTTGATGCCAGTTTCCTTCCGTGTTTACACAAGTTCATCAGTTTGAAAGGAAAAATAATACTAAGTGTCTCAAAATGGCAGAAAAGTTTGAAAGTCTCATGAACATTCATGGTTTTGATCTGGGCTCTCGATATATGGACTTAAAACCGCTGGGTTGTGGTGGCAATGGCTTAGTTTTTTCTGCTGTCGATAATGACTGTGACAAAAGAGTGGCTGTCAAGAAAATTGTACTTACAGATCCCCAGAGTGTTAAACATGCTTTATGAGAAATCAAAATTATTAGAAGACTCAACTACGATAACATTGTGAAAGTATTTGAAATTCTTGGTCCCAGTGGAAGTCAGTTAACAGATGATGTGGGCTCTCTGACAGAGCTGAACAGTGTTTACATTGTTCAGGAGTACATGGAGACATCCTTGGCTAATGTGCTAGAGCAGGACCCTTTACTTGAGGAGCATGCCAGGCTTTTCATGAATCAGCTGCTATGTGGGTATCAAGTATATTCATTCTGCAAATGTACTGCACAGAGATCTCAAACCAGCAAATCTTTTCATTAATACTGAAGACTTGGTGCTGAAGATAGGTGATTTTGGTCTTGCCCGGATTATGGATCCCCATTATTTACATAAGAGTCATCTTTCTGAAGGATTGGTTACTAAATGGTACAGATCTCCACAACTTTTACTTTCTCCTACTAACTATATTAAGCCATTGACATGTGGGCTGCAGGATGCATCTTTGCTGAAATGCTGACTGGGAAAACCCTCTTTGCAGGTGCACATGAACTTGAACAAATGTAGCTGATATTAGAATCTATTCCTATTGTACATGAGGAAGATTGTTAGGAACTTTTCAGTGTAATCCTGGTTTACATAAAAAATGATATGACTGAGCCACACAAATCTTTAATTCAGCTGCTTCCAGGAATTAGTTATGAAGCACTGGACTTCCTGGAGCAAATTTTGACATTTAGTCCCATGGATCAATTGACAGCAGAAGAAGCTCTGTCCCATCCTTATATGAGCATTTATTCCTTTCCAATGGATGAACCAATTTCAAGCCATCCTTTTCACATTGAAGATGAAGTTGATATTTTGCTCATGGATGAAACTCATAGTCACATGTATAATTGGGAGAAGTACCATGATTGTCAATTTTCAGACCATGACTGGACTATACACAACAATTTTGATATTGATGAAGTTCAGCATGACCCAAGGGCTCTTTCTGATGTCACTAATGAAGAGGAAGTACAAGTGGATAGATCCTCAGAAATATTTGGATGGAGATTGTGAAAAGTATCTGAAGGATCCTGCCTTTGATACCCATTTCTCTACTGAGCCTTGTTGGCAGTATTCAGATAATCATGAAAATAAGTATTGTGATCTGGAATGCAGCTACACTTGTAACTACAATATGAGGTCATCATCATATTTAGATAATTTAGTTTGGAGAGAGAGTGAAGTTAATCATTACTATGAACCCAAAATTATTATAGCTCTTTCTAATTGGAAAGAACAAAGCAAAGAAAAATCTGATAAGAAAGGCAAGTCAAAATGTGAAAGGAATGGATTGGTTAAAGCTCAAATAGCTCTTGAGGAAGCATCACAGCAACTGGTTGAAAAAGAAAGGAGAAGAATCAAGGATTTGATTTTGATTCCTTTATTGCAGGAACTATTCAACTTACTTCACAACATTTGTCTACTGATGTTGTTGATAAATTAAATGACTTGAATAGCTCAGTGTCCCAACTAGAATTGAAAACTTTGATATCAAAGTCAGTAAGCCAGGAAAAGCAAGAAAAAGGAATGGCAAATTTGGCACAGTTAGAGAAGCTTTGTATCAGTCTTCTTGGGAAAGCCAGTATGTAAGTGGTGGGGAGGAATGTTTTCTCATAGATCAGTTTTGTTGTGAAGTAAGAAAAGATGAGCAAATTGAGAAGGAAAACACATACACCAGTTACTGGGACAAGTTCTTTAGCAGGAAGGAAGATACTGAAATGCTAGAAACTGAGCCAGTAGAGGGTGGCAAGTTTGGGGAAAGAGAAAGTGAGGAGGGTTTTCTTAACAACAGTGGGGAGTTCCTCTTTAACAAACAGCTTGAGTCTGTAGGTATCCCACAGCTCCATAGTCCAGTTGGTTTACCACTTAAATCAATACAGGCCACATTAATACCTTCTGCTATGAAATCTTCTCACCAGATTCCCCATAAAACATACAGCAGCATTCTGAAACATCTGAACTAAAACACTCAGCAGACAGTTCTTTTTTGTATTCATGAAATGTGTTTTGTCTTTTTTATTACTAGTATAAGTCATTTTTTACTTGAATCAGATGGTGTCATTTTAGTATGGATTTCATTAATTCTTGGTTTTTAAAAATCCAGAATTACTTTTTATACATGAAATAGTTTTCATTTTAAACTGGCATGTCGTTTGCACACAAAATTAAAGAATAGAGCAAAATAATGCAATGCAGGAGGAGACAAAAGAAATGCACTAAGCCAAGTAAAAACATTCTCTCAGTAAAACAGTTATCTGTTTTACAGGGAAAAAAAAATCTTGCCTTGAAATTTACACAGTGAGATTGTACTTAATTGCATGAAAATATCTATTTTTTCCTAAGAAATTTTTCATTCATGAGTATTTTCAAGTTTTTCATACTGTACACATTTCTTTTTTTTTTTTTTTCATTTTTCCAAATTATCCCCTCCCTCCCTCCACTCCCTCCCCACCATGGCAGGTAATCCCATACATTTTACATGTGTTACAATATAACCTAGATACAATATATGTGCTGTACACATTTCTTAAAACACATGATACCAGCAGCAACTGAAAATGAATGCCGAATTTGGTATACATGTGTTATCTACCTCAAGGTAACAGAAGTATTTGGCAAAACATGTACCGCCCATAGTGCTTCACAATATGCACTTCTATTTAGCCAGTGTTAATAAGAATTATTCTCTGTTTATAAGTGTTCTGGTATGCATTCTTTATAGTGAAGTGTTAATACACCACATCTTATTTATTTTAGCAAATCAGCATATTTTCTGCATTTAATTATAAAAAATAAACTTAGTTTTTTGAAATTTATTTGCAAATAAAGTTTTTCCATTTGGCACTATGGTTTGTTGCCTACCTAGCTGAATATTATAATGTCAGCTTGTTCTGAGGCTGTTCACATACTCAATTACCTAAGTGTTTATGTTAAGTAAAGTGCTCACTGTGTATAGGAATTTGTATTTTGGAGGTGCTTGATCTATCTACAAGGAAAAATTAGGAATTACTTTATTATAAAATGCTCTTAGAAGTCTTAATTGTGTTTACTTTTTTAAAAATTTGTAATGTTAGACTTGTGTGCATGGACGTGATTAAATTACATCATTATTGTAGGTTAAAAGTTGTATATGGTAAGACATATTTTGTTTTTAGTGTATGTTTTTTACTGAATGATCTATTCCCCATCTCAAAGCAAGCATGAATAAAATTAGGTTAAATGTAGCATGTGACATCTCAGTCTCTTGAAAATTCACTTCACCTATTTTATTTTATTTTATTGAATATTGTCTGTATCTTTGGTTAACCTGTTTAAAGAAAAGGATGAATAAAACATGCCTATCAAAAAAAAATTACAACCAATAGTGGAAATAGTGGGTAGAAAACTTATGTCATCAGGAGGGATTGGGGGAATTATGGGAGAGAATTTAGTACAAGTGATTTAGATGTTATAGTAACCTATTAGTATTATCCTGTTTTCATCAATTAGCAGATTTTAATAATGATTCATCAAATAGCTTACAATATTGATGTCTACATCTTTCATCTTGTTTTTCTTTGAGGTTTAATTAAATTCTGTCCCCATAGAAGTGGCCTCTCCATTTCTATTACTATAATACTTTGTATTCCCTTTACTGTATCTTCTGTGAAAATTATCTGTGTACATTTTATTTTCTCTATTAGAAATATATCTCCCAACAGACCCTGCATATTACCATCAATCAGTAAATATTTGTAGCATTAAATTGAATTAGATTTAAATTCAGTGTATTGTAGCAGTAGTCTGTTTTCTCTCTCTCCAGTGTCTGGGTTTCTATTTATATAACTTTGATTGGATCACCCAGACATCATTGCATTTTCAACAAACTAGATATGTGAAACAAAAGTTAATCACAGGATCACAAATCAGGGAAACATTGATTAAATTTAGGAAATTGATGCCCCACAAAGGAAGTTAAGAAATTTACTCACACCGATAGTTAGGATCATAGATTCTTACAGAACTAACACTTCTTCCACTTCAGCAATCTTCTTTTCACTTTGCCATAATCAGTCATTTTATATTTAAAATATAATTATTAAATTTCCTAACAAAGTATAAATTCATGGATTCAACTTAAAAAATGTTCTATGACAGATAAAATTCAGCAGCAGAAGTAAAAATGACATCTTTTTTTTCTTGTGAGGCATCATTCTAAATACATTACATGAAAAAGACTGCTGTGTTTGTTGTCACAGATCTTGAATTTGAATCCTAAATCTATCCCTACTTGCAGCTCCTTGGAATAGTCAATTGGGTTTCTTGGTTTTAGTTTTTACATGTGTAAGATGAGGAAGATACCCTTTAAGTCCCTATTAGCTCTCCTTATTCTTGGCTTTTTAGATAATGCATATAAAATTACCTGTGAGGATCTTGTCAGAAGAATTAAGCAATAGAAGAGAGAAGAAAGAAGTGGACAAACCTAGAATTTTAGAGAAAGAGGACCAGGGATGGATAGACATGATTGAGTCATTTTCCTGGGTCAGTTAATTATTCTTTGTCCTAACTGAAAATATTAAAAGTGTAGGAAAGGAAAACTATAGAGACTGCTTGAGTGAAAGAGCCCACATTTCAGCAAGGCAGTATACATTGCTGAATCATACACAGCAATTAGACACACCAAGCCTAGAATAACAACCACAGTTGATATTTCCAGTTTGTTTCTGTAGTTATTTGAGGGAGGAGTGAAACATATGGAAGACAGGATCTTAATTTTGAGGGATCTACAGAAGTAACACACAGAGATTTACAGTTTTCTAGTGATCTACAGAAGACTTGTCCTTTTTGTTTTTGGCCCTGAATAACAACTTCTAGGGAGACATTAATGTGCAAATTGGTCTATTTTCTGATTTCTCTTTTCTCTCCAATTTATGAAGACTCTAAAATACAATCAATGAGGGAGCAGAGCTAGATTTGCAGTCAGAAAGACTTGATTTCAAATATGGATTCAAATAATTAGTAAGAATGTGCCTCTGGGCAAATCACTCAACCTCGTTTGACTTCATTTTTTTTCCACTTGTAATTTGAAAGATAATAATCCTTACTTTCCAGGGTAGTTGTGAAGAATATATGAGATAATATTTGTAAAAGTACTTTGCAAGCATTAAAGCTCTATATAAATACTGGGCATTAAAATATCTCTAGACATGATGGAATAAAAGACCCAAGGGAAAAATGAAAAGAATATAAAAGCTATTTAAGGATCATAGTTCCTGAGGTGGAAAGGACCACAAAGGCTATCCAATCTATATACTTCATTTTACAAATAAGGAAACTGAAGCCCAGAGAGACTGAAAGATTTCCCCACTTAATGTGAACCTAAATGCTGAGATTCCAAAGGCATCACTCCCTTTTACATAATACAATGCTAGCAGATTTGAAGTTAGATCCTCTCTCTTCAAATTTTATGCTCAGGATCATGAAAATAAAGACAATGATAGATTGAAGATCAAAATATAAAAGAAAAGAGGGAGAGTAGTAAAAGTACTCTGGAATAAAGAGAAGTATCTAATAAATACAAAGCTCTGCCTAGAGAGGAAAATGGCTATATCTTTTAAGGATGAACCATTTCTTCAAACTCTACAAAAGGATATGGAAGATTTATACATGCCACTAACAGTGAGGACATTTATTCTTATCTCTAGGGAACTTCAGTGTGCTGATGGCCTCCCTGCTTAGAACAATGGAGTCACCTACATGTTGATCTGATACGAGTGATGAGTTGTTATGGAAGATGAAAGAGGAAGGTATTAAATATTGTAAGAAAACATTATTATCACTAAAGTTAATAGAGAAGATATCAGTAACCATGAATTCTTCTGCAAAATTTTCAGTCTCTAAAAAATATTTATGATATTCTTCTCCACTCACAAACATGTATTGTTATAGTAATTAGCACTTATGTAGCACTTTAAGATTTAAAATTTTATTTGATTTCTTTAAATATTATTTGATTTAATCTACTTGAAAAAGATATGAGAAAAGAATAGGCAGGCTCTCATAACGGGTGTTCTGTATTAGTCCTTATCTTTATAGAAATGACAAGTATAAAGGATACAAAATTCCACCATATTTATTGTCTATTGACAAATGAAATGTACTTGATACAGTGCCACAGAATACCAGATCTCTACCTAAAGATGACTCCCATACATATATATTAAAAACAAATAAAATTCCCCAAAAAGGCAACAAAAGAATAGCTTTATTTAGAGATTATCTAATCACTAATGCTAAGTGTCATGTCATGGAAGATTCCACTGGAGAGTCCAAAAGCAAGTCCTTCCCCATAAACAGAATTTAAGAATTTAAAAGTTGAAAGACATCTCAATAGAAAACCATTTGAACTTCTACAGGAAAGTAATTCCCATATGACATATGACAAGAAGTTATCAAGTCTCTACTTAAAGAATGTCAATAAGAATGACCCTAAGTAGCCCATTCCATTTTGAGACAGTTCAAATTGATAAGATGTTTTAACTGGAATCAAACCCAAAACTCCTAATTTGCAAATTCTACTTTTTGATTCTAGTTCATGGTTCATTCGGCACATTTTCTTATTCCTTCCCCCTACTGTGATATTGTAGAACCCTAGAACTAACTTATGAAATGGTCAGTCTCAAGAGAAACCACAGTATACAATGGTAACTCTTCTGTAATCTTAGCTGAAGGAGACTATATTTTCTGATATTGCATTATCCCTTTTGATATTATGTCAACTTCTCTTTGAATTTATGATATATCATCCTCTTCTTGGAAAAGTCTATCCAAGTTATGTTTTACTGGGGTCTCAAATATTTCTTCTTCCTAATGAAAGGAAGTTAGTAGTAAAATAAATATAAACCTATCTTATGGAAATAGTTACCATGATGTGTCCAAACATTCATAGTAGAATTGATTGCAACACCTTCATGTAATTTTCTCTTATCTCTGAGAAATCATGTCATAATGTCAAATCATTCTTTTCTGCATTATATTCCTATTTTTACCTCTTTAATTTAAAATTTTAAAAAGATAATTCCTATCTTGAAAGGATTTTGCTTCATTTCATTAAATAATTATTACTAGTAGGCATTGACAAACATTTAGCACTGTATTGCTAAGATAAAATCAAAAAGATTAATTATTAAGACATAAAGGGTTATACTAATAAGCAAATTAAGAGACCAACAGATAGTCTACCTCTCAGATCTGTGGAGAAGAGAGGAATTTATGAACAAAGAAGAACTAAAGAACATAATGACATGCAAATTAAATAATTTTGATTACATTAATTTAAAAATACAAACCAATGCACCAAGATTAGAACGGAAGCAGAAAACTAGGGGAACATTTTTACAATCAATATTTTTAAATTTTTAAAAAATTGGCTCAATTTATCAGAATACAAACCATTCTTCAAGTGATAAATGGCCAAAGCATATGAACAGACATTTTTTTTTGAAAACTTAAAGCCATATCTAGATATATGAAAAAAATGTTCTAAAAAACTATTGATTGCAGAACCAGAAGATCACTGTACACTTCAACAACAATACTGTATGAGGATGTATTCTGATGGAAGTGGAAATCTTCAACATAAAGAAGATCCAACTCACTTCCAGTTGATCAATGATGGACAGAGGTAGCTACACCCAGAGAAGAAACACTGGGAGGGGAATGTAAATTGTTAGCACTAATATCTGTCTGCCCAGGTTGCATGTACCTTCGGATTCTAATGTTTATTGTGCAACAAGAAAATGATATTCACACACATGTATTGTACCTAGACTATATTGTAACACATGTAAAATGTATGGTATTGCCTGTCGTCGGGGGGAGGGAATAGAGGGAGGGGGGGTAATTTGGAAAAATGAATACAAGGGATAATATTATAAAATATATATATATATATATATATATATATAAAATAAAAAAAAATAAATAAAAAACTATTGATTGGAGAAATGCAATTTAAGATAGTTCTGAGACACTATGCCACACCTCTGAGATTGACTATGATGACAGGAAAATATTATGATAGATGCATAAGGGGATGTGGGAAAATTGGGACACTAAGCATTGCTGGTAGAATTGTGAAAGCATTTTGATAATATAAGCATTTGAGAGAGCAATTTGGAATCATGACCCAAAAGCTGTCAAAGTGTGTATATCCTTTGATCCAGCAGTGTTGCTATTGGGTCTGTATCCCAAAGAAAACATAAAAGAGGGAAAAGGATCCACATGTACAAAAATGTTTGTAGCAACTCTTTTTGTAGTGGCAAGGAATTGGAAATTGAGTAGATGCTCCTCAGGAAATGACGGAATAAATTATAGTATATAATTATAATGGGATATTAATTATAATGGGATATTTTTGTTCTACAAGAAATGATAAGCAGGCTAATTTTGGAAAAGCCTGGAAAGATTATATGAACTGATGCTAAGAGAAGTGAGAAAAACCAAGAGAACATTGTACATGGCAACAAAATTATGTGGCCAACTATGATAGATTTGACTCTTTTCAACAATGAATTTATTCACTGCAATTTAAATAGACGTGATGGAAAGTGCCATCCATATCCAGAGAAAGAACTATAAAAACTGAATTTGGATCAAAACATAGTATTTTCACCTATTGTTGTGGTGGCGGTTTGGGCTTATTTTTTTTTTTATCTTGATTTGATTTTTGTGTGTGTGCAGCGTGATAAATATGGAAATATGTTTAGTAGAATTCCTCATATGTAATCTATATTGGATTTTTTGCTGTTTTAGAGAGAGAGAAGAAGAGGAAGAAAAAAATTGGAGGACAGGATTTTGCAAAGGCATTGTTAAAAACTATTTTTGCATCATGAAAATAATAAAATTCTATCAAAAATTTATTTCTTCAGAAATACAATCTCTTATATGATTGCCATGGAATATTATGGTCTAAGAAATGGTAAGGAGGATGAGTTAAGAAAAACCTGAAAAGATAGACATGAACTGAAGGGATCAGAACCAGAACATTGTACAAAGTAACAGCAATATTCCTCGATGAAGAACTGTGAATGACTTAGAACTATTCTCAGCAATACAGTAATTTAAGATCCTAAATGAGTAATGATGAAGTATGCATATCTGTATCCAGAAAACAATAACTGACACTGTTTGAATACAGACTGAAGCATGGTATTTTTCATTTTCACTTTCTTATTTGAATCTTTTTGCATAAAATGACTTGTATGGAAATATTATGCATAATTATGCATGTATAACCTATATTTGCTTGCTATCTCAAAGAAGGGGTAGGAAAAAGGGGAAAAGGGCTACAATTTGGAACTCAAAACTTTAAATAAAACTGTTACAAAAATAAAATAATAATTACAATTAGAATGAAGGGGCTTCTTTATTAACAAAAGGGATAGCAGGTTTATCAATAAGAAATACATTACTCATCTACTCTATAAGATCACTAAAAAGCTCAGGAAGAATAATTAAACCTATCACAATGAATAAAGCAGCGGGATGAAGTGTGATGATCCATAAGTATTGTCATTCTCTGGACCACTCTATATGTGTGAATTGTATGGGAATATTTTTTATAGCTCTTTACACTTAGATTGTTTCTTCATATTCTATTTTCACATTTAATATTATAAGAGTTTGCCTGATTCCTTTAAAATAAATTTTGTTCCATTGATTTTCCATCTGTCTCTGTATTTTTTACTTTTAATTCTGTTATTCTCTTTTTCAGAGATCCTTCTACTATAGAATGTCTACTTTTTAAGTTTTCATTTCTACTTAATTTTGCTCTTTTCTTATTTAAGGGTTCTACTTTTTTATTTTTTGTATATTTTCATTTAATTTTTGCTTACTCTCATAACAAGTCTTGGATTTACTCCAAAAACAATAAGCCTTGCAGATTTTACTATAGTAATTTTATCTTCCTCAGGGGATTATGACTCTTTCCTTGTTGCAAGATATTTGTCAATAGATTTACACATTTATCTTCTCCAGTCAGTTTTTATTTGTCTCTGTCAATCATTACTAATCTTTCTATAAGTTCTTGCTGTAAATGGTCTTTTTACTATCAATCCCTTTCCCTCCTTCATGCCCAGATTAGTTGTAATCCTTCCTTAGCACTTGTCACCTATTTTCTTCTTTCAAACTACTGGGGTTAGATGAAATCTGAGATTTTCTATCAGGGTAGAGATACGTTAGTGATAATTTAAGAGGCTACTCTGGCTGAGATTATTTTCCATAGTTTAATTACTGTCTTTATTGAATGTCTGATATTTTCTCTGCTTTTTAATCTATGTGGAAGACACAATGTGGTGTTTGTCACAAAACTTTGAAGAAATCCTAGAAATATTTTTATTGAAATAGGTCAACTTATAGACTGATCACTTACTCATTATATCCTAAGTAAATGCAACTTTTATTTTAAAAAGTCTGTCACTTTCCCTTGTCACAAATTAGAAATACATTTTCCAAAATAGAATGCCATGGCTCCAATATCTCACATAAACTGTGACAATATAGAATGAATGTTAATTAAGCTGTTGGGAAATTTTCATTTGAAACAGTGAAGAAAACAACACAATGCAAAATCATCAGTGTTGAATTGACAATTCAGAATTTATTTATTTTCAGGTATTTGGACTATTTGAGGCTCAGCATAATGAAATGTATTAAAGTAGCTATAAAAATATGTGTGAGGGAACAATTACATAACAAGAAGTGGGTTTGAGGTCAAGGTGCCCATATGGAGGACAATGTTTTGCATATTGCTAAAGAATCCTACGCATAAAGCAATTATGAGAGTCTATGTTATAAAATCAAATCATACATTCAGTTCAAGAGTTTATTTATCATTTTAAGGCCAGAATAACATAAGGTATTACATTACTTGGTCACATAAAATTTTAAAACATATTTTTAGTTTTTCAAGTAGTATTTATTTTAATGGCTGAACAAATTTTATATAAATGTAATGGAGTACTATTTTCTACATGAAATGTAAAAAGCAAAACTTTTACTGAGACCATGAAAGACATGAATGAATTGATGAAGAACCAGGAAAACCACACACTAAAATATTGATGCTATAAAAATGAATAATTTTGATTGACTTCTGTTTAATGTAATGACCAATTTTTATTCTTGAAGACCATTTTTTTTTAAATTCTCCATTTCCTCATGGAGAGATGTTGAATTGATAGGGAACATGAAAGACATATTCTAGGAGAGAGGATTTAAGAAACTTAGGATTTTTTTTTTTTGCTTGGATGTATTTGTATACAATTTTAAGCTTTCTTCACTCTAGTCTGATATCCCCATAATGTTATATGAAAACTTTCCCTTACAAAGCTTCAAAATTTATATAAACAAAAGACTTATTTGTAATAGTCATAACTTACTTCTTATAATATTCCTGATTAAAATTTTAATATTTTTGCTCTGCAAATATGAGGTGCCTGGGAACTTCTAGAGAAAAAGGGGATGAAGAAGTTGCACATAGACACACAAAAATAGGGAAGAAATAATGTTCCTCTCTTTCATTCTTCTATTACTAAATATAAATGGGTAAAATATAACCCTTTTCATTTGTAGTTATTATTGTTCAGTTGTTATTGGATCAGTTATGGCTGATTCTTCATGACTCCTATTTGGGGTTCTGTTGGTAAAATACTGTAGTCATTTGTTTCTCTAGCTCATTTTACAAATGGAGAACTAAAACAAACAGAGTTAATTAAGTTGCCCAGGATTACGTAGCTAATAAGGGTTTGAAGACAGGGTTGAAGTCAAAAAGATAAGTCTTCTTGACTCTATGCTCATCACTCTTTCAATTGTGTGCCACCTATCTTTCTTTCATCTATCTATCTATCTATCTATCTATCTATCTATCTATCTATCTATCTATATGAATATAAAATAAGAAGATACTAGATTGTTAGCTAGGATAAATTTTACAGGAAATATAAACCAATACTTCCTTCAGTAACTAAAAGAGGATTTTCAAAAATGCGTGTTTATTTTGTGAAACGTACTAAAGTAATAATTACACATATAAAAACATATACATATATATGCATATGTATATATATACATATGCATATATATGAAATGTCAATGGATAAATAGTTACATAAAAGAAGTAGATTTAAGGTCATAATCTGTGTTATCTGATCTGGTAGGGAAGCCTAAAATCTATAGAAAGAATTGAGAATTTCTAATTTATCTTCTAAAATGAGGTAATTTGGGGATGTTAAATTTACCTAATCTGATCAAGTTTTGGGTCATTCTGTACTGGGTATCTTTCTTATATCTAACTAATACATTATCTCATTCTGACTTTGGATAATCAACAAGAATTCATTAAGTATCTATGAGGCTTAGGTTTTTTTAATCTTTAAAATATAGATGTCAGAATATTCAACTTGTGTGAGTTCCAATGCCAAGAAGATGAAGTAAAGAATGAAATCTCTTAAAACTCTCCTCCAAATAATTAGAAAACCACCTTAGCAATAATTTTGGAGCAAGAAAGCAGTTTACCTGCTGGTAAAGATATCTCTCACCAGAGTGAGAGGGGGGTGAAATCCAAGACCATCAGCAGCAACCAACCTCACAATCAGCCTCACAGCAGAGGGTCTACATCAATGCCAAACCTTCCTGCAAGATAGCAAGGGTGAATAGAACCCTGACCTCAAGGCAAGAGAGAGTCTGTACACAGCAAGACCCCACTTCAGTAAACCCACTCCCAACACAAGGCACCAGCAAGGACTTGATTCCATTGCTGACCAATAGTGAAGCCCTGCTCTGCAGGTTGAACAACAGTGAGATCCTGCCCCTGGGACATCAGAGAGACCCTGTTTCCATAGTAGCTCAGCTGCAGGCTCTTGGGCTGACCAGCAACAATGTCTCTCCTCCAGTGTCAGCCACCTGAAAGACTGATACAACAACCTAGCAGCAATGCGGCTTTTTTAGAACAGATCAACACCCAAACTCACACAGGAAAGGCCAATAGGGAGGCTCTCCTCTCCTCCCCAACCCAGTACAAGACAGATGGAAAACTACCCTCAAGGGAAAGTAAGGTGCTAAGGCCTGAAGCCAATTGAAAGCCACCAGTAAGACCCAAAGTCCCTGCACTGAAAGTTTGCGACAGTGCAGAACCAGAGACCACCTCTCACATTAAAACAACAACAACACAACAAAGAGACAGGAAAAAATGAGCAAAAAAGATACCTATAGAAAATGACCCTGGTGATAGAGAGATCAAGGCATATACTTAGAACAGGACAACAGTTGAAAAATGGTTACATATGAAGCCTCAAAAAAAATGTAATTTGGTCACATATACAAAAAAAAATTCCTAGAAGAACATAAATTTTTTTTTTCAAAGCAAATTGCAGAAGTAGAAGAAAAATTGGGGAAAGAAATGAGAATAATGCAAGAGATTCATGGAGGGAAAGAATCAATAGCAAGGGAAAATATGCAAAAATTTACTGAGGAAAATAACTCCCTAAAAATTAGAATTATCTGAATAGAGAAAAGAATATATAAAAGCTCACTGAAGAAAAATGGCTCTGTAAGACATGAAGATATGATAAAAACAAATGCAAAATCAAAAAAAAAAAAAGGAAAAAATGTGAAATTTCTCATTGGAAAAAAAAAATTCTAAAAAATAGATCCAAGTGGCAGCTAGTTGATGGAGCTGATAGAGCACCAGTCCCCCCCTCCCAATTGCCTCAGAAAACAAACAAACAAACAAACAAAAAAAACCCAACAGATAATATAGGAATTACAACAACCTTGAAGCTTTCCCAAAAAAAGAAAAAGAAAGAAAGAAAGAAAGAAAGAAAGAAAGAAAGAAAGAAAGAAAGAAAGAAAGAAAGAAAGAAAGAAAGAAAGAAAGAAAAGAAAAAAAGAAAGAAAGAAAGAAAGAAAGAAAGAAAGAAAGAAAGAAAGAAAGAAAGAAAGAAAGAAAGAAAGAAAGAAAGAAAAAGGCCCAGACACCAACTTTTTAAAGAAATTATCAAACAAAAATTCCCTGATATATTAAAATCAAGCAGCAAAATAAAAATTTAAAGTATCTGCCAATGTTACTTGAAAGATCCCAAAATGAATATGATAAGCTAAATTCCAGAGCTCATCAATCAAGGAGAAAATTTTGCAAGGAGCCAAAAGGAAATAATTATGTTATCATGGAGCTAAATCAGGATTATATGGGATTTGGCAGCTTCCATATTAAAGAACCAGAGAGCCTAGAGTATGCTATTTTGGAAGGCAGAGGAGTTAGGATTATAAACAAGAATTACTCAGCAAAAAAAAAAAAAAAAAAACCTTCAAGGGAACATAAAAAGATTAAAAAATAAGAAAGAAAAAACATAGGAAATATTAGTCTAAAGTGTTTGCATTTATATATGACAAGATAATATTTGTAACTCTTAAAAACTTTATTACTATTAGAGTAACTGGAATAAAAATATGTAGACAGATGATGTGGACTTCAGGTGACTTTGATGGGATGATACCCTAAAAATAAAATGAAGTAGTAGGAAAGAAAATTGTACTAGAAGAAGGAGGATGGAAATTGAATGGGGTAAATTATTCCATTTAAATTAGGCTAGAAATAACTATTCTAATGGAGGGGAAAAGTAGGTGGTGGTGGTAAAATCTTAAACTTTATTCTCATTAAAATTGTCTCAAAGAAGGAATAACATACACATACAATTGGATACAGAAATCAGTCTTACTCTATAAGAAAGAAAAAAATGTATGGTGAGAATAGAAGGAGAAGGGGCAAATGAAAGAAGGGAGGGTATAATGGAGAAGATAAAGATCAGAAATAAAATACTTTTGAGGAGAGCTAGTATAAGGAGTGAGAGAGAGAGAAGGGGGAGAGAGAGAGAGACAGAGACAGAGAGAGAGAGAGAGAGAGAGAGAGAGAGAGAGAGAGAGAGAGAGAGAGAGAGAGAGAGAGAGAGAGAAAAGTAAAAATAGCTCAGAGGGAAATATACAATTAATTACTGTAAAAGCAACATTATATGTATTTTAAAGAGATAAGGAAAGAAACTACATTTTGAAGAAAGGTACCATAGACAATGAAGTCATATATGTATACCAAGTCTAAATTTGTGAATAACTTGAATGAATTACAGAAGGAAATAAATAATAAAATTATAATCCTGTAGGATCTCAACTTTCCCGTTTCCATCCTAGATAAATCTAACAAATAAAACATGAAAGAAGTTAAGGAGGTAAATAAAGTTTTGGGAACGTTAGATATGATAGATCTCTACAGAAAATTAAATGGGAAGGGAAAATAATATACTTATTTCTCAGCAGTATAAGACACTTATATAAAAATTGACCAGACATTAGAACATAGAAACCTCACAACCAAATACTGAAAAGCAGAAATAGTAAACATTCTTTTTGGATAATAATGCAACAAAAATTGCACTAAATAATGGGCAATAGAAAGTAATTTAAAATTAGTTGGAAATTAATAAAATACTAAAAAAAATGTGATTCAAAAACTACATCATAGAAACAAATGATATTTATTGAAGAAAATGATAGCAATAAGACATTATACCAAAACTTACAAGTTGCAACCAAAGTGGTACTCAAATAAAAATTTATACCTCTAGTTGCTAGCATAAATAAAATTGAGAAATAGCAGATCAGCGATTTGGGTAAATTAAAAAAAATAGAAAAAAAGTTAAAATTCCTAAATCAAGCACCAAATTACAAATTCTGAAGAGCAAAGGAGAGAGTAATAAAATTGAAAGTAAGAAAAACATTGAACTAATAAACAAAACTGGAAGGTGGTTTAGTTTTTTTTTTTTTAATTAAGATAAATATACCATTTATTTGATTTTTAAAAAGGAAAAAAGAAAACCAAATAACTATTATCAATAGGAGCGAATTCAATAAAGAGGAAGTTAAAATGATTTTTATGAGCTATTTTGATCAATTATATGCCAATAAACTACAATCCAAATAAAATGTATGGATATCTACTTAAAACTAACCAAAGAAAAAATAAAATATTTAACCCAAACTTAGAAAAATTATAGACCTATTTCCCATGATGAATATTGATGCAAAATTTTTAAATGATGTAAAAGAAATAATGATATAAAATGATATAAAAATTAAATAAAACACAAAGAGATTACAACAATATATCATTAGGACAGTATAAGAAGTATGAAGTCAGAGTCTTAATTTGCCACCTGACACTTCAGAATGGCAAGAATGACAAGAAATGATAATAATAAATGATAGAAAACTGGATCAATAATGCTTTGTGGAATTGTGAAATGATCCAGCCATTCATGAGAGTACTTTGGAACAATGCCCAAAGAGCTATGAGATTGTGCATATCCTTTGATCCAGCTATGTTTCTACTGATTCTGTATCCCAAATAAATCATGAAAGAGGGAAAAAGTTCCACATATGCAAAAAAGTTTGTAGCAGCTTTTTTTGTGTTGACAAAGAATTGAAAATGAGTAGATGCCCATCAATTAGTGAATGGATGAATAAGTTATGAGATATGAAAGCAATGGAATATTATTATTCTATTTTAAAATAGTAAACAAATTGGTTTTAGAAAAACCTGTAAAGATTTGCTTGAACTTATATTGAGTGAAGTGAATAGAAGCAAGAGAAAATGGTACACAGGAGCAAGATTATACAATGATCAGTTCTGATGGACATGGTTCTTTTCAACAGCAAAGAAATTCAGTCCAGTTCCAAAGGTCTTGTGATGAAGAGAGCCATCTGCACCTAGAGAGAGGACTGTGGACTGAGTGTGGATCACAACATAGTATTTTCACTTTTTATGGTGGTTTGCTTGTATTTTGTTTTCTTTCTCATTTTTTTCTTTTTTGATTTGATTTTTCTTATGCAGCATGATAATTGTGGAAATATGTATAGGAAAAATGCACATGTTTTGCATATCTTGGAGTGCTTGCCATTTAGGGGAGAAGGTTGGGGGAAAGTAGGGAGAAAATAATTTGGAACACAAGATTTTGCAAGGGTGACTGTTGAAAACTATCTATGCATATATTTTGAAAATAAAAGCTTTAAAAAAAGAAAGAAAAGAAAAGGCCGGAAAGTTCCATATGAACTGATATTGAGTGAAGCAAGCAGAACCAGGAAAACATTGTGCACAGCAACAACAGGACTGTGCGATAATCAACAATTGGTAGACTTGTTTTATTTCAGCAATTCAGTGATCCAAGGCAATCCAAATAAACTTTTGATGGAAAAAGCCATCAACGTCCAGATAGAAAATTATGGTACTTGAATGTGGATCAATGCACATAATTTTCAGGTCTTTTTTCTTCTGTTTTTTGTTTCATGTTTCTTCCCTTTGGTTCTAATTGCTTTCTCCCAACCTGACTCATGTGGAAGGAAATATGTAAAATTGGATGTACATATATAATAAATCCAGGAACTTTATGAATATAATTATAAAGCACAAATAAAACATAAATTTTCACACAAATAAAATCAGGTCAAAAGAAGTGAAAAAACATTGTTCATAGGTTGGCTGAGCCAATATTAAAAAATGGCAATTCTATCTCAGTTAGTATTCTTATTCAGTCTCCTACCAATCAAACTGACAAAAATTATTTTATAGAGCTAGAAACAAATAATGGAATTCATCTGGAAGTACAAAAGTTCAAGGATGTCAAGGGAATTAATGGAAAAAATGCAAAAGAAGTTAGTTTGCTATACCAGATCTCACACTGTATCATAAGACAGAATTATCAAAACAATCTGGTACTGCCTAAGAAATAGAATTGTAGATAAATGGAATAAATTAGGTACATTAGATGCAGTAGTCAATGATCATAGTAATCTAGCATATGATAAACTCAAAGATCTATACTGTTAGAACAAAATGCTGCTAAGAAAAGTGGAAAACAGTATAGCAGAAACTAGGCATAGACCTTATACTCAGATAAGATCAAAATGCATACAGAATTTAGACATTAAGGGTAATACCATAAGCAAATTAAGAGAACATGGAATAATTTACCTGTCAGATTGATGGATGAAGGAATAATTTAGGACAAAAATAATATAGAGAGCATTACAAAATGTGAAATATGTAATTTTGATTTAATATGATTAAAAAGGTTTTTTATAAACAAAACCAATGCAACCAAAAGTATAATCAAAAGAGAAAGCTGGGGGGTGCAAAATTTTCCAATAACTATTTCTGAATAGGAATTCATTTTAAAAATATATAGAGAACCCAGTCAATTTTTTTTTTTAAAATACAAGCCATTTCCCAATTTACAAATGATCAAAGGCTATGAACAGACAGTTTTCAGACACAAAAATAAATTACTAATGGCTATGAGAAAAGATGCTGTAAATCACTATTGATCAGAGAAATGCAAATTAAAACAACCTCATATTTAACACAGTGACTAATGTGACAAAAAAGGAGAATGTTGGAGGGGATGTGGGAAAACTAGAAAACTCATGCATTATTGGTGATATTATGAACTCATCTAGCCATTCTGGAGATAATTAGGAACTATTCCTCAAAGACTATAAAACTGTGCATAACATTCCATGCTCCAGTAAGACTGTTTGATGAAGAATTGAATGACTTGGCTATTCTCAGCAATACAATGATCCAAGACAATCACAAAGGACTAATGAGAAGCATACTATCCAACTACAGACAGAGAATTTATGTTGATAGAAAACAGATTGATGCATATTGTTTTTCATTTTCTTTATTTTCCCTTTTATTCAAGTCCTCTTGTACAAAATGGCATTTATGGAGATGTTTTGCAGAATTGCACATGTATTAAACATATATTATATATGTGTGTGGGTGTCTGTGTGTGTGTGTATAGCTTACCATCTCAAGGAAGGGAGAGTGAGAGGAAGGATAGAATTTAGAATGAACTAAACACTTTAAATGAACATGTTTAAAAGTTTGGGGAAAAGATATACCCAACTTATGAGTTCTTTCTCAGCTATTTATTCCCAAAATTATGCTCATGGTTTAGCTCCTACACCAAGCAGTTACCAAATCCAATATAACAGTTACCAATTTAACATTCACAGTCTCTTCTGACATAGGTCCCTCTCTTTATTCTGACTTTTATCACATTTGTCCACACAAGACCATCATCACAGCTCACCTCACTATTGTAATAGATTTCTAAAAAGTTCTCCCTATCTCTAATCTCTTTCCTCTTTAATTCACTATTCAAACAGCTGCCAAAAATTTTGCCCCTAAAACACAGTTTAATTTTCTCCTTAAAAGCCTTTAATGAGGCATCATTTCCAAAATATATAGAGAATTGACTCTAATATATAAGAAATCAAGCCAATCTCCAATTGATAAATGATCAAAGGATATGAACTGACAATTCTCGGATAAAGAAATTGAAACTATTTCTAATCCTATGAAAAGATGGTCCAAATCATTAGTAATCAGAGAAATGAAAATTAAAACAACTCTGAGATACCACTACACACCTGTCAGATTGGCTAGAATGACAGGAAAAGGTAATGCAGAATATTGGAGGGGATGTGGGAAAACAGGGACACTGATACATTGTTGGTGGAACTGCAAATACATTCAGCCATTCTGGAGAGCAATTTGGAACTATGCTCAAAAAGTTATCAAACTGTGTATACCCTTTGATCCAGCAGCGTTGCTACTGGGTTTGTATCCCAAAGAGATCTTAAAGAAGGGAAAGAGACCTGTATGTGCAAGAATGTTTGTGGCAGCCCTCTTTGTGATGGCCAGAAACTGGAAACTAGGTGGATGCCCATCAACTGGAGATTAGCTGAGTAAATTGTGGTATATGAATGTTATGGAATGTTATTGTTCTGTAAGAAATGACCAGCAGGATGATTTCAGAAAGGCCTGGAGAGACTGACAGGAACTGATGCTGAGTGAAATGAGCAGGACCAGGAGATCATTATATACTTCAACAACAATATTATATGATGATCAATTTTTATGGACATGGCCCTCTCTGGCAGTGAGATGAACCAAATTAGTTCCAATAGAGCAGTAATGAACTGAACCAAGTACACCCAACAAAAGAGCTCTGGGAGATGACTATGAACCACTACATAGAATTTCCAATCCCTCTAATTTTTGTCTGCCTGCATTTTTGATTTCCTTCACAGGCTAAATGTACACTATTTCAAAGTCCGATTCTTTTTGTTCAGCAAAACAACTGTTTGGTCATGTATACATATATTGTATTTAATTTATACTCTAACATATTTAACATGTATTGGTCTACCTGCCATCTGGGGGGAGGGGAGGAGGGGAAAAATTGGAACAAAGGGTTTGGCAATTGTCAATGTTGTAAAATTACCCATGCAAATATCTGGTAAATAAAAACTATTTTTAAAAAAGCCTTTAATGAATTGTAATTGGTTCTAAAATAAAATGTAAAGTTAACTGTGGGCAAGTCTTCATTTGAAAAAAATGAGTTAGATTAAATGACCTCTAAAATCTTTTTTTACTCTAAAAATTCATGACCTTGGAATGTGGGTAGTATCAGAATACAGAAATTAGAAGATAATGAAAGTATAAATCTCTACCTCCCCAGGCATATCTTTGGTATATAACTTAAAAGAGGCAATATAACTTAAAAGGTGTTTGAAAAAAAAGCTTTAAAGATGAAGTTTGAAACTAAGATTTGAAAGGAAAAATTAAGCCTTGTCCTCAGTCAGAAACTGCATTCTTGACAGTAGGGTAATTTTTGGTTTGATTCATTTAGTTGGGGACTGTTAATGGTAAGAGAATGGAGTGGGTAAACTATTTGGTTTTTGCTGTTCTTGCTGTTGTTATTTCATTTGTTGTGATAATATAATTATCTCTTTCTATTTAGTTCTCTTGGGGTGCAGGGGGATCTTTAAGGAGGAAAATTTTTATGAACATGTATTGCAATTTACATATTCTCCCTGGACTCTAAACACTGTATCCTGCTACATCTCCTATAATACCATCTACAATCTCATCAATATATTCTGAATGTTTTGGCAATTCTATAGAGAATGTAACATGCCAGGAATATGCTAGAGACAGTGTGGGAACTATAAAGCAAAGCTCTAGCAGTTTTTTTTTTTTTTCTGGGCTCTGAAAACACATCTTAAAATTGCCAAATGTCTTTTTTTGATGAATACCCTAGCATTCTTGTGTTCAGTACTGTAATTTTCTTACACAGGAGTCTAGAAATATGGAACCAACATTGTTATCTGCTTCTTCAAGGGGTAATCACAATCACTTGTGATGAAAGGTATACATGTGGAGATGTGGAGTACTGGAAATGTTGTGCCATGACATGTGTGTGAGACTTGTGATATATCTACTGAGTGAAGAGGGACTTACCCAAGAGCCAATCTCCACTGAGCTTCTCATTTTCCAAGTCTAAAGCCAAAGAAGAGCCCAGGAGGAAATCTGAATTCTAATTTTCTCCTAGATACATAATTATAATATCAGAGATGAGGAAATGGCACCACCTGCTTATTGATTGAGTGGATGCTTTTGTGTGCTTATACAGAATACCAAAAACAAAACAGAAACTGCTTAGTGTTGCCACAGGATATAATCTGTACAATATAAAATTCACTTTTAAACATAGTAATTATAATTGCATATTACTAACCATTTATAAGTGATTTTTGTCTTGTCCATATAAATGAAACTGCTTGTGGGAATTCACTTTCACCAGCTGAGGGATATGGAAAAACTAAATTCAAAGTAAGGTTAGAGATGCAAAATCTTGAAATACTAAAGAAGGGAAAGGGACCTGTATGTGCCAAAATGTTTGTGGCAGCTCTTTTTGTAGTGGCTAGAAACTGGAAGATGAATGGATGTCCATCAATTGGAGAATGGTTGGGTAAATTATGGTATATGAAGGTTATGGAATATTATTGTTCTGTAAGAAATGAACAGCAGGAGGAATACAGAGAGGCTTGGAGAGACTTACATCAACTGATGCTGAGTGAAATGAATAGAACCAGAAGATCTCTGTACACTTCAATGTTGTATGAAGATGTATTCTTATGGAAGTGGATATCTTCAACATAAAGAAGATCCAACTCACTTCCAGTTGATCAATGATGGACAGAAACAACTACACCCAGAGAAGGAACACTGGGAATTGAATGTAAACTGTTAGCACTACTGTCTATCTACCCAGGTTACTTACACCTTCGGAATCTAATACTTAATGTGCAACAAGAAAATGAGATTTACACACATATTTTGTATCTGGGTTATATTGTAACACATGTAAAATGTATGGGATTGCCTGTCATCTAGGGGAGGGAGTAGAGGGAGGGAGGGGATAATTTGAAAAAATGAATACAAGGAATAATGTTATAAAAAATACTCATGCATATATAGTCAAAAATTTATAAATAAAATAAAAAAAAAGAAATCAATCCAAATCTCTTAGGTCAAACATGCAGTGAAAGAGCAAATGCTTATATAAGCTTCTGGAAAGTAAATAGAACTCAAAGGAGGGAAGGATGGAGGGATATAGAGACAGAAAGACAGAGAGAGAAAGAGACACAGATTGTCAAAGAGAATAAGAAGGAAAGAATATTGCCTGGCTAACAACTCCAAATTTATTTCCCTTCCCAGTGAAATCCAAACCACATCATGGATGTATGAGTTTATAGGACTGTTTACTGGAGGTATCTGGGGAGAAGGGGTGACTTATTAGAAAAGGAAGGGAATCATATTGCTTATTTATTGGTTATTGGGAGTTCTTCGAGTTTTGAACATTCTATCTTTGGACTAAAATAAAGGCTGTCATACATCTAATAGCATCGTTACCCAGGACATCTTGTACAGGGATATTTTCAAGCAAGGACTCTCCTTTGACTTCTAATTGTGGAGTTGGTTATGTGAGTTATTTTATAGATTCCCAGAGGAAACTTAAGGTCAGGGGAAAATAAGTAATCTGGAGAACTGGGAAATGCTTTATGTTAAGATAAGATGAAGTTTAATTTTTTCAAAAAAGGGGAGAATTTAGGTGCCAGCTTTATTCTTTTAGAAGTCACTTAATGCCTCTGAACATCAGTTTCTTCTTCTGTACTATGAGAGGGTCAGACTATATGTTTGCAAATGCCTCTTCTAATTCTAAAGGCTATGATCTTAAATTTTATAAGAACTTTCTTGAAATAAAATTCACTGAAATAAGTAGAATAAGAGGATTTTGAAATGGGTGTAACTTTTTTGAGAGAAGTGAAAATGCAAAATGTGTGAGAAAATGTTTCAAAGTAAACCCAACTATCAGTTCCACAAAGGAACATGATGACTTCCTCTACCTCATAAGTAAAACAGGATGGGTGATTATACTAGTCTTAAGCCAGTTGTTGTTCAGTTGACTATGAAGAATTTATCATAGACCAAATGCCCAGCTCTGCTCACCAAGGACTAATAAAGTGTGTCCAACGAATGCCACATGAAGTAGAGAATCTTCAATTTTGTTTCCATTTAGGTTTCTTGTAGCCATTCAGGGTAATCACTTGGGCAACTAATAGCTTGAGTTTTGCTTTAGTCAGTTTTTCTTTCCTAGACTATACATGATACATGACTCAAATATCTCATCATTTAAATCAATACAAAAAATAAGGGAATGAAGTAGTGAATGAATTCTTCCCATCATGCTCAAACAAGTGAAATCTTATAACCTTTCCCAGAAAGAGAAGCTTCCTGATAAAAAAAAAAAAAAAATAGAAGAGAGCCAGATAATTGTCATTGAGCTAAGAATGAGGATTGGAGGGGGTGTTAAGGTGAGGAAAATGTTCATTGATTTTTGTAGCATGTTTTTAATGTTCAGCACTGAAATCTGCTATCCTTGAGTAAGGCAGAGTAGACTGAGCAGAATGACCACATCTTGTCTCTAGGGTCAGTATTGACTATATATAATTTTTTCATTTCTTTTTAAATCAACCTCTGATTTCACAGATTTACAAAGTTCTCATAAGAAACTCTTTGGGCAGGTACTCTGCAATGCACATAACCTCGGAGTTGCCCAGGGACACTGAAAAATTAAATGACCTGCCCAGGGTTTCATGTGTCAAAGGACTCACATCTTCCTGACTCCTAACTTAGCTCTCTATCCATACTACCTCTTGCTAAATTGGCAGCAGTGGCATTGGTTGTCCTTCTTGCTCAGAGGATCAAAAACGACAGCCCTATGCTGAAAGGTGGAGGCAGTGTGTCTGACTGTGACTAATCAGTCCAAAACAAATTCAGAAGTGTCTGTCCCAAGTCAGGCACAAATAGTTCATATGAGTATTTGCAGTAGAGATGTCTCTAAATTTACATACTCACATTTCTTTTGAGCCACACAATGGTAAATATATTTCTAAGAGCACAACCTTGATACTATAGATGGAAAATCAGTGCAGTATCAGGAAGGGAAAGTTGCAAATGTGCTTCATCACCTTTTATAACCACTAAAATTTTAAGATAATAAAATAGAAAGAACATTTTTTAAAAAGTAATAATAATTATCACATTAATTTATATTAGGAACCTTTACATTTCAAGATGAAGAATATCCAGTAAATTGTAAATTCCTGATTTATATAGCTGTGTTATTTTAAAAAAATATTTTCCAGAAAAAATTTATATAAAAATTGAACTTCTTCCATATACAAAAATGATATTTCTGATCCAGAACTCATAATATCTATACTATAATTTAAGATGTTTCTCCTATTAATTATGCATATGTCCTAAAACTTCAAATTCCTTCTCCCACTATTACTATTATGACTACTACTACTACTACTAGTACTATCACTACTACCACAATCATTCCTCCTTCTCCTCTTCCTCCTCCTCCTCCTTTTCCTCCTCCTCACACAAACACACATACACATATACCAAAGGAAGCATAAATGGCTCAAGTGCATATTAGTATACTATAGGACAGTGATGTGTCACAATACATAGAGTACAGGGCCTGGATACAAGAAGATTCATCTTATTCAGTTCAAATCTGGCTTTAGACATTTGTTAGCTATTTGACCCTGTACAAGACACTTAATTCTACTTGCTTTGACTTCTCATTTATATTATAAGTTGGAGAAGAAAATGGCAAACCACTCCAGTATCTTTTCCAAGAAAACTCAAAACAGTCACAAAGGGTGGGACATGATTGCTATGACTAGATGACAATTGCAAAAAGTATATTATGGGTTTCCCTGAAAGAGAAGCAGTATGTATGCTACAATGAAAAGAATATGCTGACTCCAGATTCAGAAAAACAGAATTCAAATCCCACGTCTAATAATTACTAACTTGAGTAGCATCGAATTCGTATCAATAAAATGAGTGTTGTGAACTAAATTGTTTCTGAGTTCCCTTCAGTTCTACAAATGTGAACCTATAACCTTTATACATAACCTCATTATAACTACTCTCTCCTGGTTTTCCCCCTACCTCTCTGTCTGCTCCCTCTCTATTTCCTTTGTTGAAACTTCCTTTAGAGTATACTCTCTAACCCTTTTTATATACTTAATCAATCTGTCTGAGGTTTCTACTCTTCCTCCTCAGTTTGAATGGAACATGAAATTTACACAGTTGCATACTAAGAAATAAAACTGGAATGGTAAGTGGGAACCAAGTTATGGAGAACTTTGAATGCTAGGGGAAGACATTTTTATTTTGTTTTATAGAAAATGGAGAGCCACCAAAGATTTTAAGCAAAGGAATAACATCTTCAGATACTTGACTTAGAAGTATTCCATGTAAAAGAAGAATTAGGAGGGGAGGGGGATACTATAGATTTATGACTTTGGACAAACTTTTTTTCTTTCAGAGATCTGCTTCCTGATCAAAGAAATAGGATAAAACCTCACAGGACTGGGTGGACGGAAACCACAGATTTATAAAATGAATAAAGCTCAGAACCCTTCATTTTACAGATGAGGAAATGGAGCCTCTGTGATATAGTATATGGAAGTGACATTGAGGGGGAAGAGCTTGGTTATAAACCCAATTCCTAGAATTCTAAATCTATAGCTCCTTCAACTTTACCCCACATCCTCTTCAGCCCAATATGCCAGACACATGAGGGACTACTGTTCTTATTTCTACATCAGAGAAACACTTCTTCTTAGGTACCAGTGTTGTCTGCCTGTTTACCTCACCCTTTCCCAGCTTCTGGCTGTCCAATGTGTAACAGCTAACTTTTATTCAAATTAAACATTATTTCCTCTGGCATTCCATTCCTCTACCTTCTACAAGCATAAAATAATATTTCCCTCTTATGAAGCTACCACAGGAATGAAGAACTACAGAAAAACCTGGAGAGACTTGTCTTAACTGAGTAAAGGAGCAGAATGAGAAGACTACTGGACAGAGTAAAAGCAATATTGTGTGATGATCAGCTTTGATAGACGTAACTCTTCTTAGCAATACAGTGATCCAAGATAATTCCAAAAGAAAATGCTATCTACCTCAACAGAAAGAATTATGGAGTCTAAATACAGATTGAAGCACAGTATTTTCACTTTTTTTTCTTTTTCATGGTTTTTCCCTTTTGTTCTAATTCTTCTTTCACAACATGATTAATGTAGATATAAGTTTAATATGGTTGCATATATGTATAACCTATTTCAGACACTTACTGTTTTGAGGAGGAGAGAAAGGGTGAGGGAGAGAAAAATATGCAACTCAAAACATTATAAAATGCATGTGGAAACTATCTTTACATGTAATTGGAAAAATTAATATTTCAAAAAAGGATTCAAAAACTAGTTTGACTCTGAATTCAAAGAATCCCTGTGAGAATTTGGTATAGAGGAAAGAACACTGATTATAAAGTCAGAGGATGGGGGTTCAAGTCCAACCTTTGATATCTATTCTATAAATAACTTTGGAAAAGTATTAATCTCCCTGGGCCTGTTTCCTCATCTTAAAATAAGAAAGTTGAACTAGATCTGAGTTCTTTTTTACTTTTGAGGTATCTATTTAAAAATAACTAATACTTATATAAACCAAAATGCTTTATAAAATATCATCTCATGTGGCTCCCTAAGAAGTAGAGACAATCAGGGCAGCTAAGTAGTGCAGTGGATAGAGTGGATAGGGATTGAGTTCAAATTTGACCTCAGACACTTAACACTTAACACTTCCTGGCTGTGTGATCCTAGGCAAGTCACTTAACCCCAATTGCCTCAGGAAAAAAAAAAAAAAGCAAAGAAGTAGTGCCAATCATTAGCCTCATTTGACAGATGAGGAAATTGTGTCTGAGAAAGATTAAGTGACTTGCCCAGAGTCATACAGCCAGCCAGTGTCTAAAGCATATTTAACTCATGTCTTCCTGATTCAACATCAGCCTATATGCCTTGAAAATAGTCATTTCAATAGGTCCCAGTTCAAGTCTCACTTGTTCATTATTTGAACCCAGATTACCTCAGATTCAATGTAAATAGCTGTCATTTCTGTTTTGGCCAGAAACCCTGAGGTCTTCTTCCAAATTGTGTGTGTGTGTGTGTGTGTGTGTGTGTGTGTGTGTGTGTATGTTTGGTTTTTTTTTACTACATAGAAAAGACTATTTTCACTTCATTTCTTACCTTATTACTGATTGGGCATTGCCTTGATCAAACTTAGGCCCATTAAAGACAATAGCTTTGTCTCCTACTACATACAGGGACATTTGCAGTTGTTCTGATCTATATCTGGCCATTGGACCCAATGGCTCTGGAGGAGAAATTGAAGCTACTGACCTTGCACAGCCCTTCCTTACTTAAATCTAATTTATTTCATGTAATGGTATCACCTCCCTAGTATCATTGTCCTGGTTGAGAACTAAAGATAAAGAACAACAATATTTCCTATAACCATTAAAAGGAAGAAGGGAAGATATTAGGTTAGGGGAGAGGAGGAGTATTTCAAAGGAAAATAAAAACAAAATTGTAGGAACTGAGGGTAAACCTGAGGGGTCAGGATTGTTGGCAGTTATAAAAGATTGCCAATGTTCGTATGCGATAGAATAGGAGGAAAATTAACCTAGAAAACAACAGTTTTAGTTTCAGCTTTGACAATTTGCCCATAATAATGAACGGGTGCAAGTAATATTGTCTAAAGAGACTTTAATGCTTTCCCTCATTTCAGTCATTTCAAGGTGTAAAAGCACAACTATTTGTTAGTATATAAGAAAAAGAATAGATAAGAACCCTAAAGAAAAGAATGAGCTGTTTATCCCCAGAGCAGCTCAGTCACATGAAAGGAGCTGTGTTTTCCTGGGATCAGTCACCACCAATGACTTTTTAAGGTGACCTTACCCTCAGTGGCCAAATTGTGAATGCAAATAGGGAAGAAACTCCATGTGGCCTCTAAGAGTCTGGAACTGCCTGGAGAGCAAAGCTCTGGGGAAATGATGGCTCATCATAAATGATGATACTTTTATGTAATTCATTCCACAAGATATATTTTTTTCCAAAGGCATAATGTGCTTCTCAGACAGAAAGCAAGAGATATTTGAAAGCTTCATTTTGTTTTCAGAGCTAAAAATCAGGTGATTAATCAACAACTCATGCTGCATTTTGTGGGTATGAAATTGAGTAGTGTGTACATGACCTAAAACCACTTCAGTTTTTGCATCCTGTTTACCTGCAAATAAAATTTAATAAAATATATAAAGCCCCTTTCAGTCTCCATGGATGTCAATTTTCTTCCACAACTAAATTCAATTCAAGACAAAAGATCAGGAATAGAATGAAAGTCATTTTACATAATTTCAAATTTAATACCTAAATGATACCATTGGAAATAAATTGTCTTCTGGTTCCTGAAAAATAAATTTGATACCCAACAGGGACTCTTTTCTCATTTGAATCATTAGGCAGCAAAAGCCCAATGAATGAATGATAACTGTATAAAAGACTTTTTACTAGAAATGTGGGATGATTTTTTAAAAAATAAAAACAGTGCAATAGTGAAGCAATAAGCATTTATTAAGCACTTACTATATCCCAATATACTGTCCTTTACAAATATGTCATTTGATTCTAACAATAGCAGTCTGAGGAATTATTATTATTATTGCCCCCATTTTATAGATGAGGAAAATAGAATTTAAATGAATTGTCCCAGGTTATACAGCTAGTAAAGTTTATGAGACTTGATTTGAATTTTGGTCTTCCTAACCCTGGGCAGAGCACTTTTAACTATAGAGACTCTTATGGCTAGATAGCAATCAGAGTGAAATAATACCCAGCCCATCATAATCTATATAATGAAGAGGAAAGACAGTGGGAAAATATAATACAATTCAAGGTAATATATAGTATGGAATCTGCAATCCTTGAGACCAATACAGTAAGAGCAAAGTCCTTTTAGGGATCCTGAAAAACTGGATGATTACTCTTTGACAACATCACTGATTATGGATTAAAGTCCTGAGCAGGGTGAAGAAACTGCTCCTAGGAATCTTTAAAAAAAAAAAAAAAAGGTAAGGATGGGGGAAATTGTAAGCTAACATTTTTAGAACCATTCTGATAATCAACTTGACATGGAAGATAACAGAGAGAGTAGATCATCTTTTGGTTATGAGATTTAAAAAGTTCAAGAGACCTAACCTTAATTTTTGTATAATTAATCATTTTATGTGTATATATATATATATATATATATATACATATATATATATATATATATATATATATATATATATATATATCCCAATAAAATTAGTCAGTGGCACTCCATAATGCCAAAAATCTAGCTTGGGGAAAGTGGTGATTCCGAGGGAATCAATCAATTGATCAGTTAACAATTAATTAGAAGATAAATATAATGAAAGAAGGAGGTATTATAATGAGGACTAGGGAATATATATATATATATATATACTTCCAATTTATACAAATAATCTATATCTTCTACACCAGTGGTCCTCAAACTTTTAAAGTAGGGGTCCAGTTCACAGTCCCTCAGACTGTTGGAGGGCTGGACTATAGAAAACAAAAACTATGAACAAATTCCTATGCACGCTGCATATATCTTATTTTGAAGTGAAGAAACAAAATGGAACTAATAAATATTTAAAATGAAGTAAAGTTAAATCAACAAACTGACCAGTATTTCAATGGGAACTATGGGCCTGCTTTTCGGCTAATGAGATGGTCAATGTCTGCTTCCATATTTGTCACTGCTAGTCATAACAAGTGATGCAAGTGTGCATCCATTAGTCTTGATCTGGTTGGAGATTTCAAATGTTTCATTCTAGAAAAAGTATGTTCACAGACATAAGTGCTGCCAAAGATAGTTGCCACTTTGTGTGCATGGTTCCTGAGATGAGGATATGTCTCAGAGGGGAGAGATGCATAGAAATTATGAAGGCTGCTTGACTTGAATACATCTTTCAAAGAATCACAATTCTGCAGTTCAGCCAGTTCCATTTGGTAAATTGTATTCACATTTTCAATGTCAATAGAAAATGGGTTACAGAAAAGCTGTATGCCCTGTTCATAGAGATGAAGCTCTTTAAATCTAAATTGGAACTCCTTTTGCAATTTTTTCAATGAATCCATGCATGTTTTGTTTGGGAGTGCAATCAGCGGTTTTTCTGCTAATAGATTTTGAGTTGTGGGGAGATGGCAGAAGTTTTCCTCCTTCACTTGTTTGATGAGGAGGCCTAATTTTACTTCAAATGCTTTGACATGTGATTGCATATCACAGATGAGCTTCCCCTTTCCTTGAAGTTGCATAATGAAATTGTTGAGTAGCTCTGTTACATATGTCAGAAAAGCAAGGTGCCATTTCCATTCTGCACCATTGAGCTCTGGTACTTCTTTGTTTTTTGAAAGCAGAAAAGTTGTAATCTGTGGAAGTAAGTCATAGAAACGTTTCAAAACTCTCCCTCAACTCAGCCAAATGACTTCTGTGTGATATAGAACATCTTCATACTCAACATTTAGCTCAGACAGAAATTCCTGAAATTGTCGGTGATTTATTGCATTAGCTCTAATGAAGTTAACACAAGATACCACAATTTTCATCACAGTCCCACTTCAGTGATTTACTACACAGCGTTTGTTGGTGGATGAGGCAGTGCATGGCTATAGGATGAGAATGGTTATGTTTGTCCATCTCTTGGTTAATGCGAGCAATTACTCCTTTCTTAGACCCCACCATGCTAGGGGCACCATCAGTTGTCACACTGGCTAGTTTAGCCCAGTCCAGCTCCAAACCATTAATGTTTGGCAAACCTTTTCATAGATATCCTCTCCTGTAGTTGTTCCTTTGATGCTTTGCAGTGCAGCAAGCTCTTCTATGACTGCAAAACAATCATTCATCCCATGAATAAAAATTAGAAGTTATGCAGAATCATGAACATAATTGCTTTCATTGAAAGGAAAAATATGAATTTTTTTTTTGTGTGGAATTTTGCAAATGCTGATGCAGATTGTTTCCCATTCTTCAATCTTCCGTACTAAATAAATTGGCCTTCTCTGGACACATCCCTTTGGCAACAGAAAGCAGGCATTCTTTAACAAATTCTCCCTCCACAAAAGGTCTGCCAGTGTGTGCTATTAGCTTGACTACTTGAAAACTTGCTTGCAGTGATGACATATTTAGCTGCTTCTGCTTCACAAAAATATTTTGCTGAGTTGTCAATGTATATTTCTCTTTTAATATTTTATCTTTTCTCACTTCTCCAACCAAACAATCATATTTATCTTTGTATTGAATTTCATAGTGTTGATGCAAATTACATTCTTTGAACACAGACACTATATTTTGACATATCAGACATCCAGCTCTTTCCTTGTACTGCATGAAAAAGTAATCATAAGTTCACTTTGCTTTGAATACCCTACACTCCAAGTCAATTTTTCTTTTTTCTTGACATCATTATTTCTAAGGGATTCCAAATTGTTATTAATAAAATACCTATAGATAGATAGATAGATAGATAGATATGTATATATAGATATATATATGGATATATAGATATATAGCTATAGATATAGATACCTATAGATATATAGATATCTATATCTATAGCTATATATATATCGCTACAAAAACAATATACTAGCAATCACTTTGCCCACACAGAGACACACAGACTGCAATACCCAACTTCCTCCAAGCTGCCTCTGCACTGTGATGCCTCTGTTTCCTGCACCCTCTCTCTCGCTTCAGATCTTCACTGCATAAAAGTCACTGCTCAGGTGACCCTCCCAAATGCCCTGGCTTCCTCTGAACGCTGGGATCAATTCTCATGATCCCGTGCTGCATGATCGTATGTGCTGCACTGGTAATTTATCATAATCGCAGGCAAGACTGTGCATATATGTATATAACTGCACAATATATTGTATGTGCAGAATGAGCTTCAGTGACAAATTGTACATTAGGGCTTCCAGGGGAGGTCATCAGGTGACTTGAAGCTCCACAAATGTATGGGGACCTTAAGAATCTGGAGGAGGATGAAGCAGTACACCAGCTCTGTACTCCCTCATACTCAGGATAAGTGGGGGGCACTAAGGTCAGATCCCCAGTGATTATAAGGTGAAGACATATGTTAGCAATATTCCATCTCTTTATGAAATGACAGAACATACACACAATGATAAAACTGATGACCACAACAGCCAGACATGAGGTCACTATGGAAACAGGGCCATGGCCTGGTACCAGGAGCCTCACTCTGGGCAATAATCGCAATTAGTACCACAACATGCGCTAGAGAGGAAGCCGTTACATTGTCATTACAGAATAATGACAATGATGGAGTCAAGCTGGGACTTATAGTACTAACTGTTACTATACCTGCGCACCAGACACAGCCCATATATTCCTTCTGCAGCGGCTGTGACATGTGCAGCATGCACTGTACATCCCTTGCGCCTGTCTGTTGTGGTGACTTTGTTACTTTACAAGGCCAGGGGCCGTCAGTTCTCCATCTTCTGCATCTCTCTCCCTTCCCCATACCATATATCGTGGCCTGGGAACTCACCTCATCTCGGTATCCTCATACTCGGTCTCTGCCACCTCAGCCCAGTGCTGGAAGTGTGCGTTGCTAACAAGAGTTTAGAGTGAATGTCACTTCCGGTCTGATTTTGCCATAACCTGGCGGGCCGCATAAACGTCCTCATAGGGCCACATCTGGCCCGCTGGCCGAAGTTTGAGGATGCTCTGACACAACGCACTGGGACTTTCACCTTACATTAAATTTCTTGTAAGATTGGGTGGAATAGCAAAACTTAGACTGAGGAGAATGCTAATCCTATATTTTGTCTTCAGTCCTTTTCTTCAGAGGCTGTCTTAAAATAAGGGCTTTAGAAAAATGGGGAGAAAACTATATCTTAAATCATTGATTGTTATTTTTCTCATTATATCACATAAAGCAAACTATATAGCAATCAAATAAAACCAGCACCTGTAGGAAAAGCTTTGCCAAAAATGCCACTAAGCAACAAACCAATTGTATACTTATATATGAAACAAATGAAAATTTGAACTTTTTATCATGAACTAATTAATATTACATCACAATTAAATTACAAATTTGAATAGTTACAGAAAATGATTTTGCACCATTTTAATCAACATTATCCTCAGCTCTAAGTCACATAACAATGAATTGCTCATTAGTGTTTAGCAATCGTAGGAAGATATTCTTTCCTAAACTCAGATTAAATGTTTTTAATGGAAGTAAATGTGTTACTTAAAATATGAAGAGGAAAATAGGGAAAAACCAAAAATCAGTACAGTTCTACAACTTAATATAAATTCTCTTTGCTAATTAATGATGACATGAATGATAAAAATATTGTCAATATTTTGAATGATTTTTAAAGAAGAGATGAAAACATGCAGAATATATATTTTTTAAAAAGCAACTTAAATCTGATAGCCCAAATAAAACTAATACCAAAACAAAGAAATTTTAAAAAATAATAATTGATATCTGCTATCACTATTGAAAAATATTTTTCCACAAAATTTAAGGTAAGCATCTTGATTCCTATACATTATGCTATATGATATGCTTGTTGCCACAGTAAGGGATATATGAAGAAGGGAAGATCAATATAGAAATAATCCTAAAGGCAAGTATCAAACACCAATATGCAAAAATAATTAATGACATTTGGAAAGATATTTGGAGAGTTATTATATAAAATAGAAACATTGACCATCATAGTGTAACTAAAGACTATGAAAAAGAAATAAACCAAATATAATCAAGAAAAGAATTCCCTATATAAAACCCTTAATGTCCTTAATTAATAATAGAAAACAAAGCCTAAAAAGATTAATATAATCAAAGTTATCAAAACAACTCAAAGTACAAAATAATCGACTCAATTTTGTTTAATTATACTGTAAAAATTCAGTAAATATATTGTAGTTTTATGATAGTGAGGGTTTGCTTACATTTATAAGAACTGAAAGGTAAAATGACAAAACATCTCAGAATGCCCTTGGGAACACAATAAAACTAACTCTAACTGCAGATTTGTCTCTTGGGAGAGAACCTGAGAGATATCTTCCCTGTATGTCACAGTATATCTATCTATCTATCTATTTCTCTCTCTAGATAGATAGATAGATAGATAGATAGATAGATAGATAGATAGACATAGATATAGATATAGATATATAGATATAGATATAGATATATAGATATAGATAGATATAGATAGATAGATAGATAGATATAGACATATAGACATATATGTGTGTATGTGTGTGTATATAAACAATATAGATATGGTTAAGTTCCTCCATTAAATTTATTAGAGAAATATCTTACATTTAAGAGCCTTCCTTTCCTTCCTCCCTTCTTCTCTCCCTCCTTCTGTTCCTCCCTTCCTTCTTTTCTTTCTTTCTCCCTCCCTCCCTCCCTCCCTTTCATCCTTCCTCCCTCTTCTCCCCTTGCTACTCACTGTAGAAGTAGAATTGGCTCACTCTAGGAGAGAAGACCGACTCCTATTCATAGCAGCCATGACAAAATATCTGATCACCATATATACTCAGATTCTTCCCTCTTTTTTTTTTCTCCTTTTTTTTTTAATTTTTTATTTTATTTTATAATTATAACATTTTTTGACAGTACATATGCATGGGTAATTTTTTACAACATTATCCCTTGCACTTACTTCTATTCAGATTTTTTCCCTTCCTCCCCCAACCCCCTCCCCCAGATGGCAAGCAGTCTTATATATGTTAAATATATTACAGTATAATTTAGATACAATATATGTGTGTAGAACCGAATTTTTTGTTGCACAGGAAGAATTGGATTCAGAAGGTAAAAATAACAGTTTACATTCATTTCCCAGTGTTCCTTTTCTGGATGTAGCTGGTTCTGTCCATCATTAATCAATTGGAATTGGATTAGTTCTTCTCTATGTTGAAGAAATCCACTTCCATCAGCATACATCCTCATACAGTATCATTGTTGAAGTGTATAATGATCTTCTGGTTCTGCTCGTTTCACTCAGCATCAGTTGATGTAAGTCTCTCCAAGCCTCTCTGTATTTCTCCTGTTGGTCATTTCTTATAGAACAATAATATTCTATAACATTCATATACCATAGTTTACCCAACCATTCTCCAATTGATGGACATCCATTCATCTTCCAGCTTCTAGCCACTATGAAAAGGGCTGCCACAAACATTTTGGCACATACAGGACCCTTTCCCTTCTCTAGTAGTTCCTTGGGGTATAAGCCCAGTAGTAGTATGGCTGGGTCAAAGGGTATGCACATTTTGATAACTTTTTGCGCATAATTCCAGATTGCTCTCCAGAATGGTTGGATTCTTTCACAACTCCACCAACAATGCATCAGTGTCCCAGTTTTCCCACAGCCCCTCCAACATTCATCGTTATTTGTTCCTGTCATCTTAGCCAATCTGACAGGTGTGTAATGATACCTCAGAGTTGTCTTAATTTGCATTTCTCTGATCAATAGTGATTTGGAACACTCTTTCATATGAGTGGAAATAGTTTTAATTTCATCATCTGAAAATTGTCTATTCATATCCTTTGAAGATTCTTCCCTCTTAAATGGTGTCTCTAACTCATGTTTGTTCTTAGTTTATAGAGTAAGTAACAAACTGTACTAAGTGTTTGATAATTAATTAAGATAAAAATGAATTTAATTTCTGTGATATTATCTAATAGCATTCATGTTTTCTACATTTTGACTGTATTGTCAAGGAAATGTTTGATGATATAATCTGAATAATCTATAAGATTTGGATCTCTTATTTTTTGAGTCAAATCTCATTATCCAAACTGAAGGAGATTATAATCTCACTGTGAATTTTTTCCTGAACAGAACAAATTTGCCATATGTTGGGAAGCTCTAGGCACTGCTTTTTATTATTTGCTTATTAAAGCTTTTTTATTTTCAAAACATATGCATGGATAAATTTTTAACATTAAACCTTGCAAAACCTTGTGTTCCAATTTCCCCCCCTTCCCCTCATCCCCTTCCCTAGATACCAAGTAATCCAATATATGTTAAACATGGTAAAATATATATATCAATCTAATATAGGTATACATATTTATATGATTTTCTTGCTGCACAAGAAAAATCAAATCAAATAGGTAAAAATGAGAAAGAAAATAAAATGCAAGCCAACAACAAAAGAAAGAGTAAAAATGTTATGTTGTGATCCACACAGTTCACACAGTCCTCTCTATGGATGTAGATAGCTGTCTTCATCTCAAGACCATTGGAACTGGCCTGGATTTAGCCAGTTGAAAAGTGCCACATCCATCAGAATTAATCATTGTGTAATCTTGTTCCTAGTTCTGTCTCAATTTACTTAGCATCAGTTCGTGTAAGTCTCTCCATGCCTGTCTGAAATTATCCTGCTGATCATTTCTTATAGAACAATAATATTCCATAACATTCATATACCATTTAGCAACTGTCCAGCTGATAGACATCTACTCAGTTTCTAGTTTCTTCCCACTACAAAAATGATAGCCATGATCATTTTTGCATTTATGGGCTCCTTTCCCTCCTTTATGATCTCTTTGGGATATAAGCCCAGTAGAGACACTGCTGGATCAAAGAGTATGAACATTTTAATAGACCTTTGGGCATAGTTCCAAATTTCTGTCCAGAGTGGCTGGATCCACTCACAATTCCACCAGTAATGTATTAGTGTTCCAGTTTTCCCACATCCCTTTCAACATTCATCATTATCTTTTCCTGTCATCTTAGCAAATTTGAGACTTGTATAGTGGTTTCTCAGAATTGTCTTAATTTGCATTTCTCTGATCAATAGTAATTTAGAGCATCTCTTCATGTGACTAGAAATGATGTTAATTTCTTTATCTGAAAATGTCTGTTCACATCCTTTGACCAATGATCAATTGGAGAATGGCTCAAATTCTTAAAAATTTGAGTCAATTCTCTAGATATTTTAGAAATGAGGCCTTACCAGAACCTTTGAATGTAAATTTTTCCCAGTCTATTGCTTCCCTTCTAATCTTGTCTGTATTAGTTTGTTTGTACAAAACCTTTTTAACTTAATAAAATCAAAATCATCTATTTTGTGTTCAATAATGATAGGCATTGCATTTTAGAAATGATATTGAAAAAAGAGGAATGTATTCAATGTAGGACAATCAGTAGTTTTAGAGTAAAATGGAAACTGCAGGAATATAAGTCAAAGACCTGGGACTGCTTTTTCTTAATACAAAATGCCTGTTTTATAAAAAGCAAATAATTTCAGAATCAGAAAGATTCTCAGAAGATTGTTTGTCCAATCTGAACCTGACCAACCATTTCTTCTAAAACATCTATGACAAGTGTAATGTAATTCACTTTATTGACCTTAATGCCTCAATTTGGGCCAGTTCTAATTGCTAGAATTTTTAAAATGTTATGAGTACACAGTATCTTAACCTTATGATATTTTACTGTAGGCAAAATGTCCAAGTAAAATATATTTTTCTCTAAACAAAACCAAAATCAAATAAAAACCCTATTATAATTGCTTCAACAACTCAAAATCGTTGACTACAACAGTGATATATTTTAAAATAAATATAGTATGCTTTTTTCAATTCAACACAATAATAACTTCTAGCTTGGGAAGACAATAATTTATCTTGACTTTTGTAACTGGAGCAAAAGAGTGCAGATCTGGGGGCAGCAAGGAGGTGCAATGGATAAAGCATCAGCCCTTATATCTGGAGGTTCTTAGTTCAAATCTGACCTCAGACACTTATCACTTCCTAGGTATGTGACCCTGGACAAATCAAAGAACCCCAATTGCCTCAGGAAAAAAAAAGAAAATAAAAGAATGCAGATCTGAAAAGAAAATTCAATTTAAAAAACAAAGCACAATTAAAACTAGAGCTTTTTAGATGGCTTAGTTAAAATATTTGTTATGAAAATATTTATTAGATTATTACTACTTTACAGGTATTATATTAAGTATAGGGGAAAAAAAGAGAAAAAATGAAGCAGGGCCTGGCCTTAAGGAATTTTCATTCTTTTAAGGGACCATGATATGCCCCAGATCAAAAAAAAATAAATAAAATAAAATAAATGAGGATAATGTCCTGACAGTTTTGTGTGTGTGTGTGTGTGTGTGTGTGTGTGTGTGTGTGTGTATGTGTGTATAAGAGAGAGGAGAGGGATCCAGCAAAATTTCCTTATACATATTGGCAATTGAACTGAAATTTGGAGGAAGCCAGGAAGGAATACAAAAAATAAAGTCAAATAGACAAAGGTGGTCAACCTGAGTAATGACACAGAACAAAGGAATATCAAGTTCAAGGATAAATAATATAGCCTAATTTGGCTGCAATATAGATTGTGTGAAAGAGATAACTGCAACCTATATCTAGGTAAAGTAGGTTGGACTAAAATTTTGAAAGGTTCTAAATGCTAGACTGAGGAGTATGCCTTTCATCTTAAGAGTCAATATGCAATAGGGAATTAGGATGGTCAAGTTCCTGCCTTAAGAAGATTATTTTGGCAGAAATATAGAGGGCAGATTAGAGAGTACAGAATTTAAAAACAAGGAGATCAATTATTTTTAATTAGCCAATTAATTTGTTTCTAAATAGTTTGGCCAGAAAAGATAATAAATAACATAAATGTTAAGAATTTTCACAAGGAAGTGTTTAAACACAACTTTTTCTCAGGTGCTAGTTAAGGTTAAAATTAATCTAATTATATTTCTGTGTGGGTATGTTTGTATGTGTATATCCAATATATGTGGACACACTACCCAGAGACAAGAGAGTTAACATTTATATAATATAAAATGTGTATATACTACTCTAACAAAATATTATAAAAACATCTCAACCATTATGCTAGATCCTAGAAACAGAAAGGAAAAAAAAAAAAAAAAAAAGGAAAGGCTTTCTATACTCAAGGAATTTACATTTGAATGAAAAGATAAAACAAGTTTACAGGTGAATTTATATTACCGTGTAATCTGAGATTAAATGGTAGTCTGATTTGGGTGACAAACAGCTGCTTTCCAAGTCAAGAAGATCTGGATTCATGTCCTATCTCTCTCATATCCTGTCTGTGTGCCCCAAGCAACTACCTGAGACTCTAAGTTATAGAGACAGTGTCAATCTTCACTGATAGAAGAGTTTACTATGGGAATCCTTAAATTGAAAAAAATCACAGGACTGGAAATTATATACATACATACATATATATATATATATATATATATATATATATATATATATATATATATATATATATCTCCCCATGACTGAGTTTAGAGAGTACACTGGCATAGCAGAGGTCCTAGGGATGATTTCATGAGAGGAGATTGCACCTAAATAGATAGATACATATGTATCTCTATAGATAGATAGATAGATAGATAGATAGATAGATGTATGCACATGCATATATGTATACACATGCATTTTATCATTGTTCAGTATTTTTTGGCCATGTCCAATTCTTCATAACTTCATTTGAGATTTTCTTGCCAGAGATATTGCAATGGTTTATAATTTCCTTCCCCAGATCATTTTATACTTGAGAAATTGGAGCAAACAGGGTTTACTGACTTTTCCAGAGTTACACAGATAGTAAGAGTCTATGGGCAGATTTGAACTCAGGAAGATGAGTTTTCTTGACTCCAGGACTTTGGTCATTTATATCATTCAGCTGCCCACATATATAAAATGTAGAATTTACATAAAATTAATATGCATTATATCATCTCATTTCTCAAAAATCAAGTTTTCCATAAGCCAATTTATAGTGTTAATACTTATACGGTTCACAAAAATAAACAAAGACGTCATCCTAATTTTTAACTCTGTGAAGACTACAGGAAAAAAGAAATGTCAGTGGAATGCACTAAAGAAGAGATAACTGACATTATTTTCTCAGATACAGTATCACAAAACATAAAAGGAATAGTTGTAGATTGAAAGATTTTTAGATAAAAACCTTTAAAAGTTCTCAATAGGAATGAAAAGCTACAAGGAATATATCAAAGGCAACATCAAATGCTCAAGAGTTCAAAATACTTGGCAAAGTTCTTAGGCACCAGTGTTGAGTCCTTATCTTGTACTCCAAGAATGGTTCTCCTCTTGACATTTTCCTTTTTTTCTTAATACCATTACATACCTTCTAAATCCCTCAGGCTCATTGCCTTGTATGACTTTTTTTTTTCCTCAAGCCTAAAATTTCCTATCAGATTCCATGTCCTGTTAACTAATTTTTTTGCTCAGTCTTTTTAGTCATGTTCTACTCCTTAAAACCCCATTTGGGGTTTTCTTGGCAAAGATAGAAGAGTAGTTTGTCATTTCCATCTTCAGCTCATTTTACAAAAATGGAAGTTAAGATCAACAGAATTAAGTAACTTGTTCAAGGTCACATAGATTTTAAGTGTCAGAGATCAGATTTGAACTTGCAAAGATGAGTCTTCCTGATTCCAAGACCACTGTGTCTACTACCTGCTACCTGTCATTTTCTCTCCTCTAGCTGCTTCTTCCACATTCTGATTGTCTAATCACTTAATTTTAATTCAGTTAAATAATTCAAGTAAGTTCCTACAGTTTGTAAAGTTTAATTATAAGTATAGAGGGTATCAAAGAAAGAATAAAACTGTCATGATATCTAGATTACCATGCAGAAATAAGTAAATAAATATCTAATAATTTTGTGAAGAAGGACAAAGGGAAGTAAGAAGAAAGGATATTGTTCCTGCGCTACTTTAAAGAAGCCAAGAAGAAATGAAAATGGAGTGGATACTGGCCCAGTAGCATAGTGCTTAAAAAGGCATTGAGGTTTAGAGATTTTGGGAGAATAGTTGTACCAAAGAAATAGGAATACTTAGAAATCATAAATCTAGAAAGGTGGAGGATAGCCATATTGTAAAAAGACTTAAATGCCAAATTAGTTTAAATTCCATCATGAAGATAATAAAAATGAAAGGTTACTCATTGGGAATAGTCTGACAAACAGTTCTAAAATCACTTAATTATACTATTAACTAATTATACAACTAACTATTAACATCTCACTGTGCTAAGACAAGATGCTAGATATAATCCTGGCCAAGTCTCTTCATCTCTCAGGGAATTAGGCAGGAATTTTAGCTTTAGATATCACCACTTTTTCCACAAAATATCATGAAACCTCCTCTTATGATGTTGTACTTTGCCTAATCTGATAGAGAGTTCTAGCTCCCTCTCTAGGGATCAGAAGTCCTGAATTATTATTCCCATGCTCATATACCCCCAAATATACCATAATACACTCTGATCATCTTCCTGCCATGCTTCCATGGAAATACATTCCCTTCTCTCTTCATCTGCTAATTACAATTAAATCAATATTATTGGAAAGAATAGTCACTAATCTTTCTGACTTTCCAGACTAAAATTCATCTCCCTAGTTACCACTCTTACTATGTGTGTTTCCTGTCCCTTTAGAAATAAAATCCTGCAGATTCAGAATTCCTTTTGTTTTTATACCTGTATCCGTAAATTTCAACACAATGCCTGGCACATACTGAAAACTTAGTAAAGGACAATCTTCCTACCTTCCTCCCTCCATTCATCCTTCCCTGCATGTGTCCCTCTCTTTCTCTCTCCTTCACTTTCTTCTTTCTTTCTTCCCTTCCTCCTTTGCTTCTTTCTTTCCCACCTTTTTCCCTCCCTCCCTTCCTTCCCTCCAGCATGAATTTGGAGGCGACTATCCCAGTTTCTACAAACACTGGCAGGTTGCGGACAAACAGTTTATTTACCACTCCCTCTTTTGGGGATCTAGGAGTATCCACAAAAGTCATGGAATGTTTATATAATGCTATAGCTCACAACCTCCTGCTGATGTACTTCTTTCAATTATTATCACTTGATATCAATTAATTAGTCATACCTAATTAGTTTTTGGAAAGAGATGGTTTTTAAAACAGCAGTGTTCAGTGATATGGCTGCTATAAACTATCCACCTACAATCCTGTGACTTTCTCTTCCACACAGAAAGCAGAGGAAAGTTAGCTCAAGTTTAAAAAAAAAAATATGGCAAAGGGTTATAAATAACAGCTTCTGAAGGTTCTTCTAGGGTGTTCTTAAGATGTTCCTTAAGAGGAAAAAGCCTTCTCATACTGGAAACACCTTATTTCTGCATTTTACTCCACTAATTCTTGAGTTCCTCTTTAGAAGAACCTAGGAATCTCCATTTGAGGAAGTACCTATGCCAGTCATGCTCACTTTTAACTCAATAGCCCCTGACTCTCTAGACACCTTTACCACAGCAGCTTTTTCATATTGAAGATACCTCCTCTACCATGACTTCTTTCTCCTATCAGTTATTTTTACTTTGGAACTTCCATTTGAAAAATCACACATAGTAGCCCATACTTTCTTTATTTTGACCAAAGTTTGGAGGGCAGGAGGAGGAACCTGGCCTGGAGTAAAGACTGGGTATCTTCTGTTTAATCCCAAACAATTCTACTCAGGGACAAGCTGAAAGGCTTGCAACAGCAATTCCTATATATTAAAAATGAGGTTCTAAATTGGTATGCTATGGTATTCAAAATAGAAAAACACATAGATTGTGAATATATTCCTGAGCAAGAATTAATGTGCTTCCTTTGTGATGTCATTTCATTTCCTCCAAGGAGTCCTTTTAAGTACTCTTAAAGTGATTAAAGACTTTTTACATTGGTCTAAAGCATATGACTGATGCAATTTAGATTTCCAGTTCTTGTATAGAAACAATTTATTCCTCTGATTGATTGTTGTCACTTGATAAAGCTGAGATGTTGAATTTTGTTATTTTCAGTAGGATAAGGTAATTGATTATTGGACTCAATTGACACCTTACACAAGTAAAGCATAGCTCTTTTTGATATCAATTTATAATACCTTTTTTTATTTTTCCAAATACATGCTAAGATAGTCAACCTTCACCTTTGCAAAATCTTGTGATCCAGACTTTTCTCCCTCCCTCCTCCTTCACCCCCTCACCTAGACACCAAGCAATCCAATGTAGGTTGAATATATGCAATTATTCTAAACAAATTTTCATATTAGTCATGCTGAGCAATAACAATCAGATCAAAGGGGGAAAAATTAGAAAAAAAAACAAGCAAACAACAAAAAAGGTGAAAGTACTATGTAAAGCATAGTTTTTAATTTCCTTGCTCTGCTAATTTAGTTATTTGATTAAAAAAAATGGAGGTAAGCAGCTTCCAGAAAATTGGTGTGGAATATCTCATTTACTCATCTGGGCCAGAACACTCACAAACACCAAGATTTGTTTGGCAAAATTAATGAGAAAATTAATAAACTGCTAAAAAAAAAGAAATTAGAACTTCATAGGACCTACTAGAATGATATTTTATCCATCTCTAAGAAGGAATAATTTAACTCCATCAAAAGTAAAGTATAAGCAAAACATAGAAAGATGCAGGATACTTGGCCCAGTAAGAAGGCAGATGAAATTCAGTTTTACACTGATAGTAACAATCCAATGCACTTTCACAGTGCTGTATAGGCTATTTATAGGGCAAAAATCTGTGATGCATCTCAACTACTAAGTGTTAATGGAGCAACATTGATTAGCAATAAAAACATCATTCTGGAGAGATGGACTACACACTTCCACAATGTTCTCAACAGACTGTTGTCAGCCAATGTTGACAACTGAAAAAGAGTTTTGAATCCCATTTAGCTTCTCTCATGTGGTAAAGCCTTGGTACTAATTCCATTGAAGCTGAACTTTATTAATTGTCCTTTATTCTAGAAGAAAACTAATGCCATCAGGAAGGTAA